>NC_068344.1:3654036-3973203 GCF_014633365.1 Diospyros lotus
TATTTGATAAGCATATCACTGAGGCGAGACCTCGTCGCCTTAGCCTCCACCATCCGTTTCCATAAATTGGTCGTCACCCTAGCCACCTCCACCTCCCCCTCTACCCTTTCCCAAGCCTTTGCCTCGAGATGCCTCGCCTCCTCATAATGCTGTTGCGCGAGTCGGGCGATCGCGTCCTGGACCCTAGAATATAGAGCGCGATGTTGGATCGGGAGGTGCTATGGCATACACCAAGAGGGAGGGTGAATTGGTAATTTTAAAAACTTGATATAACTTGAAATCCTTTTTATGGAAAATAACATTTTAATGCAAGTGAGAATAACGAAATGTCAGCAATATTAAACAAACCAAATAACACAAGTAATAGAAGAACACAAAGGATTTTTAGTGGTTCAGCTTAACCCAACTCATCACTAAAGATTTTGCAAACAAATCCACTATACCTTCCTATCACTTCAGGTAGGCCCTCTAACACCAACCTAGGAAATACAACCTCCTGCTTAAAAAGCAAGCCATCTAGCAATACAAGCTAGGAAAAATAAGAAAGATATAAAAGAGAGTTCCTAAGAGTATACACTCTTAGTTACAATGTCTCTCAATAAAGATTCAAGACTTGAATCAAATAAAATAGATTTAGTATAAAGCTTTTTTAAGAGAAAAGTTGAAGCACAAATATAAATCGAGAAGTATGAAATAATCCTTAAACTCACTTTACTTCATTCACATCTATTAGCCTCTTCTTAATCTCCTTGATTTGTATTTATCAGCATCCCAAGAGCCTTGTTAAAAACTAGCCATTTTTGTGACCATTGAAAAATGAAAAACTAGTCGTTATAGCTTTCTACGAAAAGAGTTAGTGGACAAAAGACATGAATAAAATAAGGCATAGTTGACAGAAGTGATGGGATAGTCGACAGAACAAAAATATGAAGAAAACTTATAACATCATACACACACATAGTCTACAGAATAATTTTCATAATCGATAGAACCATGAGAATAGTCGACAGATCAAAAAACATAATCGACTATTCGAGGCATAGTCTACAGATGCAAGACACATAGTTGACTATTTAAGTCATAATCCACAGCACATAGACACATAGTCGACTATACTCTTAGAAAAACTTAATACTTAGTCGACAGATGCTATAAAAATGTTTTTAATTTCATTTTCAAATCTTCTAAATTATAAGCAACACATATATATTGGAAAATAATTTGACCACAAACATTTGAGATTGCTTAAAGCATCATTTGATTTGGAGCATTAATATAATAAACACAATGGTTTTTCATCATCAAAACTATATCAAATGCAAAACATCAATCTCCCCATTTTTTATGATGACAAAACACTTTATAAAATACCCAAAAGTCTCCCATTTCTTGTCATAAATAAAAAAAGGATATATTTGAAAGAATTTTAACACAAGACTATGAGGAGATTGGTCAAAACATCAATGGGTAAGAGTACATTTAAGAAAAATAAACTTTTACAAACTCCCCCTTAATAACACATATCAAAAGATCCATTCTCCCCCTTATCAAAGCATAAAATTTGAAAATCATTTTTAACACTATAACTCCCTCTCAATTTTAGAAACTAATATGATTGAAATTTTGGATATAAATTCTTAAGTAAAATCATAAAGACAATACATGATTCAAAATCATCATAAACATCATAATCATGGAGAGTTTAGGGATAGAAAATATACCACTAAGATTAAATTTAACAATCTCTCTTACTCTTAGTTGGCAAAAGAATGAGCATTTTTTGGGGTTGATTTTCCCCTTCATCCCCTTTCCTTCATGCTTGATTCATCCATAAAGATTTCACTTTGAACTTCATTTAGATGTCAAGCAAACCTACAAAAAATAACTCATCCACAAAATCTTGGTGCCCAACTCTCTTTGGGGTCATCATAGTTAGCATTGAAAATTCCTTTTGAAATCCATATTTGTTTATATCTTGTAGGGTGGTTTCCTATAAAACATTTGTTTATAGAATACCCACATTGACCACAATAATGACAAGTGATTTTAGAATGTGAGGTAAAATTTTGTTTTCTTTTCACAAAGCCACCTTGTCCTTTTCTTCTTTTATGAAAATATTTTCTTTGAATCTCAAGGGCATTTTTCAATTATTCTTTCTCTTTGTCAGCTTTTTCAAAAGATAATTTTAGACATTTATTTTTCTCTTGAAATTCATCAATTTGAACTTTCAACATTTTCTTCTCATTATTCTCAGAATCTTTTTCTTCTTTCAATAAACTCACTTCTTTATCTAAAGATTTTCATTTCTTCTTTAAGACATTGTTTTTCATACTAATATTTTCAAATTCATTCATTCAATCATTGAATGCATCATGCAATTCATCAAGAGTAAAACTTAAAATTAAATCACTAGAATAAGAAGGATTCTCTTCTATCACTACAGGAAAAAGGGTCATTGGCGGCGAAGTTTTACCGGCGGTTTTAATAACCGTCGGGAAAACACCACAATTACCGGCGGTTTTTTGAACCGCCGGTGATGGGTCAAAATTACCGGCGGTTTTAAAACCGCTGGTAATGGGATACACATGTCCGGCGGTTTTCAAAAAACCGCCGGTGATTTTGAAACATAACCGGCGGTTTGCGGTTTTATCAAACCGCCGGTTGTGTTTACCCATCCTCGGCGGTTTTAAAACCGCCGGGGATAGGATTATATAAGCCCCCCCGCGCACCCAGCCCAATTCTCCTCCCGCGCGCACTCGGCCCAATTCGATCTCTTCCAAAATCCCCCCTGCAAACCCTAACATTCCCTCGATCGCGCCTCGCTGCCTCCCTCGATCGCCCTCGCTGCCTCCCTCGATCACCCTCGATCGCTCGCCTCGCCCTCCCTCGATCACTCTCACTCGCTCTCGCCCTCGGCCTCGCCCTCCCTCGCTCACTCTCACTCGCTCTCGCCGCCTCGCCCTCCCTCGCTCACTGATCAGTCGCACATGCAACCAGAGAAGTGTTGATTGGAATTGGGGTAAATTACAGTTCGATTGCTCCGCGATAGTTGTTCTTCCTTGATCAGGTTTGTCCCTAGCTTGTGTATAATGTATCTCTATCGTTTATTTATCTGTCTATACGTATGAATCTTGCGTGTTATCCCAGGTCCTCTGTTTATCGGTTGAGATTTAGATGATAATTCATTCTATTAGATCATAATTATTGATCAACATTGTTGTTTTTGTGTTGTTTGGTTGGTTGGAAATTGAATTAACCATCCGTGTAATTCAATTTCTTGTTCAATCAATCCATTTGCCATTAATAAATCAAATTTTTGTTCGATCAATCACTATTACATGATTGAGGATCAATTAAGAAGCTGTCTATTTAGCTTGTGAAGCTTCCTTTTTGGTGGATGGAATTTACGTTGCTTATTATTCAGGCTGGCTGCCTCAAGTATTATCTTGTTGGATATTATATTGCCTCTGGTTGCCTAGTAGATAATTTCACAAATGCAGAGAGCTCAAGGTCTAGCTTTATGTCTTGAAATGTATAGAGCTCCTCTGCTATAAATCTTGTATAATCTGGTTACAGTTACTTGTTAGAAAAGGAAAAAATAAAACATTATGACTATCAAATCAATCTTTTAACATAGGATAACAGTAAGAATGTGAAATTATGTTGCCTATGTTTTAACATTTTGATGGCATAAGCTTGTAGCTTTGTGGTTTTTGGAGGTCAGGTTGAGGTTTATCGTTTAAGGATGGAGTGTTTGGTTACCAGAATTCTAGAAGAAGATGCAGGAGGTTTTGGAATATCAGTGAGTTGACTAGTTTTATGAAAAAGGAGATCATATAATTCAGTTTAGGATGAAGCTGGTAGAGTAAGTAATTGACTAGTAAGAAGATTTTAAACCTAATGAATACCAAAAAGGAGACCTAGTTTTATGCTAACTTAAGAAACTAGGGAATAACCATGTTTCTTGCTTAAGATGTGCTACATGTGCTGAAGTCTTCAGCGTGTAGTGTTGCATTCTTGGAAGGGTAGTAGGGTACCATTTCTTGCAAATGATGTTTGGTTGGGAGTTGGGACTAGATTGGAAGTGATCCAAAATCTATTTTCAATGGTCCAAGTAGCTGTCCTCTTGAACTTCTTGAATTACTCCTTTTCTTTTTTTTTTAACCAAATTACTCATTTTCTTATGTCATGTCCGCTTTATCATTATCAGGCAAAAATTGCATATGGAGAAAATGGGTGGAGGCACTCACACTTTGATTTTGTAAACTGCAAAAAATTGCATATGGAGAAAATGTGTAACAATACAGCCAATTAACAAGGAACCAAATATATATATATACACACACAAGGGTACAAACAAAATTAACATAATTTGAACATCTAATTACTTTTCCACAAAACAAAATATGAAATTTGGGTTTAAGAATAATATAAAAGCAATACATTATAAATAATATATAATATATTATATGAAGAATTCAATTTTCTGTTTTAGACCAATATCGAATCAAAAATCATATCGTGACAAGTTACAAATCCAAGCTTACTCGATTGTGGGTCATGGACTAGACTTAAAATTCGAATACTCCTATTCATTTGTGATAATCTCTTACTAGCTCTCCTACATGCACAACAAATTTCAAGTGTTTATTAGTTTTTACTTAATATATTTCAAGGTAAGTTAAAGAAAAGCTGATAAATAAAGCACAAATAATAATGTAGAATTGATGTGATCAGAAGGAATAAAAGGACAGAAGAACCCAAATGAGGAGCCTCACAAGTCCGTTAGTCAAATTCTGACATCAAATCTGGGAAGCAAATTTGATTTTGAATTTGAATTTCACTAATGCTACTATATATAGCATGCATGCATGTTTCTTTCTTCTTCTTTTTTTTTAACTGCCGTTTGCAACTTTAAAGGTAAAAGACAAATTGGTAGAGAAATAGTGTTAGCATTTTCTTCTTTTCTGTATATTTATTTATTCATTTATTTAGTGGAAGGTGGTTGGTGGTTGGTGGTTGGTGGTTGGAGAAACCTATAGCTTTTGAGTTTTGATTAGTGTTTAAAGTATCGTCATAACGATTCTCAATTCTACTAGGCAAAGTCACATAGATTTTACTTCTCCAATCATTATCTATAGCCACATCTTTTATAATATCATTATACCTCATGTCCAATCTAAGAGTTTTTCACCAATTTTTTTTTTAATCCTCCGCTACCTCTCTTACTACACATTTCTTTCATTTTATCCACTCTACTTATAATGCCTCAAATGATCTTCTTTACATATAAATGATGATCTTAATTGCATCACAATGGTATTATTTTCAATACATGGAATTCTTTACTAATTTACCATTTTAAAAAGTGACAACACCACCACCACTTGCAAAATAAATTATACTTGGTTGTATTTTGTTTCTCTTGTGATTATATGACTATTACCGATTATATTAACTAAAACTTTAATATATTATAATCCCATTCTTAGAGCACCCTTTGAATCCTTATTCTTAGCAGGTTTGCTATATAAATTATTCTAATGGAGCTGAATAAGAGTTGGATTAACATATCGAACAGGCTAGATCCTCGATACGAACAAGGAATTCAGGAGTTCATTCAGTTTGCCTATAGACATAAGTCTCCTGGGGCAAGCATATATTGTCCGTGTATTAAATGTGTTAACAGATATTTTCATAAACGAGATGTTGTGGAGGAACACCTCATTCTGAATGGGTTTGACACTAATTACATAATATGGACGGTTCATGGGGAGTTATATGTGCCTCGTCATAGTCGAGAAGAATTTCAAGATCAGGAATGTAATATTGGAGATGATATGGTGGGAATGATACATGATGCACATGGAGTTTCCATAAACAATGTTGGAAGTAGTGAAGAAGCTACGAGATTTTATGAATTGTTGGAGAAGGCAGAAACAGAGTTATGGCCTGGTTGTAAGAACTTCACGACATTATCGTTTATTGTTCGTTTACAACACTTGAAGGTATTGGGTGGGTTGTCGGATAAAATATTTGATATGTTGCTTGAGTTGTTGAATGAGGCATTTCCAGAAGGAGTGTCATTGCCACGATCGTATCGAGAGGCTAAGAAATTGAGTGAGGATTTAGGTTTTAAGTACTATAAGTACGATGCATGCCCTAACAATTGTATGCTCTTTTGGAAAGATGCATCAAAGTTGGACAGATGTACTTTTTGTGGGTAGTCAAGGTACAAAGAATACGAGGTGCACGTAGACGACGATATAACGAAGATGAAAAAGTCGCTTCTAAACAAGTACGACACTTTCCTTTGATCTCGAGACTACAAAGATTGTTTATGTCTAACAAAACAGCATCGTTAATGAGGTGGCATGAAAAAAGGTAGAACAAAGGATGGTATAATGAGGCACCCTGCTGATTCATTGGCTTGGCAATCTTTTGATGAACAACATCCGAAATTCGCTGAAGATAGTCGCAATGTTAGACTTGGGTTGGCTTTTGATAGGTTTAATTCGTTTCGAACAATGACCATTAGCTATAGCATTTGGCCAGTTGTGTTAATGCCATATAATCTACCGCCTTGGTTGTGTATGAAACAACCTTACTTCATCTTATCTTTATTGATTGATGGACCTCGTGCACCAGGAGACAATATTGATGTGTTTCTGCAACCGTTGATTCAAGAGTTACAAGAATTATGGAGCGAGGGGATAGAAACTTATGATGCTTCAAGAAAAGAAATGTTTCACATGCATGCCGGATTGTTGTGGACGATTAATGATTTTCCTGCGTATGCTAATTTATCTGGATGGAGTACTCGAGGAAGAGTTGCTTGTCTTTGTTGCATGAAAGAGACGGAGTCCAAATGGTTAAAACATGATGGTAAGTTTTGTTATATGGGTCACCGTAGATTCTTGGAGGACATGAGTCATCATTTTCGGTTAGACAAGAAGAATTTTGATGGAACCATTGAGAACCGTGTTGCTCCTCTTCAGTTATCTGGCCACGATGTATTCAAAGATGTTGAATTTGTTAAGAAGATGTATGGAAATCGTGAGAATTCTGGCGCTAGTGTTGGGAGAGGAATGGGTGGTTGGAAAAAACATAGTATATTCTTTGAGCTTCCATATTGGCAAGACAATTTGATCTGACATAATCTCGACGTCATGCACATTGAGAAAAATGTTTGTGACAACATAATTTGGACGTTATTAAATGTTTCAGGTAAAACAAAGGACAACTTGAAAGCACGTCTTGATTTGAAAGAACTAGGGATAAGAAAAAAGTTGCATCCTGAAGATCGTTTGGGTGGGAAGAAGTATTTACCTCCTACATCTTTCACGTTGAATCGAGAACAAAAACATGTATTTTTAAAAGTATTGAAAAGTATAAAATCACCCGATGGATTCTCATCAAACATATCACGTCGTGTCCAACTCAAAGAACACACAATGAGTGGACTTAAGAGCCATGACAATCATGTTTTGATGCAACATTTGCTTCCATTGGCAATTAGGAGGGTGTTCAAGAGGAAGTATGTCAGTAAAACTTTGATTGAATTATGCGATTACTTTAAACAGTTGTGTTCTAAAAACATTACAGTAGACGAGTGTAACCAATTGAGGTCACGCATTATATTGGTGCTCTGTCACCTCGAGAAAATATTTCTACCGAGCTTCTTCAATATAATGGAGCATTTAGTTGTTCACCTGCCTGACGAAGTCCAAATTGCGGGACCGGTAATGTTTCGATGGATGTATCCAGTCGAGAGGTATATTAAGCCATGATTTTTTTTTATTTGTGAATTTGTTTGTTCATTTTTAAGTAAATATTGTGAATTTACTTGACAATGTAACTTATCGTGTAGGTTCTTATTGACATTGAAAAAGTATGTAAGGACTAGAAGTCATCCAGAAGGATCTATTGCTGAAGGTTACTTGGCAGAAGAGTGTTTGACTTTTTGTGCAAGGTACTTGGATGATGTGGAAACAAAGTTTAATAGGCCAGTTCGAAATTATGAGGGTGCACATGGTCAACCTATCCCAAAAAAAGGGAAATTATTCACATTGGATGAGATTTCATTGCAGCAAGCCCATCGTTATGTGCTAGCAAATTGTAGTACAATTTCGTCTTATCGAGAGTAAGATTATTATAACTTAATCTGGTTGATCAATTTTATTTCATAATAAAAAAAAATTATACTTTAATTTCATAATTCCTATCATTTGCATACAATGCAGGACACACTTACAATCCATTAGATTGGAAAGAAGAGGTGCTAGCAATCGTGAAATTACACAAAAACACCATGAAAACTTCCCATTATGGTTTCAAAAACATGTAAGTGATGTCTTAACATGCTGCCACCACACCCTAAACATCCATATCTAACCATCTTAGAATTTGCATATATTTATTTGCGTAACGAATTATAAACATGTTACAAAACAGGTTTATGAATTGCAAGTAAGTGGTCACAATGTACCCAATGAAGTGAAAACATTAGCTGTTGGGCCTCACTCATGGGTATGGAAGTATTCTGGGTACATCGTAAATGGATTCAAATTCCACACGAGGCGTCGAGAAAGGAGAAGAATGACTCAAAACAGTGGAGTATTACTAACTGCAAATACTGTAAGTTATGCTAGTTCAAAAGATAAACGTCCTATCAGTGGTGATGTTACCTTTTATGGAGTCCTAACAGATGTTGTTGAGATACGATACTCTAACGAATTCAAATTTGTTTTGTTTAAGTGTGATTGGGTTGACAATAACAGAGGGATGAAAGTTGACAGTTTGAATTTCATAACTATAAATTTTAATTGTTTAATGTATCAAGAGAATAAACCAACAGACGAACCTTTTATACTTGCAACTCAAGCATCACAAGTGTGGTATGTGGCTGATCCTCTTGATGAAGAATGGCACGTTGTCATGAAGATGACACCTAGAGATTTGTATAACATGGGTAAAAGAAATGTGGCAGGGAGCTGTGATGAGGAAGATGCTTTAATTAGTAATCATGTTGAAATCAACAATGATCAGTCCTTACATGTAGAGTTAGGAGAATCTGATGAAGACTACTCTTCGGGAGAATTTGATGAGGATGGTATGCTAGTTGATATATCAGATGACGACGACAATTCCATTCCTTATACTGCACATAGTGATGATAATGATTTCTAATATTGAAGTGGCATGTATATGTCTTCCTTGCATAATATTTAATGATGTGGTATGTATATATGTTTATGTTTTTAGCTTTTTATGTTTTGATTTGTTATTTTTGTTTAACCTAAATTGATATGCTAACAGATTGTTTTTTACATTCAAATCAATAATAGGCAATTACACTGATGGCACCTAAGAGGCAGACTCGTTGGCCAATTGGATTCATGTCACGTAGTACAGATTCACACCACAATGATTCACAATCAATTCCATCCCATCATCCAACCCCAAAACCAGTCCTGCCACATCCCCATCATCCTGAAGAGGACTTGATCCACTCATAATCCAACTCCCAAAACTCACATAGTCAGCAAGGTAAATACCAAAAATTTATATGAACGATAATAAATTATTATTCTTTCCTAATTCAATCTGAATTTATTGTGTTATTATGTTTTAGCAGGTACAAGCTCCATGTCATCTATTGCCAAGAAAGGAAGAGGAATATCAAGACAAATTTCAAAATGGGGAAAGGAAAAGATTCATATTGAATTTGATGCTGAAGGACAACCAGTTGGGGAGATGGCAACTAAGTTGGAAACCCAACTAGGTGTGATGGTAAGGAGTATTGCTCCCCTTACATTTATTGATTGGAGATCACCAGGGATGGAACCATATAAGGAGCGCATCTGGTAAGAGGTCTTGGTGAGTAAATAACGTCTCTCTTATTCGTAGTTATTTGACTCTAAACTTTTATACTCTAATAAGGATATCATTGTAGGATAACACTGATGTACCCACAACATGGAGATCAATTTGCTTGCAACATGCTTCCAAGAAGTGGAGAGAATACAAAGCCACCTTGAAGAGGCATTATGATTGCCATGAGACAGATGAGGCTCGCCTGTCAAAAATACCGCCTGGGGTGGACCCAGAACAGTGGAAGGTTCTTGTGGAGTATTGGGGATGTGAGCAAGCACATGTATGTATGATTTATGTATGGGTGGATATATCAGATGGATTCTCTATGCCTAGTTCTAATATCATATTACAAGTAGGAACGTAGTGTGACAAACCGTGCCAATCGAGATAAGCAAAAGATGGGTCACACCAGCGGTAGGCGATCACATCCTCAGGTTAGACACCAGGTAAGAATAGAATGGATATTAGTTATATATATTTATTGATAATTTAATTAGTAATGCCTAAACTTTAAACATTTAATATATTTCATATCTTATATATGTTTTTAGATGACTATTGAAAGTGGAAATGAGCCAGATAGAATCAAGCTCTTTAGAAAGACACACACCAAAAAGAGCGGAGAGATAGTAGACTCTACATCTTCATATATAATTGTATGTATTTCTAAAATTTGAAAGTTGTAGATATATTGTGTTTCTTTTACTTGTCGACTTATGTAACTAACTTGTGAAATGTTTCTTGAGGAACAAATGGATGAAAGGTTGTCACAAATACCCACAGATGAACAAACCCCAGATTCGGTAGAGGATGTCTTTACTCAAATACTAGGCAAAGATGGGCATGGCAAGGTAAGGATGGGAGGACTTGGAACATGCCCAACTAAGGTTAGACAAAGACAACAGTATCAAGTGCCTCAAGAGCAATATGACCAAATGCGTGCGCAAATTACTGCTGAGCTAAAAGAAAAATTTCAAGTTCAAATCCAAAGTCAAGTTCAAATGCAAGTTCGTGCAATACTTGAGGCAATGGGACATATACCACCAGCTCCAGACAATACACCACAACCGAGACAGGTATGTCGTTCATTAGTGCATTTGATTTAAAATTACATGTTTACTATATATATTAACTAAACTATTTTGAAATATAGCCATCCTCATATGCCAGTGCTTCTGCCACACATGCAAGCACACCATCACCCGAAGCTGAATGCGCTGGATTATCGATACCAGAATGTGATCATCATTTAGAGGTAATTCGCTACCAAATAGTTAATATACTTCAAAATCAAATGCACTATTGATCTTGCCCAATTCCTTGCAAAAACCAAGCCTGCCACCATTAAAACCCATTAACTTTAATCATGCTTTGATAATCTGTGCTTGTGGAAATTTGGGAATTTTGATTTGTTTATTTGGCAATTGGATTTCACTTTCGTTTTGGTTTGGATGGAGGGGCTGAAGAACACTCTTTTAGTTTTCTGCATTTTATCTCAAAACACTTTTTAGTTTTAGACTTATTCATATACTCAAAACTCTTTTTGTCCCATTAATGTGATGCTGTTTATGTTTTGCACTTTTCTTTTTTAGCAAAATGATTTGACTGCTTGGGATAATAAGAAATTGGCAATTGTCTTGTGATCCATTTGCGAACAAGATTGAAAATTAAAGAAAAATGATACTTCTTATCTTGCTTAAAGAAAAAGGATATTTCTTATCTAGCTGTAGTTCAACTACAGCTAGTATAGCTCAAATAGACACCACATCATTCATATCCAGTGCAACAGTGTCTCAAAAGAGCATATTGCATATTAGTTACATTTGAATGCACACAAGCATCTGGTGGTCCATCCAATTGTTCACTCAGTTTAAGTGCATTTTGGTGAAAAGAAGAGTTCAAATAGAGATAATGTGGTTCAGTTTCAACACAAGATAGCTTGGGAGTTGTCAAAAGATAATGGATCCCAAATCCTCATCCAGTGAGACATTGAGGGTGAGTTGAGAACGGTCTGCAACAGTTACAGAATCTCTCAAATTAAGTGGATTGTTTTTGCTTAAAACAATCCACTTAATTTGGGATCGGAGATCTCCTTGAATAATGTGGGTTTTGACACATGAAAAAACTAGGTTTTGTTTAATGGGTTAATTAATTAAAAGACAGACAGGTGGGTGTTGTCACTGATGAGCTGAAGCTATAGATACATGATGGAAACAACTAGAGGTGGAGAGCATATTGACTGGGCACCATCTTTTCCAACCCTAAAATACACTAATAATTCATGTGCAAGTTAACTTTTCTTCTAGCATTAAACAAAACACAGATTGTGAGCTGTTTGCCCATGTCTGTTTTGTCGTTGGAGAAAATGATGGTAGGGTTGGATTAACATGAATTAGGTGACAACACTGATTACGTGAGACACCATCTTCTCTATATTCTCAGTGCTCTTTTTCTTCAGCACAATCACATAATTAAAAAAAAAACATCATTAATAGTAAGTCTTTATAGTTATGACATTTTTAAATTTATAAAATGCCAAGAGTACCTTACATAACTAAATTTAATGGCACAGGATGGTCTCGTACCTTTGTAAATAGTAGGAGCAATCAATGTAATTTTTGAAATATAAGGGACTCCTTGGAGATCAAGTGCCTGTTTGATTTTGTTCTTAATTTTCACGTATTCATTTTTAGTTTAAGTTTTCAAATTTTGTGTTTAGTTTTTGTTTTCAGTTGGAAAAATCAAAACTGAACCTTGCTTTGTTCTCATGGATAATCATGATATTATATACTAAGTAATTCTTATTATTTTGTATGACCAGATTAGTGAATTTGTTCACTTGATGAATAGACGAGTACCTCGCCACATTGTTGCTGAGGCAATTATTGTATCCATTGATCCGACCAAGTCTGTAGGGGGAGTAGAGCTAGGTAATGAATTTGTTGAAATTAGTATTCAGAAAGTGCTTAAGCCTTTATATCCATTGCCTCGACAATTTTCTGGGATGCGTGTTTTGAGGGATGCTAATAACAGTAAAACTACGATACCATGGAGGGTCTCAGATGTAAGTGTTTTTATATATAGTTGTTATGCAATTTTGATCATGTTTTATGCAATTTCATAGTTAATGTCCATACTTATAAATCTATTATTTTTCAATGCAGATCGAAAAAATATGATATGAAATTTTGGTTGGCGCAGCATGGTGGTGTAATAAATAGTTATTTGAGGTCACTTGGACATGTTTTAGTTTAGGGTTGATTTGTATGTGTAAAAATGGTATTGTGTAATGAGACGAGATAAGATCGATATTTTAAAATTGTAATGGTATTTAAATAGATTTATTATATACAATTGTTATACTTATTATGTGTAGTGGGTGAATCTTTTAAAATTGTTGGTAGTTTTTTGTTATACAGGTTTTGATTGCAATTTTTTGTTATACAGGTTTCAAAATTATAGGTTGTAAAAAAAATTTTTAGTATTGCCGGCGGTTTTGGATTTTTCGGGGCGGTTCACCTTTGCCGGCGGTTTAAAAACCGCCGGTAATAATATTTTTCCGGCGGTATAAAACCGCCGGTAATGATATTTTACCGGCGGTTTTATACCGCCGGCAAAGGAAGAAAATTTACTTCATTCCCGGCGGTTTTTAAACCGCCGGCAAAATTAAAACTTTGCCGCCGGATTTCTAAAACCGCCGGGAATTCTTATTTTTACTGGCGGTTCAACAAAACCGTCGGTAATTTTTTTTTCCCAGTGGTTAAAAATCGCCGGTAATATTTTGCGACAGAGGTATTTTCGGCAGATTAATTACCGCCGGTAAAAATTTTACCAGTGGTTTTTTTACTTTTTCCGGCAGTTTTTTAACCGCCGGAAAAACTCAAACCTCTTGTAGTGTATGTTGGTCATAAGACATAGTTTGACCATTTCCTCCACATGGGATTCGTCACTAAAGGATGAAAATTCCATTTTCTTCTTGAACTTCTTTTCATACCCCTTAAATGATAGAAATTCGGATATGATATGTCCATACTCTTGACATCCATAACATTTAACTGCATTTCTATATTTCTCCCCCTCAAACTTATTCTTCTTCTTCCTTATTCTTTCAACCTTTTTCTATTAAGGAACCTTTTGAATTTCCTAGTAATTATCATTAAATCATCATCATCATCATTACTAGATGAGTGTGAAATTTTGAAAAGAAGATTCTTATCTCTATTTATCTTATTATCATCTCTCTTCATCATGATCTCGTGAGTCATGAGACATCCAACCAAATCATCAAAAGATAAGTTATCTAAGTCTTTAACCTCTTGGATGGTCGTCACTTTAGGGTCTCATTCCTTTGGTAGACTTCTAAGGATTTTTCTAACTTTCTCTCCATTTGAATAAGTTTTTCCTAAAGTCTCTAAATTTGTGACAATATTATTAAACCTAGTAAACATCTCATTAATAGGTTCCCAAGATTTCATAGAAAAAAGTTCAAACTCATGAATTAGTAAATTTACCTTTGATTCCTTGACTTGACTAGTGCCTTCATGAGTGACCTCCAATTTGTCCCAAGTCTCTTTGGTTGTTTTGCATATTGAGACTTGGTTGAACTCTTCGACACAAAGAGCACAAAACAAAGTGTTCATGGCTCTTGCGTTTATCTCCATATCTCTTCTTTCTTTCATTGTCCAAGTCTCCATATGTTCCATATTGGCCAATGTAACCCATTTCTTAATCACTTGCACAAGGCTTGTATCCTGCATAAGATAGATGAACATTTTTGTTTTCCAAAAATTAAAGTCAGTACCATTAAAGAAAGGTGGATGAGTGGTGCTTTGACCCTCAACTTTTGATAAGCCGAAAATATGTGCCATTTGACAAGATCCTTTTCCCTAGATTGTTAAACCAATGAAAAATAGTGGGAACGAGGCTCTGATACCAATTGTTGGATCGGGAGGTGCTATGGCACACACCAAGAGGGGGGTGAATTGGTTATTTTAAAAACTTGATATAATTTGAAATCCTTTTGATAGAAAATAATAGTTTAATGTAAGTGAGGATAATGAAATGTCAGCAACGATTAACAAACTAAATAACACAAGCAATAGAAGAATACAAAGGATTTTTAGTAGTTCGGCTTAACCCAAGCCTAATCCACTACCTTAACTCCTTACTAAGGATTTTGCAAACAAATCCACTATACCCTTCTATCACTTCAGATAGGCCCTCTAGCACCAAGCTAGGAAATACAACCTCTTGCTTGAAAAGCAAGCCCTCTAGTAATACAAGTTAGGAAAAATAAAAAAGATACAAAAGAGAGTTTCTAAGAGTATACATTCTTAGTTACAATGTCTCTCAACAAAGATACAAGGCTTGAATCAAATAAAACAGATTTAGTACAAAGCCTTTTTGAGAGAAAAGTTGAAGCATAAATATAAATCGAGAAGTATAAAATAATCCTTAAGCTCATTTTTAACTTCATTTTCAAATCTTCTAAATCATAAACAACACATATATATTGGAAAATACTTTGACCACAAACATTTGAGATTGCTTAAAGCATCATTTGATTTGGTGCATTAATATAATAAACACAATGATTTTTCATCATCAAAACTATATCAAATGGAAAACATCAATCTCCCCATTTTTTATGATGACAAAACATTTTATGAAATACCCAAAAGTGTGACACTCTATAGCAACCCAAAGAACATCTCCCTCCAGCTGCTGAAAAGGATCCCTGTGATTTCCAAAAATAAGAAGGTCCGTGGATGGAGGCAGGTCTACACGGACCCCCGACGTCTCAGCCTTTCCATGATCCCTCGATCGTTTACGGCCCGCGTGGTGGATAGACCCTCCAGTGGCTCGGAAGGGGGGCCGAGGAGCTCGACCCAGACGTGATTGGAATAACACTGAAAGAAGAAGAAGTCTCCCTGGAAGCCTCCCTTGCAGCCCCCTCATTCTGAGTAGACGCCATCGTGTTCGTATTATAAAAGGGTGTGCCTAGAAAAATATGAGCATCGGTATTGAAGAAAGCCATCGGCGTAGCTACTTATAGCCCCGTCGAGCGAGCAACCGAAAGGGCATAGTGCTGCCAGAAGTTCAGAAGATGCCCTCAAACGCCCTGCCCGACAAGCATTAATGATCCAGGCGAGGTGACAAGCCACCATTTTGCTTATGGTTTTCCACCTCCCGAGGCACGGCGCCCCGAAAGCAAGCCACGTGCCAAATAAAGGCCACTCTCGCCGTCGAAACCTCTGGTTCCCATCCAGCCTCACACCATCGCCTAAAGCTTGAAGCGATAGACCTTATCTATGAAAACATCACAACCTTGAGCTAGTTCAATCACGAGCCGCACTCTTGGTTGCGTCTCCTCAGCCAGACTAAGTACCCAGACAAAAACGTTGAAGTAAACACCGCAAATAGGGCGTCTCACTAGAATCTCACTCCACTCCACTTGGAGCTCCGCCCACCAATATACCTCTCACACACGGGACTTTCTACGCCACCTCGGCATCCCGTTCCCCTGCTCGCTTCCCTTAGAGGCCCCAATCTCTCTTGGCTACGTCCTCTTGAGCTCATATACTCGTTTCTCAACAACCTAACTTGGGGGGCTGTAGACCGTGCCATCCCAAAATGGGCCTGCCCCATACTCGCTCTAATAAGGTCCAACCTCCTTACTCACCCCGACTCAGCGCCACGACGATCATCATCGTCCCTCCTGCACTCTGACGCCTCCTTGCATTTAATACAGATCTCATCCACCCCATGTAGCATTTATTGCAGGTCCAGTCGGCACCACGCTAAAGGGGAGAGCACAGCCAGCATCAGATTAATCCCATTTTCTCTGTCACTCCTACAAACAGCACACTGCAGACACTCGAGTGGATCCTTTCCACTCCCTCCATAAGACACGACCTTCTCATGAGGCCCAGGTATGTGATGTTCTTACCTCTGGCTCACCTACAATCTTCCTTACTGACTTGAGCGTCGGAGTCCTTGCAGATGGCGGCACCCCTCCCCCCTTGCGGTTCTCACCCATTGTTGTTGGAGTAGAAGCCCCGATACCTCGAGCATCTGTAGATTTTGGGTCGGACGAAACATCACCCATGGCCACAAGGCACAGTCATACACTTGCAAGACAACAAAACACCCCACACAATCGTTGGTCCGCCACATACAACATGTCAACACCTCACACAGCTCTAACCTCTAGGGTCACCCATGAACACAAAATATACAAATAATATTGGGGGTCACCCATGAACACAGAACATACAAATAGTATTGCGAGAGACCTCGGCAGCAAAAGCAGTCTGGCGAATCGTGGATTAAGGAGGTCGGAGGAAGAGAAAAGGAGGTCGATGATTTGATTTTGGGGAAGGTTGTGGCGTGAGGTGGCTATGAGAGTTAATGATTGTTTAGAGTGGCATAAACCTTCTGCTGGGTGGTGCAAGTGTAATGTTGATATGGCCACTTTCAAACAGGATAACAACACAGGTTTTGGAATGGTTCTTCGAGAGGATCAAGGGAATTTTCTTGTAACCAGATCAATGTTGATAGCTAGGGTGCTCAGTCCAAAAGAGGGTGAGGCTATGTAGGGGCGGAGCCAGGAAAAATTTTCAGTGAGGGCGCAATTTACTAAAAAAAATATAAGAAATAATATAATAATATAAATATTCCAAAATGACAACATTATTTATTCAATACCTTACAATAGTTCTTCGTGATGTTTCATATTTTGATAACGTTGTATAATAACTTCATTATCAATCTTCAAAAATATCTCTTTCTCAACATAAACAACTAGGCTATCATTCATCCACTAATCTCCCATTCGATTGCACAATCTATCCTTGATAATGTTTATTGCAGAAAATACTCTCTCGATAGTAGCAGTAGCAATCGAAAGAACTAGCGCCAAAGTCAGAAGTTTGTACACCAACGGATATATTATGTTTTTTTTTATCATAACCAACTTCTCTGCAAGATCACCAAGGCCTTTCAATCCTTCAAACTCTTTGTTAGAGCGCAAATTAAAAATAAAAGTTTCAAGTTGATCATCAAGTGTTAGGAGATTTACTGACGAAAAATCTTCTCTATAAAACTCAGCAAGTTGAATCAATCTTTTCTTGTCAAAAGCAGAGAATGAATCTTTTGGACATAGACATGCTACACAAAGAAGCAACTCGGTATTTACCTCCGAAAAACGATCATTCAACTCTTGAAGTTGCATATCAATGACAGCATAGAATAAATCTACACGGAAATGATGCAAATATGTTATTTCTAGAGTTGACGTTGTGGGTGACCACGAGGTGCACGACGTATAAACATATCATCCATGTTTGGAACATCAATGTAGTGCACCTGACAAAAAGAATATACTTGTTGCAAAAACAAATCCCACCCATCATCTCTGAAAGACTGGAGTCATTGTTTGGATAGTTTCACCAATTCCATTGCATTTATAATATCTTGATTTTTTCTCTGTAATGCCTTTGATAATTCATTTGTCATCGCCAAAACAGTTTTCATCAAATGTAGATTAAATGCAAAATCAAATGATAGTATTGACTCCAACAAATTGTATGCTTCACCTTTTTTATCAGAATTTGATCCATCAACACTAATCATTTCAAGTACATCAGTAACAGCTAAGAACATGGCAAGCAAACTGATCAAAGAATTATAATGTGAACCCCAACGCATATCACCAGAACACTGAAGGGTATTTTCTTGATTAAGTCCCCTTCCACTTAAAATCTCACCATTCTCCAATGCTTTTGCAATAATATTTGCTTGTTTCTCTCGAAGATGATCACAACGTTTAGAAGATGCTCTAACAATATTGACCAACCAAACGAAAAAAGTTAGAAATTGGAGTATTCTTCTTTGCCACGGCTATAAGAGCTAGCTGAAGCTGGTGAGCAAAACAATGAATGTAAAAGGCGCAAGGATTCTCTTTTAATATAAGTGATTTAAGACCATTGAACTCACCCTACATATTACTTGCCCCATCATAACCTTGTCCTCTCAATCTAGACAAGCTTAAGTTATATTTAGAAAATGTCTTGTCTATTGCAACCTTAAGTGAGAGAGCTGTAGTACTAGGAACATGCTCAAGACCAATGAAACGTTCATTTACTTATCCATTGTTGTTCACATAACGTAAAACAATTGACATTTGCTTCTTTATTGACACATCACGAGATTCATCAACTAGAATAGAGAAAAATGAATCCCCAATATCTTTGATAATAACATTGATCGTTTCAGCAGTACAAGCACTTACAATATCCTTCTGAACATCGGGTGATGTTAATTTACAATTTAGAGGAGCTTTTCATTGTAACTGTCTTAATCTCATCATTATGATCAGCTAGAAACTGCAATAGGACTAAAAAGTTACCTGGATTCTCTGAATTTTCAGATTCATCATGACCTCAAAATGAAAGCCCTGTCTCAACAAAAGTCTAATACAATCAATTGATGCAGTAAGACGAATACGATAGTCACTCCGTACTTGTTTTGACTGCTTGAAGAAAGCTGACTGAATGTGTTGCTCTTGATTCATCAAAGTCTCACACTTGATGCGAACTTTATTGTGTGAACTATCATAATCCCCAACATGCATATTAAGCCTGTATTTACTTTTCCAATAGGAGAATCCTTCACTAACAAAAGCATCGCCTCCTCCTTGTTTACCCACACTTGTTTTAAATAGATAACAATACAAGCAAAAAGCAGCATCTTTTGATACACTATACTCCAACCAACTACCAAACTCTTTAAACCAAGCAGGATTGAATCGTCTAGTTCGTGTTTGTCCAAATGGTCTATATGGAAAGTTATGATCTAGAGGCTGACACGGGCCTTTTTGCATATATGCTCTCCTGACTTGATCTCGAATATTAACATCATAATCCAAAATTGAAATCCTTAGTCCAGGATCGGTGGTAAGTTGTGTAATATCAAAACTAACATTATTTGATTTTTCCCTATCAACATCTTCTACAATCGACGAAGATTTTCGTTTAAAAAATCTATCCATCACTGTTTCAAATTCAAGATAACAAATGATAATTAGAGAATGCACAAATTCATAAATATCAAAATAACGTGCGCCTGTGCAATTGATCCAACAATCAAAGTATCAAATAACGTGCGCCTGTGCAATTGATTCAACAATCAAAATATCAAATTACGTGCATCTGTGCAATTGATCCAACAATCAAAATATCAAATTACGTGCATCTGTGCAATTGATCCAACAATCAAAATATCAAATAACGTGTGCCTGTGCAATTGATCCAACAATCAAAATATCAAATTACGTGCGCTTGTGCAATTGATCCAATAATCAAAATATCAAATTACGTGCATATGTGCAATTGATCCAACAATCAATTAACCCAACCCAACATTAACATCACATTAACAATCAATTAACCCAACATTAACAATCAATTAACATCATAATAACAAATTTATTTTCAAAAATAAAACCCTAACATCAATTAACCCAACATTAATTAATTGATTGTTAATGGGATAAAAATTTTACCTTTTTGGGTAAAATTTATCAGACTATCAGCGACAGTCGATAGGGCAGGGGGGTCGCTGGGTGACTGGGTCGGAGCCCAGAGGCAGAAGGGCTAGTTGGCGACGAGGGTTGTGCGATGCGAGGGCCAAGACAGAGGCGGCGGCGAGTGAGCAACTAACGGACTGAGCGAGGCGAGCCGCGAGCGAGTGAGCGACCGACTGACTGAGGAGGGTGAACAAATCAGTGGCGGTGGCGACCTTAGCGATGCGCCGATGGTCCAAGACTCCGAGTCGTTCGATCCGACGCAAGCATGGAGGGCGGCCGAAGCAAGTGAGGGCGAGAGACAAGAAGTGGAAGCCGGCGGGCGATGGGCCGACGGCAGTGAGCGAGGCTGCGAGAGCTAATGGCTAATGCGAGAAAGGGAGAAGAGAAGGACAGAGGGGGGCGGCGGGCGGGCGAGCGAGAGAGATTGATTGAGGGAGGGAGGGAGCCAGGGCAAGGAGGGTTTCTTAATTTTTTTAGCAGGCCTGAGTGCAGGCCAAATCAATGGCGGGCCAAGGACCTCGTTGGGCCTGCATTGGCTCCGCCCCTGTCTGCAACACCAATTGTTGACATCCTCTCCTCATTGCTTCAAGACCAGAAGAAGAAGAAAACCAATTAAGGACAATAAACAAACAATAGAGGCACTGCAATCAGAAAGAATCCTCGAACATATCGCATCTTTAGGTTTCTGGTTTGCACAGGAGTACTACGACGATCACGTGAGGAGGAAAAGCACCGTTGCCGGTGGTCAGGCGAGGAGATTTGTGGCGGTGGTCACGCAAGAAGGTGGCTGAGATCTGGGTGCATAGTGGCGGGTCAAGTTTGGGTGGATGGTGTTTAGGGCAAAAATAAATAAAAAAACACCCCATGAGGTTTTAAGAAAATGTAAGATGTACTTGCACTATTAAAAATTCACAAAATCATAGGTTTTAAGAAAGAAACTGCAAAGACATCCCTGCACTATGTTATAAACTCCAAAAAGCAACACCATTAGTATAAAAAAAATCATCCTAAAATATTTCTTACGTAATTAATTCTAACTTGTCCAGCTTTTTTATAAGTTAAAAACTATCTGTTGTATGACTAACAGTAACATTTTTGCTAATGTCTTTACAGTTTTTAATATAGTGTAGGGATGTCTTTGCAGTTTTTTAAAATCTTAGGAATGATTTCGTGAGTTTTTAATATTGCAGGAACCTTATTGCCTTTTCTTAAAACTTCAAGGGGTTTTTTGATTTTTTCCCTTTTGTTTATTCAATTAAGGTTGATTTGAGGTTAAACAGTGACACGTGATGGACATATGTTAATCATATTAACAGAGTTAACTTTCAATGGACGGCTGATTGTTAATTGTAACAAATTAAAAGTGTAAGGCGTGTTTTCTTGCAATCAAAATTAAAAGAGGGCGGGCAAGTTTTACTTGATGACTTAATTTGTAAGAGCGAGGCTTTATATAATTTATCCTAAAAAAATATTTATTAATTATAAGGTTTTAAATTTATTTATTTATAATTATAATTAACCGAGTTTGGAACTATGAATATTAAATAAACAAAAATCATGGAGTTAGATCCTGTTGCCGCGTTCGGGATATCATTATGTATCGATCATTTAAGTTGAACACCTCATCCAATGAGAAAATATTTAATATAACGATAATGATATATTATAATGCTGATAGAATATTATAATTTGGATTAATTATTATTGTTACATGATTACAATAATAAATTTATAAAAAGAGAAATTGTCGAGTGATGGATGACTCTCGTGTGGTGTATCCGAGCGATGGATGACTCCTTCGAAAAATGGGTGACGTGTGGATTGTCCAAACGATGAGTAATTATTGAGAGAGATAGGTGAGTCTCCCGAGATGGAGTGACAGCAATGGATGAGTCTCCTGGGGGTCACAATAGCGATGGAGGAGCCCTTTGGCGGCTCCTAGAGTTGCCACGTGGCTTTTTTTTTTTTTTTAAACTATATTATTATTATTTTTTTGATAATTTTGGCAGGTATAACAATTGCTCCTTACTCTTTCTGTCTAGTCTCTCGGGAGGAAAAGTATTCTACCTGTGGCACTACCCTTTTTTTAAGAGGCTTTTATTCTGTAGCAATCTCCTCATTCACATCTCTCATAGCTATCTTTGGCATTCTGCTCCCTGGTGCCTTTATAAAAGGAGGCTTGAGCTTTTCACTTGGCCATTGTTTCAACGAGTCTTCAGCGTTATTCGTGGCTCTAACATTTTCATATTTCGACTTCTCATAAGTGTCAATGGCTTCGAGAAGATGCAACAAAGTCTTTGCATGACATGCTGAAGCTCATGCCCTTGTAGTAGTGGTCCATGCATTCAGTTCTTCATCTTCTAGGAGTATAGACCTGATTTCTTCATATGCTCCTAGCTCTCGAGATGACAAGGGCTCGAAAACATCTTCAAATCAAGTCAAGAGTGATTATGCTGACATTTGGCTCATATATTTATCTATACTTTGCCGAGAGCTAAATTGGCATATCGAGGAATTTTCTCTGAATCCTAAGGTGTTCGTGATGATTGTCGTTCCATTTTCTGGTTTGTTGGATTACTTGCAAAATGATAAATATGACATCTCTTCTTATAGGGCAACAACTATTGCACCTTTCGAACGCTAGGCGAAGTAGCGCAAGTCACTTGTGTGGCCACTGAAATTATGCTCCCTCGATGTATCACAGGATAACGATCTTATGCCTTCTCGTTGTCAAGCTGCTTGTGAGGTAATGGGATGTTCTTGCCTCCTTATCGTCAGGTTGTGAGTGAGGCAATGAGCCTTTTTGTTACAATGGCGTGGCTCCCTAGCTTCACGTGTAAATGCTTGCTAGTATTGTAAGCATAATGTCTACGTTTGCAATGTTTTATTCTTGCGATTCGGCATGATGCCTACGTCTGCAATTAAATAGCATAAATATTTTATTTTTGCGGTTCGGTTTAACGTCTACGTCCGCAATTAGAAAGAACATACATCTTTTGTTTTCGTGGTTCAGTGTAACACTTACGTCCGCGATTAGTTTTGGTTTTTTCTTGTTGCTGGGGTATGAGCAGGGCAATAGACTTGTTGTTTTCACCTTGTGGTCGGGCTATTAGCGAGACAACGAGTCTTTCTATGTTTACCTCGTTGCCGGGCTAGTAGTAGGGAAACGAGCCTTAGGTCACCAGGCGAAGCGATTAGGTCGCTTGCAGGGCAACAGATATTATGGCTCATTTCTGTCGGGCTTTTTGCAAGATGATAATTTTATTTTCAGCTCATTGTCAAGCTATGTGCAGGATAATGTTTTATTTCCCCCTATTGTCGGACTACGCGCGAGACAATGGGCTTGTTATCTCTCTCATTGCAGGGCTATGAGCAGGGCAACATGTTTTTAACTTTCACCTCGTTGCCGGGCTATGCGTGAGGCAACGGGCCTTTTGTTCTAGAAAGAACCCTTGATGAAATCTGGTAGATAATAATAGACGCTGTTAGACTTTTTCTTCCCGCAAGTGTTCGGAATCGTAACAAGTAATATAATGATGAATCAAGTATCGTTCCCACGAGGATTGGTTTTTGGTCCCTACTTTAACCACTATTAACTTTAATAAGCCACACACAATTCAAAGAATACTCAATGGAAGTTTTATATAAATTAAAACTAACTCACCAAAGGAAAACACACAATAATTCTTTAGGTTTTAAATATGGAAATCTAATGCGCTAGGGTTCATGAATCCACCGTAGTTCTATATTTGGTTTAATCTCTCAGTGATTGAGTTTTATAATTCTTGCTTTGAGCTGAAAATCGACGATCCTAAGTTAATCAAAAGCCTCTCTCGATGGTCAATCGAATCTATGCTCACATATGAGATTAATTATCTCTAATTAATCTGCAAATATACAAACATGCATTTATCTACAATGATCATCAAAATAAGATTTCACAAGGCATAACGGTATCTCTACCTATTATCGAACCTTATGTCATTTATTATCAAGTGCTAATCTATATTGAATCTCTCGAAAGCAATATAAATCACAAACACGTTCTAATGGCGGCCAAGCATCAAAACGGAATTAATGCATAACAAACGATCAACTCAAAAGACAAGAATAAAATAAAACCCAAATACTTTTAATTAAACCATCATTGAACTAGGTTTCATCAATCACCCTAGCCACAAAGTACTTAGCCTAACATAGTTTCAACCAACGAAAAAGTAATAAAAACGGAGTTCATGATGTTGCAAAGAATAAAGAACAGAAAAATAAAACCAAAACCGAAGCTCTTCAAGAAAATCTCCTTTTTTTGCCTCAACTTGCCGTCTTCTCCTCCTTCCAAAAGCTCCTTAATCTCCCAAAAATAAGCCTTTATATAGCCCTCTTTAGGTTATCAAAGTCCTTCACCTTGAAGGAGTCTATTTCCCTTTTATTTGGATTAAAACGGGCTTAAAACGGCCTTGTCACGAAGCTTTGAACCCTATCGCGGTCCTACAGCGGTATGCATACCGCTGTAAGACCGTGAGCTCCAGAAAATAAGTCTTATAGCGGTGCTACAGCGGTATGCATACCGCTGTAGGACCGCTAGCTTTCTTCTTTGGCCTCTTGCTTTATCATCTTCAACTTCTTGTTCTTGATACTCTTTTGCTTCTTTTTTTTTTAATTCGAAACCTGACCATGCCTCCAAGCTTCATTTCACTCCCATCATGCACCAAAAATCACTCTTTTTGCTCCATGTCCGCTTTAACACATGCTCCCATCTACATAACCATATATAGAACCAAATCAAGTAGAAATCATGCTCATTGAATGTATAAATGCTAAGTTTATAGACCAAAATAAGTGTATAAAGGACACTTATCAAATACCCCCAAACTTAGACTCTTGATCATCCCGAGCAAGATTATTGACTCAAATATATCACCCCTCAAGTAGAAAATAGTTAATATTTCAAAATCAATTTACAAGTTGGATAGCCTTCCAGGTAGCCTCAGATTTTGGTATCATTCATAATTCACACAAAGTTTTCTAGTAATGCTACACAAATGTTTTGGACCTATTCCATGTTTTGACGTGTGTGTGTGCGAATCCTGTCAGGTACAATATCATGCATAAGGTTGTTGGTATCCCGACCCTTCGATGGTCCTGTACACTTTCTCACTCGTAATATGCACTCCACCCCCAAACTTGGTCTTTTCATTCAGTCCCTCGGTGCTCTCAATCACTCTTTTCTTTCTTGTTCAAGTTTGGTTGGACTCAGCTAAAAATGGCGTTGTCTTGGTTTGTGAAGACTCTCTTTTATTTTGAATGCTTCGTCATGCTAACATCCACTAGACAGTCAAACCCACCAGTTTTCTCAATCCCTAAGAGTTACAAATATCGGCACCATTATTAAGATTTTTTTTTTTTTTTTTTGCTAAACGAGTGCATTTTATGCTCCATCTCGTTTTTTTTTTGATATCTTATGTGCAAGCCTTCACTCCATTAAGCTTTCTGAATGACCCTTGTAACGAGCTTTCAGCCGATGACTCCCAAGCCAGATGACCACGGGGCACCAGGTTTTAAGATACCTCTACGGGCATAATCACTCAAGTCATTCAGGCTACGAAGAAAGGTATAAGATATATGCAGGCTCAAATTTAATTTGGTGCACGACATAGTGACATAGGGATGAGATCACTAGCCTATGGTCATTGCCTAGCTTCTCTTAGTATGCCTAACACATTCCACACAAATTTTAACATGCACGGAGTCGACACATTCCTCAACATTTACCACCATGGCTCAATCTTCCCCAAACTCTTCTTTTCATAATTTTTGATGATTGAATTGCTCACAGAGTGGGTTTAAGGGCGAAAGTCTATATGGAAACCTATGCATTTAACCTCCTAACACTTGTGCTCAAATAGTCGTCTAACATGGATAGTGAATCACAAAACCAAAATAAGTAGCATCACTATCTTTACTCGTTTCATCAAAATGGTACCAAATAAGATTCATCAGTGATGGCATGTCTACCCAACAAAATATTTTATATATATATATATATTTTTTATAGACGACCAAGTAGATTAACATATAATGCATGATTGGATCATCAAAACCCTCCCCCCAAACTTGAAATGAGCCATTGTCCCAAGGGCTCGAAAGGCATTAAAAAGGAAGGAAGGTACCTGGGCAGAAGAGTCGGTGTTGGGCAATCTGAGTATGTGACTGCCGAATAGTGTATAAATTGATCGGTGCGGGCTTCGTCTTATCAAGCTCAGATGCCGATGTAGGGACTTTGGCTTGCTTGCATAATGCTGAGATGAGAGCTGAGAAGTAAATCCTTTTCTTATTACCTTTGGTCAAGGCGAGGGTGACGATTTGTTGGAAAATACGCTCACCAAAATTCACTTCATATCTAGTAGTCAAGGCATAAAGAAGCTGCATCCGTGGAGGGTATATCTCTGTCATGTGTGAAGATGGAGCGATGTTAGAAGATAAGATGTAATGGAACATCTTCGCCTTAAGGTTAAGCTCATTATGGAGCACCACATTGTGGCTTGGCCACACCGGTGGGATGTCTTCATTAAAGCAAAGGCGAGCCACTTGATTCCAATCTTCTATGTCCGCGAGATCTGCCCCCGATGGCACTTGATAGAAGTTTTAAATGATGTCAGGACTGAATGGTACCCATACTCCGCGCACATAGGTATGGAAGGCATGAACTTCCTCATCGTCATCGTCACCTTCAAGGATGTTGTCGTTGAAGTTGGCGATGAATTCTCAAACCACGGAGGGATATATCTTGGGAGGCTTTGCACAAAACTTGAGCCACTACTTGGCATGAATAATCTCAGAAACCCCAGTAACCTCAATGCTAGCCAAGTCAACTTCTCGCTCTCGGTGGAGAGGCCATGATTCTATCACTCGAGCTCGTTCTTCTGCTTTGGCAGTGAGGTAGATTGGATAGGGTGGCGGATCAACTCGCGGCGCCATCTTTGCTTGGGCTCGGTCCTGAAAGCACAAATTCAATCATGGGAATGAATAAGAGAAAGAATCAAATAATTCTTGGCTTGTTCATTTTTTTGTTTTTCATTTATTTGTTGATTTATTGATTTTTTTTTTATTTTATAAGAATTAAATGTGTTGGAGAAGCCAAAGATGCCACAAGACCCCCCCAAACTTAAGTTATTTCATTCCCTCAATTCCTAATGCAATGTGTGTGCAAATGTGTGGAGATGTGTGGTTGGGGCATTTGAGTGAACACTTGGTGGGCATGCTGAGAGGACAAACAGAAAATAGGGCTTAGGATCCATGAAATTTTCCCAAATAAAAGCATATAAACAAGCAACAATTCAACCCCAACATCACCAACCACAACTTCATTACTGGCTGCACTCCTCACCCTACAATTTAAATAGCGTTAATCAGTTTTGGATGTTCAGTGTTGAAATGGTGAGGAGGTTTAAACTCACCAGTGTGTGAGTGTAGTTGTAGCACAAATATAAATTCCGGACAAGTCCGGGTCGATTCACTGGGAGGTTTATTTAACAAAAGAATGGTTCATTCGGGTTGATTTATCCAAAGAGAGCTAAGTTTTCCTGATTGTGAAAAGGTTTTTTTTTTGAATATTAAAAAGGTCTTGGGTTGAGGCGAGTTCAGAACCAATGCCTTATAAATCTCTTATAGTAATTTAAACAGCAATATTAATCTGAAATAAACAGAGGATCGTTTCGTAGTTATAATTCAAGATACGAATGATTCTTAGCTAAGCAACCCTCATACATGATATGATGGTTCTGGGTTAAGATATCACTGTAAATTTTATTATACTAGAGACTATGATTTGATCGTCTGAGCTTGGGTATATCTCATCTCCAATTCTAGCAACTTTCATACATGGCATGAGAGTTCTAAGTTAGGATGATGACCCAATCCAAACTCACAAAATCATTTATACACTCAACTCGAGTTTAACTCAGATAAATCTTGCATTCATCGAGGTTTGGCTTATCTTGAGATTCAAGAACATTGGACACTGTCCTCGCCTTAACCCAATATTAGATTTAGCTACTCATTTCTATTTTTAAAATAAATTGGCAGGAATTTAAATGACGGGAATTAAAAGACAGTATTTAAAAGACTATTTTTTAACCGACCATATAGGCGGTATATAATTTAAAGACAATAATTGAAAGACTATTTTGACCGACCATATAGGCGGTATATAATTGAAAGATAATAATTGAAATTGCAAGAATTTAAAGGCAGAAATTAACCGACCATTTAGGCGGTGGATAATAAAGTAACAATAAATGACATAAGAATTTAAATAAGAAAAAGAAGAAGTAAGATTTGCAAGAGAAAATAAAAAAAGAACAAGAGCAATTAAAACAACTAAAATTTCATTCAAGAATAATCCTCCCTTACAAGTGCACCTAAGTGCTCTATTTATAGGCTAAAAGATGTAATGGAAACCACTTAATTATATAATTTAATAATACAAAATATCTAATTGATGATGTAAGCAATGATGTCATTTTAACCATGATGTAAGCAATGATGTCATCTTATCCCATGATGTAAGCGATGATGTCATCCTATCCCATGATGTAAGCGATGATGTCATCATATCCCATGATGTAAGCGATGATGTCATCATATCCCATGATGTAAGCGATGATGTCATCCTATTTGTGGGACTTGGGCTTTTCATGTTTTTGGGCTTTGGGCCTTCTTTGTGTTGGGCTTGAGCTTGGGCTTGGGCTTGGGCCTTCCTTGTGTTGGGCTTGAGCTTGGGCTTGGGCTTGTCTTATGTTGGATTCTATTTGATTGTTGGGCCAAGTGCACATGAAACATCCTCTAGACTCCATAGTTGGCCCATGATTTTGAGCAACAATAATGGGTAATCCAACGTCTTCGATTTATGCCCCTAATTAATTGTAGAAGACAGCTTTCTTGCTTCATCCTGTAATAATATATAATGCAAATAATTATTTATTTTAAGCATAATTATAAAGCTAAAATAGGGATATAATTCATTAGGATATAGGAAATATTGACCCTTATCAATTACTCCCATTCACAAGCAACTCACCACCCATTTTCACAAAAACGTATCAATTCGTGCAAACAAATTGAAAATTAATTCACACATTCCTTAAATGATGAAGATGGAGGGAGTGGAGGGGAGGCTCTTGAGGGAGAGTGTGGAAAATTGGGCTGGGTGCTAGCTGGGAGAAGATGCGAAGGCGGGGGGAGGGCGCTTGAAAGGAGAAAAGGGAGAGTGAAAGCAAAAATGGGGGAAATAAAAAGCAAGGGGGGGTTGGCCTTAATAGGCCGACCCGCACAGCAGCGCGGCCGCGACATGCATGCCGCGGCCGACCCGCTAGCCACAGCAACTTTGCTGTGGCGCGGTAAGGTCGCGGCATGCATGCCGCGGCCCGCCCGCGAGCAGCAGAAGCTCTGGTGGCTCGCGCTTGCGGCCGCGGCATGCATGCCGTGGCTATGGCGCGCGCTCCCCCTTTAAATTATTATTATTATTATTATTTTTTAAATAAAACCCAAGCTCTAAAGGATAAACTTCTCCTACCCAAAGCACTCTCTAACACACGCAAAATAACGAAAATAAAAGAACTAACACAATTAAATGAAAGAAAAATAAAAAATAAAAAATGAAAGGATAGAGAATTGGGTTGCCTCCCAAAAAGCGCTTGTTTAGAGTCATTAGCTTGACTGTGCTGCTGCTCATTCCGGATTGCTCAATTCGGTGGATGTCTTTTCCTTGGCAAATTCCTCCCCAAGATATGGCTTGAGTCGCTATCCATTCACCTTAAAAGTACCCTTGGTGTCATGAGTGACATCAACAGCGCCATGTGGATAAACTTTGGCAACAGTGAACGGCCCAGACCACCTTGAGCGCAACTTGCCTGGAAATAACTTGAGGCGTGAGTTGAATAATAACACTTTTTGCCCCACCTGAAACTGTTTTCGGTGTACATGCTTATCATGCAATTTCTTGGTCTTCTCCTTATATAACTTGGCATTCTCATAGGCTTCCAACCGAAACTCATCCATCTCATTTAACTGTAGCAACCGTTTCTCATCAGCTTGCTTGAGATCAAAATTCAACTTTTTCATTGCCCAATATGCCCGGTGCTCTAGCTCAACAAGTAAGTGACATGCTTTGCCAAAAACAAGGCGATATGGAGACATACCAATTGGTGTTTTGAAGGCTGTTCTGTATGCCCATAATGCATCGTCCAACTTCTTAGCCCAATCTTTACGAGAAGTACTCACTGTAAGCTCAAGGATCTTCTTTATCTCTCGATTTGAAATTTCCACTTGGCCATTCGTCTGGGGGTGGTATGGTGTAGCAACTTTATGCCTTACCCCGTACTTCGCCAATAGAGATTCAAAATGCCGGTTACAAAAATGCTTCCCCCCATCACTGATAATGGCCTTAGGAGTTCCAAAACGAGTAAAAATGTTCGTTTTCAGAAAACTTACCACCGCTCGACCATCGTTAGTTGGTAGCGCTACTGCTTCGACCCATTTGGAGACATAATCCACTGCCACTAGGATGTATAAATTGGAGAACGAGGATGGAAACGGCCCCATAAAGTCAATGCCCCAAACATCAAATAATTCAACCTCAAGAATGCCATGTAAAGGCATCTCGTGCTTCCTGGAGATGTTCCCCATTCTTTGGCATTTATCACATTTTTTTACCAAGGTATGAGCATCCTTAAATAGAGTTGGCCAATAAAACCTAGATTGGAGTACCTTAGCTGCTGTTTTTGTTGCTCCGAAATGTCCACCATAGGGGGAGGCATGGCATTGCTCTAAGATCATCTCCATCTCATCTTCTGGAACACACATCCGGATTACTTGATCTGCTCCTCTCCGATAAAGGATGGGATCCTCCCAAAAATAGAATTTGAGCTCCGAAAAGAATTTTTTCCTTTGATGGTAATCATAATCAAGAGGTACGATGTTACTTGCAAGGTAATTGACATAGTCGGCATACCATGGTACCTCTGTTTCGCTGCTTGCTCGTTTCACTCTTAGAAGCTGCTCATCTGGAAATTTTTCATTAATATCCCCTGTTTCGGATTGATTTTGTTGCTCCAATCTTGAGAGGTGGCTGGCTACCATATTCTCACATCCTCTCTTATCTCGAATTTCCAAATCAAATTCTTGGAGAAGTAGGACCCAGCGGATTAACCTTGGTTTTGCCTCTTTTTTTGAAAATAAATATTTCAATGCGACATGATCCGTATAGACAATCACCTTTGAACCAATGAGATATGATCGAAATTTTTCGAAAGCAAAGACCACTGCTAGGAGCTCTTTTTCTGTTGTGGCGTAGTTCATTTGGGCATCATTGAGAGTCCGACTAGCATAGTAAATCACATGTAAGACTTTGTCCCTTCGTTGTCCCAAAACGGCCCCAACTGCATAGTCACTAGCATCACACATTAATTCGAACGGCATGTTCCAATCTGGTGCCACAATAATAGGTGCGAAAATCAACTTTTCCTTTAGAGTGGCAAATGATTTTAGGCACTCCTCAGAAAATTCAAATTTTACATCATTCTCCAACAAGTTGCATAAAGGCTTTGTAATCTTGGAGAAATCCTTAATGAATCGTCTATAAAAATCGGCATGTCCCAAAAAACTGTGGATACCCTTGACAGATGTGGGTGGAGGAAGCTTCTCAATAACTTGAATTTTTGCTTTGTCAACTTCAATACCCCTAACTGAAATTTGGTGTCCCAATACAATTCCCTCTTGGACCATGAAGTGACATTTCTCCCAATTGAGCACCAAGTTTGTTTCTTCATAACGCTTCAAAACAAGTGTCAAGTTCTTTAACCATTCGTCATATGAAGAACCAAAGACCGAAAAATCATCCATGAACACTTCAATAAATCTTTCTACCATATCGGAGAAGATTGACATCATACACCGCTGAAAAGTGGCAGGGGCATTGCACAAACCAAACGGCATCCGTCGGTAGGCGAATGTACCATATGGACAAGTGAACGTTGTCTTCTCTTGGTCTTCTGGAGCTATTGGAATTTGATTGTATCCCGAATAGCTATCAAGGAAACAATAGTGGGAATGACCTGCTAAGCGCTCCAACATTTGATCAATGAATGGTAGGGGAAAATGATCTTTTCGCGTTGCATCATTCAACTTACGATAGTCGATGCAAACCCTCCATCCGGTAATAGATCGAACTGGAATGAGCTCATTATTTTCGTTCTTTTCCACTGTAATACCTCCCTTCTTAGGCACCACTTGAACCGGACTAACCCAAGCACTATCTGAGATAGAATAGATAATTCCAGCATCTAGTAACTTCAGTACTTCAGCTCTAACCACTTCTTGCAGATGAGGATTTAGCCGTCGCTGATGTTGCACTACCGGCTTGTAAGTGTCTTCCATTAATATCTTGTGCATGCAAAGAGATGGGCTAATACCTTTTATATCAGCTATAGTCCATCCAAGAGCTGATTTATGTTCTCGAAGCACTCGGAGTAACTTTTCCTCTTCTTCTTGGTTAATGGACTTAGCAATGATAACTAGAAGAGTAGAGGACTCACCCAAATAGGCATACCGAAGATGGGATGGCAGCTGCTTTAGCTTTAATTTCGGAGCTTGTTGAATGGAAGGTAAAGGTCGTGGAGGTCCCATGCCCAATGCCTTGTACTGCTTTCCCTTTTGAATAAGTTCAGATCCTTGCAAATATTTGACACATTCTTCAATTGTAGCCGAGTCGGTATCTTCAACTTGTGAGTGCATCACACATGCTTCCCAAGGATTTGATGGTTGATTCAAAGCGAATGTATTTTCTATCTCTTTGTCCAAAATATCAATCTGAAAACAAGAATCTGAAGCCGTAGGAAATTTTAGTGCTTCAAACACATTAAAAGTGATTTGCTCATCATTCAGCCTTAACATGAGTTGTCCTTTTTGCACATCAATAAGAGCTTGTCCAGTAGCTAGAAAAGTCGCCCCAAAATAAGGGGAATATCCCTATCTTCAGCCATATCCAAAATAATGAAATCTGCTGGAAATATAAACTTGTCCACTTTTACCAAGATATCTTCAACAATTCCACGTGGATGTTTCACGGACCGATCCGCTAGCTGCAATGACACCCTTGTAGGTTTTGCTTCACCTAAACCAAGCTTTTGAAAGATAGAGAATGGCATCAAATTAATGCTAGCACCCAAATCACATAAGGACCGTTCAAAATATAAGCTGCCAATGGTGCAAGGGATGGTGAAACTTCCTGGATCTTTCAACTTTGGTGGTAATTTATTCTGTAAAATGGCACTACACTCCTCTGTTAGCATCACGGTTTCATGCTCCTCAAGCTTCCTCTTGTTCGATAGAATCTCCTTCATAAATTTTGCATAGCTGGGCATTTGAGATAGAGCTTCAGCAAATGGGATATTGATATGTAGTTTCTTGAACACCTCCAAAAATTTCTCAAATTGTTTATCCAACTTGTGCTTGCGCAATCTTTGAGGAAATGGAATTGGTGGAACATAAGGCTTGATTGGTGATGAAACCACTTTTTCTTGTTCAGCTATATCTTCGGGCTCCTTATTCTCAGTTGTTATCTCCTTTTTGGCATCAGTTTTCTTTTCCACACTTGGTCTTTTAACATGGATTTCCGGGAGTTGCACTCCACTCCTTGTAGTGATTGCATTTGCTTGCTCCTTAGGATTAACTTCAGTGTTGCTTGGCCATGTGCCCTGTTGCCTCTCAGTAAGAATTTTAGCTAACTGCCCAATTTGAGTCTCTATATTTTTGATGGCTGCATCGGTCCGCTCACTTCATTCTTGAAGTTTTGAAATTGCTGCTTCCCATCCTCCTTTTTCCTCATGTGGTCTTCCTTGATTTGTTGGGTTTTGAACTCCCTGATTGTTGCCATATGAAAAATTAGGATGGTTTCTCCAGCCGGGATTGTATGTTGGAGAATATGGATTATTTTGTGGATGCTGGAAATTTTGTTGACGTGGGAAATTTTGCGCATAAGCAGCCTGCTCTGTGAGTGAATGATCCCTAACGGTCAATGGGCATTCGGATGACAGTTGGTTTGCCCCACAAGTTACACAAACTGGAAGAGATCCTTGCACCATGTTAACTGATGGAGAGTATTTTAAGTTTTCCATCTGTTTTGAAAGAGCATCAATCTTGGCCAACATCAATGTATTCATATCCACTTCGTGTACTCCAGCTGCTCTCCTATTTGAACTCCTATCCGGCCACATTACAAATTGCTCACTCATTGTTTCATAAAGATCATGTAACTCTCTAGCCGATTTGTTTCTAATAGAACCACCTGCTGTAGAATCAACCGCCGAACGGCTGTAAGGAGTTAACCCGGCATAGAAATAGTGATTTTGAGCTGGTAAAGAAAACCCATGATTTGGACACTTCCTTAGCAATTCTTTGTACCGTTCCCATGTTTCATGAAAGTTCTCAATTTCAACTTGCTGGAAAGTCAAAATTTCATGCTTTAATTTGCTGATCTTGGCTGGTGGAAAATATTTAAGTGTGAACTTGTGAACCAAATCAGCCCATGTAGTGATGCTACCAGGTGATAGTGAATCCAACCACTCCCGAGCTTTGTCTTTCAAAGTATGAGGAAAAAGTCGCATCCTCATTGCTTCTTCGTTGATCCCTTGATACTTAAAGTTGCCACAATACTCTAGAAATCGAGAGAGATGGTAGTGTGGATTTTCATCACTTCTCCCATAGAATGGAATGTTGTTGGAGAACAAATTTATCACATCCGGTCTCAACTGGAAGTTATCGTGCCCATATGGAGGATAAACTATGCTCAACCGGTTCTCAACGACTGGAGGCATCATGAAATCCCCCATTAAGATATCTCTCTCATTGATCTCAACAGTACGCTCCACTTGAACAAGCTGATTTTCATTGTCGGCCATTGTGCTTTGTTGTTGTTCCCTTTTTGCTCTTTGTTCACGACGTCTTTGATGAAAGGTTTGTTCAATCTCTGGATCAAACTCGATAAGATCAAGACGTTTTGAACGCCGCATGCACTATTTCAATCCTAACACAGCAAAAATTGAAATAATTCAGCGTCAAGAATAAGGAAAGCAACACAAGTGTTAAAGCTAATCTTAATTAAAGTAGTAATCAAAATAACTAATCCCCGGCAACGGCGCCAAAAACTTGTTAGACTTTTTCTTCCCGCAAGTGTACGGAATCGTAACAAGTAATATAATGATGAATCAAGTATCGTTCCCACGAGGATTGGTTTTTGGTCCCTACTTTAACCACTATTAACTTTAATAAGCCACACACAATTCAAAGAATACTCAATGGAAGTTTTATATAAATTAAAACTAACTCACCAAAGGAAAACACACAATAATTCTTTAGGTTTTAAATATGGAAATCTAATGCGCTATGGTTCATGAATCCACCGTAGTTCCATATTTGGTTTAATCTCTCAGTGATTGAGTTTTATAATTCTTGCTTTGAGCTGAAAATCGACGATCCTAAGTTAATCAAAAGCCTCTCTCGATGGTCAATCGAATCTATGCTCACATATGAGATTAATTATCTCTAATTAATCTGCAAATATACAAACATGCATTTATCCACAATGATCATCAAAATAAGATTTCACAAGGCATAACGGTATCTCTACCTATTATCGAACCTTATGTCATTTATTATCAAGTGCTAATCTATATTGAATCTCTCGAAAGCAATATAAATCACAAACACGTTCTAATGGCGGCTAAGCATCAAAATGGAATTAATGCATAACAAACGATCAACTCAAAAGACAAGAATAAAATAAAACCCAAATACTTTTAATTAAACCATCATTGAACTAGGTTTCATCAATCACCCTAGCCACAAAGTACTTAGCCTAACATAGTTTCAACCAACGAAAAAGTAATAAAAACGGAGTTCATGATGTTGCAAAGAATAAAGAACAGAAAAATAAAACCAAAACCGAAGCTCTTCAAGAAAATCTCCTCTTTTTGCCTCAACTTGCGGTCTTCTCCTCCTTCCAAAAGCTCATTAATCTCCCAAAAATAAGCCTTTATATAGCCCTCTTTAGGTTATCAAAGTCCTTCACCTTGAAGGAGTCTATTTCCCTTTTATTTGGATTAAAACGGGCTTAAAACAGCCTTGTCACGAAGCTTTGAACCCTACCGCGGTCCTACCGCGGTATGCTTGTTGCTGCAGACCCGTGAGCTCCAGAAAGTAATTCCTAAAGCGGTCCTACAGCGGTATGCATACCGCTGTAAGACCGTGAGCTCCAGAAAATAAGTCTTATAGCGGTGCTACAGCGGTATGCATACCGCTGTAGGACCGCTAGCTTTCTTCTTTGGCCTCTTGCTTTATCATCTTCAACTTCTTGTTCTCGATACTCTTTTGCTTCTTTTTTTTTAATTCGAAACCCGACCATGCCTCCAAGCTTCATTTCACTCCCATCATGCACCAAAAATCACTCTTTTTGCTCCATGTCCGCTTTAACACATGCTCCCATCTACATAACCATATATAGAACCAAATCAAGTAGAAATCATGCTCATTGAATGTATAAATGCTAAGTTTATTGACCAAAATAAGTGTATAAAGGACACTTATCAGACGCAATAACGATAATTTATTTGCAGGAGTGAATACAAGCATTTTGATGTGGTTCAGCCAAATGTGTCTACATCCACAATACCATTTTAGACTCACATTATTACAATGCAAATAATCCAAATAAAGGACATAATACAACTTAATCTTGCATAGTTTGCTTGGCGCTCAATAAAGTCTCTTCACTCTGTTTCCCTTTTGTAGATGCAACATAGCACATGCGGGCCTCCCGTTGATCCCCTCGGACTTGTCCCACTCCTTGGGGTGTAGGATATTTCATCAACAAATAGCAGGAAGAGACTACGACCCTCATGTCGTTGAGCAAGGGATGACCACAAATTACATTGTATGCAGTTGATGAGGTTTTAACCACCATAAAGTAGGCCTGACGTGTTGTGCTTTGAGGACCACAACCTAATGTGATTAGCAACTGAATGGAACCAACAACCGGGACGGTCTCCCCGGTGAAACTATATAAAAGGGAAGAGATATTTTTCAATCGATCTTGGGAATTGTGCATTAGCTCAAAGCAATTCCAATAAATGAGGTTAATTGAGCTACCACTATCTACCAAAATTCTTTCAATGGGGTGTTTCGCAATGACAGCTGAGATTACCATCATGTCGTCATGTGGAATGATTACATTTCCTTTAACGGTAGATGTGAACATAATTGGCTCTTCATTTTCTCTAACTTCCATTACTGAATTGACTTGGTAGGCCAAACGGGCATAGGCCTTTCAGGAAGAGGACTTGTCACTAGCCAAGGTTTCACCACCCGAAATGACATGTATAGCCTGATGTGTTGGTTCATTATCCAGAGGGGGATTCTGTCTGTAGTCACTTCCTCTCTCTTGTTGTCTTGGTTTACGTATTTCTTGTGTTTCAAGCCTCTTTTTCCTTCTTTGTGGCTCCCTGTTATTTCCCTCTTCTTCTCGTACATACCTTTGTAAGTGCCCTTCTCGAATAAGCATCTCAATTTGATTTTTCAATTCCTAGCATTGATCCGTGGAATGGCCACGAGTCCTGTGGTATCGATAGTACTCATCCTGATTCTTCCCTATGGGTCGATCCACCTTTTTTGGAAGTTTGATTAGGCCTGATCCTTATATGGTTGCCAATATGACTGACCGAGGTTGGGTAAACTAGGTATAGTGATTGAATTGGGGCTTGACATCATCCAGTCTTTGAGCCCTCCCTTATCGCCAATCAAGGTCTTCAATATCTCGTTCCTTTTTTTTTTCGCTCCCTATCTTCATCCATTGCCATAGTCCTCATTACTTTTGTATGGTGTATATATTCATTGGCCCTGACGAACAAATCTGCTAAGGATTTTGGCGGGTCTAGAGATAGAGATTCTTGGAAGGAGGTCAGTCGTACCCCTTGGAACATGACAGACGTTGCCATCTCAATCGGTAGGTTGTGAATCTTAAGCGTAGCATTCTAGAATCTATCCACATAATGGCGTAGGGTCTCTTTGCTCTCGTATTGAATGCTAAGGAGGTATGTCGCGTCTTTCTTCCTCTGGCTGTTAATAATGAATGATTTGATAAATTTTGCCTTTAGCTGCCCAAACGAGGAAATTGATGCTTCGAGTAAACCATTAAACCAAGCCCGAGCATGCTCAACTAGGGTTAACGGGAAGGCTCTACACATTATCTCATCGCCCTATCCATGGAGCATCATCAAAGACTCGTAATTCTGCATTTGATCATAAGGGTCATCCTTGCCAGAGTAAGGAGTTATTTGGGGCATCTTAAACTTCCTTGGCAAGGGCTTTTCCATTACTTCTGCAACAAATGGCAGCCTCCCTCGTGATTGCTCTTCTAAAACTGGTAATAATTTATTTTGCTGCAACACTTGCTCAATCATTTTCTTCATGTCAGTTGTTTCCTGAGCACTAAATGCCGTAGGGTTGTCATCAAACTTATCATTCTGCTTGGTTACGGGTTTAGAGCAATTCCGACCTTTTTCCATGGGAGTGTTGGCCACCGTTTCAGAATATCTTTCCTTTTTAGGACTTTGTCTTTCTGTCTTCCAACGATTAATTCCTCCTTAATTTCCTCGATGGGGAGAAGTTTGGCTATGAGCCCCTCTTAGGGGAGATCTTGGTTGATTGTTTTGAGGAGGGATAGGTTGAGCATGAGTTTTAGGGTTCGCTTCCCGATAGGAGTTGTTCCCTGGTACCTCCTGACGAGCCCTATGGGACGGAGCTATTTCAGATATAAACTTTCTCAATGTGGCTGGGATTGACCCGAGAGGAACTAAGCTTTGCAAAATTTCAGCCATTTCGCGAAAAGCTTACACCCCTTCGGCATGTTGTTGTCATAGAGCCTCGTACTCAGCCCAATGAACTACAACTAGGATCTGTATACCTGAGTAGGGTCTTGAAAGGGCATGTGAGGTGATAAGGGGCGGCACCTGAAGTTGAACCCCCAATGGATGAGGAGGCCTTGGAAGGGGCAGCTGCTGATGAGTGAGGGATGGGTGACCCTTACTAGGGGACTGATGGGTGAGGGATAGCTGACCCTCATGGATAAGGGGTGGCTGGCCCCCATGGATAAGGGGTGGTTGGCCCCCATGGATGAGGGGTAACTGATCTTCATGAGTAAACTTATGTTGTTCTTCTACCCGAGAGATGGTCTCTTAACGGGGCAATTGGGCACCACGAGAGAGAGTCTAAAGATTATTTCGGGTTTGTACCATGACGAGGGAGTCGTTCTATAGCTTTTTGTTTGCGTTTCCCACATACGTCGCCAATTGTTGTTACATGGTTACAACAATAAATTTGTAAAAAAAGAAACTGCCGATGGATGATTCTCATGTGGTGTATCTAAGCGATGGATGACTCACTCGGGGGATGGATGACTCCTTCAGGCAATGGGTGACATGTGGATTGTCCAAACGATGAGTAATTATTGGGAGAGATGGGTAAGTCTCCTAGGGTGAAGTGACAGCGATGAATGAGTCTTCTGGGGGTTACAACAGCGATGGATGAGTCCCTTGGCTAGGTTAAGAGTGATGGATGAGTCTTTCGGGGGGTCATAACAGCGATGGATGAGTCCCTTGGCTAGGTTGAGAGCGATGGATGACCTGTTGGAAAGAAAATTGGTTAAGGGCGCGGGTAAGAATCCTTGTGTGGACCCTCCGAGCTTAAGTCAGTCCCTCGTAAAAGTGAAATGCTTGAAGGCAAAAAGTAAGTATGAGAGTGAGAGGTTGCATACCGAATGAGAGGAAAAGACCCCCTATTTATAGCGATGAAGGGGGCATCCATGTGTCGAGTGACCCAATTTTCTTGATGGATATCTCGGAGGCAGTTTTGACCGAGTCTTGCAGGGTTGTTGATGCGAGGGTGCATAACCGAGCCTTCACGCAAGCGTATGCGGGTGCGCGTGCAAAGGCGCGCGTTAGGCACCCCCGAGGGACCTTTCTCGGGGTTGTGAAGTACCCTCGAGAGAGGTCTCTCAAGGGTGTGAAAATACCCTCGAGAGATGTTTCTCGGGGGTTGAGAGGGGGGGGGGGAGGCTTTTCCTTAACCACACTACTGCGTGGCAGAATGCGAGGGGGGAAGTGCCCCTCTCATTTTTCCCTGGCCCACGCTGTCGCATGGCAACGTGGGGGAAGCGGCCACTTCCATGCGGCCTGGGTGCTGCCTCTTGGTTGCATGAAGCAGCCATGTGGCGGCTCCTAGAGTTGCCACGTGGCCTTTTTCTTTTAAACTATATTATTATTATTATTATTATTATTATTATTATTATTATTATTATTATTGTTTTTGATAATTTTGGCGGGCATAACAATTATTATAGCACATTTTCCTAGTATGAACATGCGGTGATTGGTAATTTTTTATGAGTTTAAAATACATTTTATCTTCACTAATTACCCTCACGTATCCGGATTATGAAAAGCTAACACAATATTACGTACTAAATTGTGATATTATGTTAACACGATAATATTATTTCATTGAATAATTTATTTCATTGTTCAAGCATAAGCATAAGCTGGTACAGGTTCAACATCCAGGTTTAACGTCCTAAGGTTCGATGGTACAGGCTTGTGTATGTATTCCTGCCCATGCTTTCATTTTATGGCTAGCTATCCGTCAGCATTTATCTACTCGTATTAATTTGTTTTTATTTTTCCCAAATAAATATTTCCTTTATAAGGCTGATACAGAGAGACATGATCACCTCTTCTTCGAGTATCCATATTCCAGAGATATGCTTTCCTTCTTTTGTAGATCGAAGAAATTCAATTGGCATTGGCGTAGTTGGGATACCAGGGTGCTGTGGGCTGTTGCTAAATGGTATGGTAAGGGTCCATGGCAGGTCACTAATAGGTTGGTGCTTCATGCTTTGGTGTGTTTTATTTGAAATGAGCACAACAATAGATGTTTTCTGGATCAAGAGAGATTTGTTTCTCAGCTAGCGCTTTAGATTCAGTGTGCTATTTGGGTTCGATTGACCACTGTTCATTTTAGGTCGTCATTACAGACTCACACCTTTCGTCATGTATGGAGACTGTCGAGGGACCAATAGTTGTTTTTTCCTATTGGTTTGTTGTAGTTATGTTTCAGAATACTGATTGATTTGTCCTCATGGTTTCTTGCTGGGTGCTAGAGCATCCGATGTTTTTTGTTCTTTTTTCCAGAGGGTGTTTGTTATTATTTTTTTCCCTTGTTTTCTCGTGGTCTTAGGTTTGCCTTGGCCTTTGTTTGTTGTAGCTTCGGCATTGTTTTCGTTTTATAAATATCTTACTTACAAAAAAAGGTGTCGAGCAATAATCATGTCTAACACTCAAGGAATCTCTTAAACTTATGAATGAGACAATAACAATTCAAAAGAGCATAAAATAATAATGTTACTAAAATAGATTGACATCTTTTCTTCTTTTTTTTTTTACCTAATAGTCACATATTTTTGATTTTTTTATTTTTGTTTCTTTGGTTAATTCATTTTTTTTTAGATTTATTCAGTTTGAGCATTTATTTGGTTGGTTCGGCTTGATTTTTTTTTTTAAAAAAAATCGATTCATTCAATTTGAACAATTTAATAACTAGACCAAGCCAACAGTACACCCCAATGGTAATAATAATAGCCAAAGAACTAATTGAAATGCTGAAAGACTACAGCCCAATGAAGGACGAGGACGACTTGAGAAGGACACCATCTTTATAACAAAGTAATTACCTGAGGTTTGTCTTTTACAATAACCATTTGACGAAGAACTAAAAAAGACTACACATTTCTAAAACAAAAGAGCCCAAAGCACATTGAGAGGTCTTAGGAAACACATTACAAAGAAAAAAGAAAAAGGCCTAAGAATAGAAAGTTGAGCTCAACCACTTAGCTAATGTGGGGGGCCTTACTGGAAGACAAAAACACAAACTTGAGTTCGTTAAATAATAAACTTCTAATGCAAAGAAGAGAGGTCAATACCCCGTCGTTTGTATTTTTGACAATTTATGTACCTAGCTTAAATAATTTAATTTAAATATTGTTAGGAATTGGAAGTCCACGATGAATGGCTAATGAATCGGCACTTTTGTGTTAATAAACCGAGTATGTAATTTTTATGAATTTATTCCTCCCAATTAATTTAATTAATTTATTTTAGTTAGTAAGATGTTAATTTAAGGGTTAGATTAGGTATGATTGTTTAGTCAAAATATGTAATTTTGAGCGCCGTTGAAAAGTTCAAGTCAAAGTATGAGTAAAAGATGTTGAAAATTGGGACGAATGAATGTTGAAAAGTCAAGAGTTTAAATGGTGAGTTGTAGAATTGAAAAGTCAAAATAGAATTGATGATATGAAAGAGGAGCCTCTCGGCTAGGGTTGCAAAAAAGCCTCAGCTCGGCTCGTTAATCGGATTAACATTGGTCGAGCTCGAGCTCAATTAACATTGGTCGAGCTCGAGCTCGGGCTCGGCTCGTTAATCGGATTGATGAGCCCAGCTCGGACTTTGGCTCCGGATTGTCAAAATTTCACATAAAAAAACAAAAAATCTACTAACCTGAAAGGGGGAGGTGACGGCGACAGAGGCTGGAGGCTGCGGTTGCGATGAGGTGGCGATCTTAATGCGATGGATCTGGAGGCGGTGGGTGTAGAGGAAGCAGAGGAGAGGATCCTAATGTAATGGAACCGGAAGTGGTAGGCGTAGAGGCGACAGATCTAGAGGCAGTGACATAGGGCAACGAGGAGGCATTGGTGGCGTTGAAGCGATGGAGACGATGGGTTTGGATGCAACCGACGTAGACGCAACGAGAAGACATAGGCGACATTAAGGTGGGGAAGACGATAGGCTGGAGACAGCGAGAGAGAGGGATGATCTAGGGTTTAGGATTTGTAGGGGGGTGAAAAGCAAGAGTGGAAGAAGTGCGATTTTGTTCACCCCCCTTTAACGGGGGTAACTTTACCCCCCGTTAGTTTGGGGGGTAAAAAAGTCATTTCGGGGGGGGGGGCTTCACCCACCCGTTCCTTTCTCTCTCCTTCTCCTCTTCCCTTGCTCTCGCTGTCGTTGAACCTCTCGCCGCCTTCCGTTGCATCACCCCGCCTCGCCGCCTTCCACCTCGCCTCTGCAACGCCTCGCCGCCTTCCGCCTCTGCAACGCCTCGCCGCGCCTCGCCTCTACACCACCGCCTCGCTTAGCCTTGCCCCACCCCGCCTCGCCTCTACACCACCGCCTCCCTGCTGCATCGCGCCACTGCCGACAAGGCAAGGCGGTCGATGCGAGAGAAGAGGCGGCGACATGAGGCTGGCTGGAGAAAAAGAGGAAAGGGGGGAGAGAGGAGAGGAGAGGAGAGGAGAGGAGAGGGGGAGACTTGGAGAAGAAGAGGGAAATAGAGACGAGAGAGAAGAAGAAGGGAAGCAGAGACGAGAGAGAAGAAGAGAGGGGAGAGAAAATGAGCGTTAACTTTTCATGGGGGACCTGCGGGCGGCGGCGGTGGTAGGCAGTGCGAAGAGGGGGGCGATGGCAGTCTATGCCAGTGGTGCGAACGGAGGAGGGCCAGCGGCGATGCTCACGGCTATGGGGGTGCGACGGCAGCGGCGAGGCGAGGGCCGGCGGCGGTGCTCTTTGTGGTGGTGGGGGCTAGTCGGTGCGAGCGACAGAGGGAGGGGCGACGGCGACTGGGGGGCGACAGACGACGATGCTCGCGGCGGTGGTGGGGCGAGGGGAGCGACGGCCGGTGGACGGTGCTCTTTGGGCGGTGGGTTTGAGAGTGTGGGAGAGAGAGAGAGAGAGAGAGAGAGAGAGAGAGAGAGAGAACGAGGGAGAAAGAATGGGCGGTGGGTTTGCCTCCATATGGGTTATTTTTTTAACCCTCACTGACGGGGGTTACGTTCACCCCCGTTAAAGAGGGTGAACAAAATCGCACTCGAGTAGAAAGGGAAAGGGAAGAGGAAGGGGGAAAGAGAATGGCTTAGGAGCAGAGAGTGTAAACCCCGCCAATGTTTGTTGTTTTTTTATTTTTTTTAATTTAGTTGTTAAATAAAAAAATAAAATAATTTTTAAAAATAATATTAATAATTATTTAATTGTTAAAGATAAAAATAATTTAAGATTATGATTAACGGATAAGATAATTTAAATTGTAACATCAAATTAATATTTATACAAAATGTAATTATATCATAAATATAATATTTATAATAAATTAGTTTGTTGTATTCTTTTTAATATGTTTATAATTTTTTAATATATTACATTATCAATTAATAACTAATGCTCAATTATAATCATTATTATAATTAATTAACACTTAATCATTATTATTAGTATTATGAACTATTACTGATTTTTGATAATATTATTATAAACTTTATAGTGTCATGTTAATAAATATAAGTCACTTATAGATAAATTTCTTAGAATGTATCTTTAATGTTTTATGTAACAATTAATTTTTATGAACTATATTTATTACTTGATACTTAAATTAAATTTTATAGTTACTCATTGTTATTACTACTATGAACTATATGTTTATTATTTGATATTTAAATTAAATATTATAGTTAATCAACTAATGTAATATTTAGTCGAGTAACTATTTAATTATTCAACTAATGTCATTCTATTGTATTTTTGAATAAGACAAATATATAATTGATTAATTTTTTAAATGTCAATTTATATATTTTGTTTTTATGTATTTAATAATTAATACTATCTCTCTATAACGATTAATTTTTTTCAAATTTAATGTACCATTAGTAGAGGAGACTAAGTTTTATTTGAGTGAAATATGCAATTATTAAGTAGTAAGTAGTATTTTTTTAAAAAGTTAATGATATAAATATAGAGTTGTTATTTTAATTTATATTTATTATTCAATACTTAAATTAAATGTATATTGTTACTCAATTAATGTCATTCTATCATATTATTTAGTAATATAATTATATAATTGGTTAATCTCTTAAATGCTTAGCTTTTATTTGATTAAGAAAATGTTATAGTTACTGTCGACGTTTGATTTCGGCCGACCGTGATTCGTTTTGGGCTGCGGTGAGTCAATCCAAAAATACCGAGAAGGAAGGAAGAAAACCCCTCCCCCCAAAGTTCCAAGCATGTACAACAGAATCTTTTACGTGGTTCGGCCAGAACGATGCCTAGTCCACGGCCGCCATCTCCTTATTCTCCCAGAGTGGCGGTATCTGATTATTATTTCTCCCTTGTCCTCCTTGCCCCTCATGGTCTCTTTCATTCTCATTTATCTTGAGGGACTTTTACAATCTAGATAATATATAAAAATACAGTGTTTGTATAATGGGGGACAAACAGTTCTTACCGCCTTCGCAAGATCGGGAGTGGGATCCTCATTACGAGGGGCATGGGCTGTTACAAATAAAGTGATCGGACCCTACATCTGACTTCTCAGCAGCTTTGCCGCTCATGCGAGCTGGAGGTTTTAGGCCAGCGACCTGGATGGTCCAGCGATCTGGAGGATATTTCAAGAGCTCGTTAGTCGAATGCTCCGAGCTCGTTGGGGGATTGCCGGGAGCTCGCCATATGCTCGCTTTACGAGTTTCGGATCTTTGGTGGAGGCTGGACCTTCCTTGACGAGGTCGTCCGGGCCTTCTTGGCCTTGGGTGATTGGGCCGGTCTATCGGACCGAGTCTGGCCCATGCGGGGTGATGCGGGAAATACATACAACAGTTACTAATTAATATAGCACTTAGTCAATTAACTATTTAGTTGTTCAATTAATATCATTATATCATATATTTAAGTAAATACATAATCGATTAATCTCTTAAATGTGTAGATTTTGTTTGATTAAAAATAAAAATTTAGTTGAGTACAATATTACAATCTTAATCTTAAGTCAAGTATCAGTTGATTAATTTTAAATCACAACAAATTGTTTAATCATTTTATTCATATTATTATAATAATGTCAAATTTAATAATTTTATGTTAAATAATATCTTTAAAATTTAATATAACGTTAAAAGGGTAAACTAAGTATTCTGTTATATAGTTAATGTCATTCTATTACATATTTGAGTAAGACACTTGTATAATCAATAAATCACTTAAATATTTGGGTTTTTCTTGAGTAGAAATAAAAAAATTAGTTGAATACAATATTTATTAATTGTTTATTCAATTAAATATTTTTTTACTCAGTTAAAATGATAATGATTCTATTAAACGTATGCATTAATCATTAGTTAATTAATTTTAAGTTACAATAAATATTTTGATAAACACATTCTATTAATGATACATTAATATTATTATAATAATATAAAATTTGATAATTTTATATTAAATAATATCTTTATAAGATTATGAATTATTTTGTTAATATACTTATAAATAAGTATGTTTAAAATTATGAATAATTTTATTATTTATAAATAAGAATTTTCGCGAGTCAACTCGTGAGCCTTGATTCGAGTCAGCTCCTAATTCGAACTAGTTTGCGAGCCTATCGAACCGAGCTCTGCCAAGCTCAAGGTCGGCTCGTTTACAAATCGAGATTTAAAATTGATGTCAAGCTCAATTCATTTAATTTAATGAACGAATTGGAACGAGCTTTTATTGAGTCTGGACCGTCCTGGCCCAAATTAGGCCCAAGGACTTACTCTCATGACCCGATCTCAGCCTAATCCTGGCCCTGCGCCAATCCACCTGCATCAGCATCATTACAGCTTTTATTGGGTATCAACGCGCCCACTCAAAGATCCCATCCTCATTTATGGCATATCCTATCCATATTAATTAGGGTCCTGTCGACACCATGCTGCCCGCTTGGGAACCCCCATCGGTGCCAGATACTCAGTTCCATCACCTGCACAATGCATGCAGGAGGACGTCTTCTCCTCCTATATCAATCAGCTCTTTTCAAAGCCCAATGTATGTTCCCTTTTAAGCCTAAATATCACCCTGCTGAGATTCCTTCTCACTTGTGCATCAGAGTGCTTGCAAGTGACGCCGCCCCCTCCCCGCCAGAGAACCGATTGGCCAGATCAACCTCGAGCACTCATCGAATGACCCCTTTTTGGGCTGAAAGGAACATTTGGTGCCCATCGTGGGGCTCGATAAAACTTACCTACTCCCCAACCTTTCCAAAACTCTCCTAACATGCCACACTCTTCAAGCCAACCCCTACTGCCTCCAATGACAATAACCAGGAGCACTCATCGCTAAGAGCCAAATGCTAACAATCACCCCCCAGAGGATCATGCTACGATAATGACCCTTTCGCAAGCAATACAATAGTTCCAGGGCCAAATCGCCACATTAGCCTAGAATCAACAAAACAATCGGCAGGAAGACTAGACTGGGGAGGAGGCGGAAGCTAGTCGCCACCGTCAACCTCTTGAAGCTAGCTTTCGCCGGCCCCACTCCCAGGCCAGCCACAGCTAGTGTCGCTCCAAGACCCAAGAAGCTCGAATTCTCATTACAGGGCATGCCAACCCCTCGCACAACCCAGGCCACCCCTTCTCCGACCACATTATGGGCATGCTGCTTCCTGAAGGCTTCTGACTCTCGAGTATGCTAGAGTCATATGATGGCACCACCGACCCCCAGGAACATTTGATAATGTTCAAAGCCACCATGCTCTTGGGAGGAAGCACTAACCCCATAATGTGTCGAGCTTTCACTTGCATGCTAAAGAAGTCGGCCATGCTATGGTTCTCCTCCATAGAACTGGATTCCATCTATGACTTCTCCGAGCTCTCCACCTATTTTCTTGCACATTTTTCCACTAGCCGGGCTCATCAAAAGACATCAGTGAGTCTGATCAACCTTAAGCAAGGCGAGCACGAGCCCCTCAGGGCATTCCTACATCGATTTAACGAAGAAGCTATACAGATTAGAGATCTCAACTTGGCCCTTTCCCTACATGCTATTATGGAGGGACTAAGGTCGGGCCCTTTCATAGACTCCCTGGCAAGAAGACCCCATCCCGACTTGGACGATCTTAGAATCAAGGCAGCCGGATACATAAACGTGGAAGAAGCGACAGTTGCGAGGCAAAGCAACCCACCTCGGCAAGGACCACCACCTCCAAATCAGCGCGAAGCCCTTCCCTCTCAACAACATCTCCTCGGTCATGATTCTGGTCGGAGAGGAAGTGACAGAAACCTCATCAGAAGAAGACAAGGTTAGGTGCCCGAGCTCCATCGCCCCAAATTTGATACCTACACGCCCCTCCCCACCAGGCGAGATCGGATCCTACATGAAGTTTACAACTCTCGGATCATTCCATTCCCAGAGACAAGGGGAATGCAGCCAGCACAAGTTAATATCAATGACAGAAGGTGGTGCGAATACCATTGAACGAGTGGCCATACCACCGAAGAATGCGATGCCCTCAAAGACCAGATAGAAAGACTGGTAAGAGAGGGCTGCTTATGACAGTATGTCTCTAGAATGGACCAAAAAAGAGCACCCTGGGAATACCAGGAAAGAAGGAGGACTCGTACTCCCCCATGACGAGCACCAACAACAAAACCTTGGAACAACATGCCACCCCAGAACAATAATCCCCTGCCAATACGGGGAGTCATTGACACCATATCGGGAGGCGACGAAACTAGCTCAGCATGAAGGCGACACCTGAAAGTAGTCATGACGGTCAGCATGGCCGAGAAAAAGCCGAGAAGGGCCCCCATGTAATACTCGAGAATTTTAAAGGGACTAAAAAGTAAATAATCTTAGGGAAAAAGTGAAATTTTAGATAAACAGAAGGTATAAGGGTAATTTATTACTGTATGAATTATCAAATCGATTGTAAGGAGTGCCCTGGAGTTGAGATGCCAAAGGAAAATGTTGTGGCATTAACGAGTATCACGAGATAGGATTTATGGTATTGAAAGAAATCGGGTCGGGAATTATTTATGGCACAGCTAAAATGCAGCTGCTATTAAGGCTGCAAAATCGAATTGTTATAAGCGATTTTCGAGAAGTCAACGGAAGCTTGAGGGGGCTTCAGTTTTTCATGAGGAACAACCCTTCAATGGTTTTAGGAAGAAACAAAAAGGTTTACAGTCAAAACGAAGATTCGGGCCTAAGTGCAGTTTTTTGAAATTACCGGAGGGAGGTCGAGATGACATTTCTTCAGAATCTTCGGGGGTCAAATGAAAGTTTAAGGACTTGAGGGACTTAATTTCAGTTATGAAAAGTTGAGGGGCTAAGTGAAAATGGGCTAAAGGGTGAAAGTTAAAAGTTTAGGGGCTAAAGTGCAATTTCAACAAAGTTTGGCCAATGGAAATCCAACCAGCTTCTGCCTTGTCGGCGACCACCGAAATGGACCATGGGGTTTCATGAGGAATGGTTGGGGGAGGACTTTTTGTAAAGGAAGATCCAACAATGGCCACCGGGGTGGCTGGATTTTGAGGATTTCCGACCAGCTTTCTGGTCGCGCGATCGAGCACCTGTAACTTGCGATTTTGGTTGCTTAAAGTTGATTCGAGGTCGATCTTGGGCAGGGTTAAACTTTAAGGCACATGGGTTAGTCGATCTCGGGTGTTTGAACATTCAGATTTGCATATAAATAGGCGTCCATGAAGGCCAAAATGGGAGAGTTTGGAGCTTCAAATTAGCCGCAATTTTGAACGAATTGAGCAATGAGAATAAGGGGCCTTTTTCTACCCATGAGATAAGGATTCTTTCTGTGCATTTTGATGCATTTTTGTTACGGTTTGAGGGGGTAATCGAAGTCGCTGGAGATGGGAGGTGGAAGCTTTGGCTGAGGCTTTAAGCCTCTGATTGAGGGCCTTTCAGTTGCTCTTTTAGGCCGATATTGGTGCCAAAAGCATTGACTGGAGGAGGGCTTTCGAGGGGTGGAAGAAACCAGGTTTTCTGGCTAGCCGTCACCAGAGAAGACGACCGGCACGTGGCCGGCATGCTCGGTCCTTCACGTGCTGCCACTCGCCCTAGCGTGTGTGGGCATGTGGGTGGTCCCAAAAATCTGGAAAAAAAGAGAAAAATATTTTATGGGGGTTTGTGCAAAAAGTTTTGGTGTTTGCCTTCCCAATGTCTTAGTTTTTGCACCGATCAGACTCGTTTTGTATGAAAATGCAATATCCGGGTAAGTTCAGTATTTTTCTTTTGAAGTTCATAGGATATTATGAATTTTTGTGGAAATAGATTTGAGAAAATACTCTCGATGGTATTTATTTAGATTTTTAGAAGGAAAATAGGAAGAAAATAGAATATTGAGATATTTAGTGATTAAATATGCTTTTTATGATTATTATGCTCTAGATGATGTGATTGGTGCAACTTTCGAGAGTTGGCATAGAAATCGAGGTCGTGCACGCATATCGAGGTGATGCGCATTTTTCAAGATATTCCGAATCTCGTGCAAATGTGAGTGGTTTTATCCCAAGAACTTATATTTATGATAAGATTGCTTATATGTGCATGCTATTTATGAATGCTATGATCATTTTGTCATATTACATGGAAAGTAGTGATGTTTGCATGGCACGATATTATTGTCATATTGATATTCATGCATGGGATTGGGATGTCACCCCGATAGTGTAGCCGTAATTTGCCAAGGGCAATTGATGGAATAACGTTAGGCTTATCCTGCAGAGGTTCGAGATTCTGCCTAGGATTTTGTGCCAGGCTGTTGGGCTAAGGAAGTTACACTAGGGCAAATGTTTGTTTATGTTATTGCATCATGCATTCATATATATGTTTTTGGACCCTCACTAGAAGTTTCATCTTCTAATGGGTTATGCCCCTAGAACATTCAACGTTCTAATTGAGACTTGAAGCTTAGGCAAGGACGTGATTGAGATATGATGGCACGGGGTGACGTGTATGATGGATTCAACAGTTTATTCTGGTATTTTATTTGTTCATGAAGATCCGGATATGTTTCAAATAGGTTGAGAATGGCTATGTATGTATGAGGTATAATTTGATTACACCTAGGGTGTTTAGATGTTATCTCGAGAAACAAGTCTCCATGTATTTATGTATTAAGGCTGTTAAAGATATGATGTAATGATACGGATTCTTATATTGTTATAAAGTGAATGTACCATATCAGGTTTCGATTATCGCTTCTGCATTTTAAATGGTATGCTGGGAGGTTTCTCTTTGAAATATGGTACTTGAGGTATGAGGAATGTATTTAAGAAAGAGAATGTGTATGTATGCGATGGGCCCCAGCATAGTGACACACCATCCAGGAAAGCGGGGTGTTACACCCCAGCTACCCGATAATCTCCTTCTTTGACAATGATTTTTTAGGCATGGATCGAAACCAAGATGACCCCATGGTAATCTCAGTGGTAGTAGCAAACTTCGTCGTTAAAAAGGTACTGATCGATCAAGGTAGCTCGGCAGATCTCTTATATCTGACCACCCTGAAGAGACTCGGTATTCCAAAGGAAAATCTAGAACCATTTCAAGGGAGCCTGGTAGGGTTTTCTGGAGAGCAAGTACCAGTCAAAGGCTATATCAGCCTGCTAACCACATTTAAGACAACGCCTAGACAAAAACCACCAGCATCAAATATTTGGTGGTCGGCTGTCAAACGCCCTATAACGCTTTTCTCGGCTGGCCTTCTCTCAACGCCCTAGACGCAATAGTCTCAACCCCCCCACCTCACAATGAAATTCCCAATATCTACTACAGAGGTAGGAGTAGTCCGCGCTAACTAGGAAGACACTCGGTAGAGCTACAACAACAACCTTAAGAAGCTACCTAACGAGTCCGAGAAAGATAAAGGCAGAGGCTAGGCCACCTTAAACAACAAAGCAAAAGCCGACACCGATAGCTGAGCTTACGACCCCCATCAACTAAGCTCTAGGGCAAAAAGTCAAGACAAGACAACATAGTCAGCTACTTCATCAAAACCTCAAACTGACTCCAGGATTAGGGGTACAACAGAGTTATAAAGGCCGAAACAATCAAAATGCCACCAAGACCCCTCTAAATTAAATGCCCTCAATCAACTTTCTATTTGTCTAAACTAATGTGTTATCAGAATTGGCTCGCTCACATCGGTTCAGTTTTATAGTTCTAGAATACCTTGATAGGTAGGGAGTTTATCGCCCAACGCGAACCTGCTCTAGGGCCTCGAGCATAACTCGGTCCTATCGAGCCATGCCTTGTACCAAACAAGCGCACAGGACCTCGAGCCACCCTCGATCCTTCAGCCATGCTCGGGACCCAGACTCAACTCGGCTAGTTCGCCCAGTGCGAACCTGCTCTAGGGCCTCAAGCATAACTCGGTCCTATCAAGCCACGCCTTGTATCAGACAAGCGCACAGGACCTCGAGCCAGCTTCAGTCCTTCAGCCATGCTCGAGACTCAGACTCGACTTGGCTAGTTCGCCCAGCTTCGGTCCTTGAGCATAACTCGATCGTATAAAGCCACGCCTTGTATCAGATAGGCGCACAGGACCTCGAGCGAGCTTCGGTCCTTCAGCCGTGCTCGGGACCCAAACTCGACTTGGCTAGTTCGCCCAGCGTGAACCTTCTTTAGGGTCTTGAGCATAACTCGGTCCTATCGAGCCATGCCATGTATCAGATAGGCGCACAGGACCTCGAGCCAGCCTCGGTCCTTCAGTTTTGCTTGGGACCCAGACTCAACTCGGCTAGTTCGCCTAGCACGAACCCGCTCTAGGGCCTCAAGCATAACTGGGTTCTATCGAGCCACACCTTGTATGAGACAAGCGCACAGGACCTCGAGCCAGCCTCGGTCCTTCAGTCGTGCTTGGGACCCATACTCGACTTGGCCAGTTTGCCCAGCGCAAACCTGGTCTAGGGCCTCGAGCATAATTCGGTCCTTTAGAGTCACGCCTTGTATCAGACAAGCGCATAGGACTTCAAGCCAGCCTTGGTTCTTCAGCCGTGCTCAGGACCTAGACTCGACTCGGCCAGTTCGCCCAGTGTGAACCTACTTTAGGGCCTCGAGCATAACTCAGTCTATTAAGTAATGCATTGTATGAGATAGGTGCACAGGACCTCGAGCCAGCCTCAGTCCTTCAGCTGTGCTCAGGACCCAGACTTGACTCGGCCAATTCGCCTAGCGCGAACCTGCTCTAGGGCCTCGAGCATAACTCAGTCCCATAGAGCCACGCCTTGTACCAGACAGGCGCACAGGACCTTGAGCCAGGTTCGGTCCTTTAGCCATGCTTGGGACCCAAACTCGACTTAGCCAGTTCGCTTAACGCGAACCTGCTCTAGGGCCTTGAGCATAACTCAGTTGTATAGAGCCACACCTTGTATCAAATAGGCGCACATAACCTCGAGCTAGCTTCGGTCCTTCAGCCGTGCTTGGGACCCAAACTCGACTTGGCTAGTTCGCCTAACGCGAACCTTCTCTAGGGCCTCGAGTATAACTCGGTCCTATCGAGCCATGCCTTATATCAGATAGGCGCACAGGACCTCGAGCTAGCCTCGGTCCTTCAGTCGTGCTCGGGACCCAGACTCGACTCGATTAGTTCGCCCAGCGCGAACCTGTTCTAGGGCCTCGAGCATAACTTGGTTCTATCGAACCACACCTTGTATGAGATAAGCGAACAGGACCTCGAGCCAGCCTTGGTCCTTCAGCCACGCTTGGGACCCATACTCGACTCGACCAGTTTGCCTAGCGTGAACTTGTTCTAGGGCCTCAAGCATAACTCGGTCCTATAGAGTCACGCCTTGTATCAGATAGGCGCATAAGACTTCGAGCCAACTTCGGTCCTTCAGCTGTGCTCAAGACCCAGACTCGACTCAGCCAGTTCGCCCAACGTGAACCTGCTCTAGGGCCTCGAGCATAACTTGGTCTATCAAGCCACGCATTGTATGAGACAGGCGCACAGGACCTCAAGCCAGCCTCGGTCCTTCAGCTATGCTCAGGACCCAAACTCAACTCAGCCAATTCGCCCAGTGCGAACCTTCTCTAGGGCCTCGAGCATAACTCGATCCTATAGAGCCGCGCCTTGTATCAGAGAGGTGCACAGGACCTCAGCCAGCCTCGGTCCTTCAGTTGTGCTCGGGACCCAAACTCAACTCGGCCAATTCGCCTAGCACGAACCTGCTCTAAGGCCTCAAGCATAACTGGGTTCTATCAAGCCACACCTTGTATGAGACAAGCGCACAGGACCTCGAGCCAGCCTCAGTCCTTCAGTCGTGCTTGGGACCCATACTCGACTCGGCCAGTTCGCCTAGCGTGAACTTGTTCTAGGGCCTCAAGCATAATTCAGTCCTATAGAGTCACGCCTTGTATCAGATAGGCGCACAGGACTTAGAGCCAGCCTCGATCCTTCAGCCATGCTCAAGACCCAGACTCGACTTGGCCAGTTCGCCCAGCGCGAACCTGCTCTAGGGCCTCGAGCATAACTCGGTCTATCAAGCCACGCATTGTATGAGACAGGCGCACAGAATCTCGATCCAGCCTCGGTCCTTCAGCTGTGCTTGGGACCCAAACTTGATTCAACTAGTTTGCCTAGCGCAAACCTGCTCTAGGGCCTCGAGCATAACTTGATCCTATAAAGCCACGCCTTGTATCAGATAGGCGCACAGGACCTCAAGCCAACCTCGGTCATTCAGCCATGCTCGGGACCTAGACTTGACTCAGCCAATTCGTCGATCGCTAACCTACTCTAGGGCCTCGAGCATAACTTGGTCCTATCGAGCCACGCCTTGTATTAGACAAGCGCACAGGACCTTAAGCAAGCCTCGGTCTAACCTCAAAAAGTCATACCCGATATCAAACAGAAGATACAATGAAAGCTACGAAGAATAAGGTACTTACAAACATCTATATTTCATTACAAAGCTTACATACGATCGCAAAGTTTACATCTTTTATATATGCTACGTGCGCCTACTATATGACAATCATTACAAGAAGAAAAACAAGCAAAACCTAAAAATGTGCCAAAAGAAGGAAAGGTCATCTCTAAATAAAGCAGCAACTGTCGTGCATTTCTTCCGCAACCACTTTCCACCCCAACTAGGAGCCCTGCATAGCTCAAATCAACTTCAAGTCTCCTTGATATGTCTCAGCTAAGGAAGTTGCCCGAAGAATGCACTGGCAGGTGATTGTGGCATATGCCCCTCTACTGTTAACAACAGCCCCGCCAAGTTGATTGGTGAAGGCTGAAACTCTTTTGTACTGCCTTACATCTTGCCCCCAGTGAAGGGGTTAGATCTCGGCAGTACGACAGTTGCCCTAAAGGAAATTTGGTAAAGCCTGGGCCTGGGTAGCATAATCATCCCCTACTTTCAACCTTGGAGTTGGAAGACAACCACCAGTGTCCAAACTGGTGATGTTGGCATCGAGAATCGAAATAGTCTAATGCCGGGGCATGACGCCTCTCCCATAGGCAAACCTCAGGGAAGCCACATCACCTATTCTAGAGAAAAACCAAACTCCTCCTAATACTGCTGTAACACCCCGCCTTCCAGGGCATTAATATATGCTAGGATTTTTTTTTTTTACATCAAACATAAACCGACAATAAATCCTCAACATAACTTTTATTTAATAACACTCCCAAACATAGTAAATGAATGATACACTTTAAACATAAGTGGAAGTAAGATCAGAACCTATAAGAAACCTCGAAAATATAACATATGTGGGTACATACATATCGTTCACCCAACATAACATAACCAACAATATTAAAATCTAAACAATACATCCGAATAAAATAGATAGTCCTAGTCCCACATGGGACCCACAAAATTTCCATCACGATCATGCCTCGATCACTTCCTTGCCCTTTCGGCTGCTTACTTTGCCTGGAACGTGGAATATTCTAGGGACATAATCCAATATTAGAAGATGAAATCTTCTAAGTGAGGGTTAGATAAATATGAATGAATGATGCATGATGTATGGACATTTATAAACATATACCCATAATGTAACTTCCCAGGCCCACCAGTCCGGCACAGAACCCTAGGCAGAATCTCGAACCTTTGCAGGATAAGCCTAATGTTGTTCCATTAATTCTCCTAGGGGAATTACAGCTACACTCTTAGGGTAACATCCCAACCTCATGCACGAGTTTTAATATGAACAAAAATATCGTGTTGTGCATATATCACGTTTTCCCATGCAACAGTATATGAACGAAAATGATCATAAAATATGAAAATATCATGCATAGAAAGGAAATCATATGATATATGGGTTATAGGGACAAAACCACTCACCTTTCACAATTATCGGGATACCTCAAAAAATATGCAAACTACCTCGATTTGCGTGCCAACCTCGAAATTCGCACCAAATGTTTCACCTCACTTCCCAAACCACCCTAGGCAAGATATTTATTTAAATAATCAATAAAACCTATTTTTCTTTAATTTTCTTGCCTTTTTCTCTATTTTTCTTCAATTTTTCCTTACTAATATTCCAAAATAAATACCTACACCTATTTTTCTCCAAATATTTTTACATAAGAAATTCTAAAATATTTTTCTAAGTAATATAAAAAAAATTGTAGAAAAAACCAAGCCCGCACGCGCTGGCGCGTGCTAGGGTGAGTGAGACTGGCGCGTGGGGCCCACGCACCGGTCATCTTTTCCGGCCACGGCTTGCAGGAAAAATGCGATTATCATACCAAAATGAAGCTTATGCCAAGTCTATCCTAGGGGTACCTGAATGGGCTCGAAAGAAGGTCGAAAAGTGGCTCAACGGAGGCCTTGAAGTCTCAGCTAGGCGATCTGCCTAGGGTTCCCGCGAGGCTTCGATTTGCCTTCGTTTCTGCTCCATTGCTCACCAAATACTCCAGATATGACCTCTACCCTATGGGCAACAAAAGCCCTCTATCCTTGCCTCTCAATTCGTTCAAAATAGCCTTTAATTTAAGCTTTTAAGTTTTGAAATTTTTGGCTTCTTCGAGCATTATTTATAGGCGAATACCGAGCTTTGAAATGGCCTTGGATGGCTTACCCACTGCCTTAGGCATCTCCCCCTCCCCTGGATTGACCTGAAATCGACCACACCAGAACAAAATGTCGAGTTGCAAGTCGCGACATTGCTACCTGCAATCTGGTCAGATTTTTTCAAAAATTCGACCACCCCATTGCTCAACGATGACTCATGAGTGCTCCTTGGTCTTCCCTGACCATCCCTCATGGTCGGAATCCATGGCTATTCATTTTTCGATTTTTGTAGTTTCACCCCCTCAGATTCGGTTTTCCCTTTTTGACCCATTTTTGTCATACTCCTATACTTTCCTTAATTTCAATTGAGTCCCTTAAGTTCCAATCTTTCAATTTCCTCTTTGCAACTTTTGCAAAAAATGTCGTTTTGACCATCCTTGAGCAACTTTGAAAAATTGCACTTAAGTCCGTTTCTCTGTTTTGGGTTTAAACCTACTCGTTTCTTCCTGAAACTTCTGAAGGGTTGTTCTATTCGATAAACCGAAGCTTCGCAAAGCTTCCGTCATCATTTTGGGAGTCTCCTATGAGAATTCCATTTTGTAGCCTACATGGCAACTACATTTTGCTGTACCAAAAACCATTCTTGATTCCATTTCTTTCGGTCCTAAACATCATGCCTCAAGATGCTCGCTAGAGGCGTTCCTATTTCCTTAGATTTTTGAGCTTTAGGGTACTCCCTTCGACTGATTCGGTAAATTTTTTAAGCTTTTCAGATACCTAATTTTCTTGAATTTCTATTTTTCCTTTAAAATAATAACCCAAAATTCTTGGGTATTACATTCTCCCCCCCTTAAAGAAATTTCATCCTTGAAATTTTTGTATTCTTACCTACTAAGACATCAATATCAGGCTAACAACTCATAAAAGCAATGACTTTTATCTCTTAGTCGAGCATTATCATTGATCATTTCGTAAACACATCAATTGCATCACTTACACAAATAAGGCCTATCGGGTATATTGGGTTTTTTGCACAGAATATCCTATTGTAGCTCTCTACCGTCAGCAATATACATCAAGAATAGTTGATAGCATCACCAATATAAATGTACTATTCATAAACATCCCTTTATTTCCCAACATTTTTGATAACATTACATAGAAAATCTCAAAATTTGCTACTTTCATTATACTTCCTCGAACAATAGGGGATATTTTTCCCTAATCATATCCTCAAGCTCCCACGTAGCTTCTTTCTCAGTATGATTTCTCCACTGAATCTTTACCAGCGGGATGACTTTATTCCTTAAGGCTTGGTCGCGTCGATCTAAGATTCGCTCGGGCGACTCTGGATAAGTCAGATCATCTCTTAGCTCGATTACTTCCACTCAAATTTCCTAGGTTGGATCCTGTATATGCCTCCAAAGCTGAGACACATGGAAGACATCGTGGATCTTGGACAGGCCAATAGGAAGTTCTAGACGATAAGCCAATGGTCCAACTCGTTCCTTGATTAGATAAGGTCCAATAAATCAAGGTCTTAACTTACCTTTCTTTTTTCCTCGCATTGCCAAATGCTAAGGCGATACCTTTAGATATACATGATCTTCTATCTCGAATTCCAAATCTCGCCTCCTTTTGTCTGCATAAGACTTTTGTCGACTTTGTGCTGTTCGGATTCTTTCTTGGATCTTTCGAATCTTTTTTGTAGTTTACTGAACCAGCTTGGGTCCCAATATTTGTCTCTCTCCTACCTCAGTCCAACAGATAGGTGATCGACATTTTCTTCCATTTAGAGCCTCATAGGGTGCCATTCCTATACTGTTATGGTAACTGTTGTTATAAGCGAATTCTACTAAGGGCAGATGCTCTTCCCAGTTACCCTCAAAATCCAAGGCACACGACCTTAACATATTTTCTAATGTTTGAATGGTCCTTTCAGACTGTCCATCGATTTGCGGGTGATAAGCCGTACTAAGGTTCAATTGCGTCCCCATGCATTCTTGCAAGCTTCCCCAAAATCTTGAGGTAAACCTTGGATCTTGATCGGAGACTATGCTTACCGGTGTGCCATGAAGTCTAATTATCTCTCAAATATACTGCTCCGCAAATTTTCATACTGGCCTATCCATTCGCGTAGGCAAGAAGTGTGCTGACTTCGTTAGCCTATCTACGATGACCCAAATTGCATCGTTGCCTTTCTGACCCCTGGGAAACCCTGTCATAAATCCATCGTGACATGCTCCCATTTCCACTCTGGGATATCTAAGGGTCTCATGAGTCCAGCCGGTCTCTGGTGCTTGATCTTTACCCTCTAGCACGTATCGCAATGCGCTACCTTCCTTGCCACACTTATCTTCATTCCTGACCACCAATAGACCTCTCGGAGATCTCTATACTTTTTTGTGGCTCCCGGGTGTATTGTATAACGAGTTTTGTGGGCTTCATTCAACACTCTTGTCTCAAATCTTTCAAATTTGGCACATAAATCCTTCCCCGAAACCTTAGTATGCCTAATGCATTTCAAAATTAGATCTCTTAGGCTGGCCATGCTCGTCCACCCATAAACGTATCCATTTATCATCCACATATGCCTCCCGTATTTCGTTCAGCAAATCCAGCTGAACTACCATGCCAGTGATAAGGACGGACGATTCCTTTGGCACTACACTCACCGTCAGATGGCTAAAAGCCTCCAACATTTGCCACTCATATGCCATCATTCCTGCCATAGAGATAGGCACATTCCTAATCAGTGCGTCAGCCACCACATTGGCACGCCCTGGGTGATATCGTATGGTGCAGTCATAGTCCTTCAGAAATTCCATCCACTATCGCTGCTTAAGGTTTAGCTCCTTTTGTGAGAACACGCACTTCAGGCTCTTGTGGTCTGTGAACACCTCAAAGGTTTCACCATACAAATAATGTCTCCATAGCTTCAGAGCATATATCACGATTGCCAATTCCAGATCATACGTCAGTTAGTTTACTTTGTGCCTCTTCAATTGTTGAGATCCATATGCAATCACTTGGCCGTGTTGCATTAACACGCAACCTAGACCCATTTTAGAGGCATCCGTATACACAACGAATCCCCCGTGCCCATCTGGCATTGCTAAAATAGGTGCTGTGGTTAATCTATCTTTGAGCTCTTGAAAACTTTCCTTACACTTAGCAGTCCATTCAAACTTAACATCCTTTCGAATGAGCTTCGTTATTGACGAGGTTATTTTTGAAAATCCCTCCATGAATCTTCGATAGTAACCTGCCAGTCCTAAAAAGCTTCGCACCTTTGTCACATTCGTTGGCTGCTTCCATCCCTGAATAGCCTCAATTTTTGCCGAATCTACTGAGATTCCTTCGGTAGAGATTACATGTCTAAGAAACACGATTTGGGGTAGCCAGAACTCGCACTTTGAGAACTTGGCGTACAACTGGTGTTTCCTGAGAGTTCTTAGCACCACCCTTAAGTGCTCTTCATGATTATTCTTATTTGAGGAATATATCAAGATATCATCTATAAACACGATCACGAATTGATCTAGATAGGGTCTGAACACCCTTTCATGAGATCCATAAATGCCGCTGGAGCATTCATTAATCCAAATGGCATCACGAAATACTCAAAATGGCCATACCTTGACCAAAAAGCTATTTTCAGAATATCTTCAGGCTTAATCCTTAATTGGTAGTGTCCAGACCTCAAGTCAATCTTTGAAAATATCTTTGCTCTTTCCAATTGATTGAACAACTCATCGATTCTTGGGAGTGAATACTTATTCTTTACCGTGGCTTTATTCAACTGACGGTAGTCAATACATATCCTCAAGCTTCCATCATTCTTCTTTACAAATAGCACTGACGCGCCCCACAGTGATGTGCTCGGCCTAATGAATCCCTTATCGATCAATTCCTGTAGCTAACTCCTTAATTCTTTCATTTCAGCTGGAGCCATTCAATATGGAGGAATAGATATCAGTTTGGTTCCTAGTACTAGCTCAATTGAGAACTCGATCTCTCGAAGTGGCGGTAGTCCTGGTAAATCTTCTAGAAACACATCCTCATACTCTCGTACTATCCACTCCTCCTTGAGTTTTGGTACTTCTTTCTCTTCCAAACGAGCATAGGCCATACATCCATGAGCTCCCTGGTTTATCAACTTTTCTGCCTTCCCGGCCGAAATCATTTTTCCATTCCTAGGGTCACCCTGCCCTCAAAATTTGACCCATTCCCCTTCAGGTTTCTTTATGGTCATTACCTTTCTTCGACAATCTATACTGGCATCGTATCTAAACAAGAAATCCATTCCTAAGATTACTTCGAAGTCATACACTTCTAGCAAAATTAGATCAACTTGAAATTGAGCATCACTTAAACTAATTTTGCATTCTTCTATCACTTTTGAGGACCTTGAACTTTTCCCATAGGCGTCAAAATTATTGTCGGAGATTCCATAGGTTTAGTCTCTACCCCCAAACTTGTAGCCAAAGCATATGACATAAATGAATGCGTTGACCTATGGTCTATCAATGCATGAATAGGGGTATCCGATATGAAGAGCGTACCTTGCACGACTATCGGATCTGTCCCCACATCTTCCTTGGTGAGGTTGTAGACACGTCCTTGATGAGTCCCTCAAGCCTCTCCTGCTTTTTCAACTGGCTCATCTGCTTATTTGAGTCTTGGCCTCTTCGGGCAGTTACTTGAGTAATGCCCTGGTTGATTGCACTAGAAACACACTACCTTCGACAGGTCTTTAACTGGAGGTGTTTCCTTTCTCTTACGGCAATCCCTACTTATGTGCCCTTGCTTTCCGTAGGAATAGCAGATAGACGTTCCTGCTAAACATTTCCTCCCCGGATGGCTCTTTTTGCATTTGATGCATTACTTGCTGCCCTGGGGATTTTTATTTCCCGATTTTTGCTCCGAGTCCCCTTTTGTTTCCACAGACCTAATCTACTTTACTTGAAGAAGGTTCCTTTCCATCGTTAAAGCTTTACTTAAAGCTTCCTTATATGATTCGATCGACCATGTGCTCAAAGCCTGTAGCAGATCCACTCAAAGTCTTGACATAAAACTTATGTGCCTTCAGCCATTCATAGGCATCATACATTGGCACGTACTTAATGAGCTGATTGAATTTGATGTCATATTGAGCCACCGACATTTCTATGGTTTGCTTCAGGTTCGCAAACTCCTAACTCTTCTCCTACCTCCAGCTAAGGGGGACGTACTTATCATTGAAGGCCTTCTTGAATGCCTCCCAAACTGATATTGGGGTCTCATCAGTTTCAGACCCTTGCCTCGAGCGGGATCTTTGCAAAGCTCGCTCTGCAGTCTGCCACCACTTCCCAGCTTCTTCCTCTAATATGAAAGTGGCACAGTTTAATTCGTCCTCATCATTGTACTGGATATGTAAAAGAAACTTCTCGATCTACTCCAACAAGTACTTAGCCATGCTAGGGTCATCATGGGGCTTCCCCTTAAACGTTAGTGGTCGCTACCGGCGGTACTGTTCCAGCACATTTTCAGTGTGCCTGGCTGGTTCTTCTTTGGTTGTGTATGTCAAAAGATTCTCTATAACCCTCTCGATGTGATCCAAGCGTCCTTCAGGAACTGTTGACTCTATCTCCGGTTCCCTCGTTCAGATGCTATTACTGTAGTGGCGATTCCCACTACTTCTTACATCCTTTATTCCCCAATTGGGGATGACAGGAATCATATTCCTTTGCTGTCTTGTGGTTACCATCTGAAAGACAAGACAAGACAAAATCTCATTCCACGAGAATTTCTTCAAAAAGGAAATTTCATTTCATAACATATTATATATATATAACATCGATTACGAGAAACATAAGGCACACATCTAAAACACTAGTAAGTGAAATAAGATCGTCCATGATTCTTTCTATGGGCTGGTAGGCTTCCAAACCCAAGCATCATGGCTTATCATGTCGTCCTCGGACTCGACCTCGGGTCCTTCGAGATCGTCGTGTACCATTACTCCTTCCTCTTCATCGTCTGAGTTAAGGTAGCCAACGCCCATCATATTGGGCTCGGCTGCCACCATGTCTTCCCAATCTCTATCGAAGTCAGACATTTCTTCTCCCTTTAGTCCAATTCCCTCGTACATGTTGGCGGCATGGTTATGAAGCTACTAGCAGTAGAAGAACAAGGATGCGTAATCGCCTTGGAGGCGAAGTCCCTTTGCTAGATCTCTCCAAATCCCTTCCAAGTGATCTATCAGAAAATCGACTTGGGCATTCATTAGGCTTGGCCGCACGAAACTGCTTGGCAGCACATCTCTTAGAATTCCTTCCAGGAGATCGAGGCGATCGAAAATATCCACCGTGATTGGCTCATTATCTGCCCATCGGCTGATCCAGTGGGTCACCCAGAACTGCGCGAGATAATCGTTTCCCATGCTGCCATTGAAAAACCAATTAGATTTCTACTATTCACCGGGAACATGAGCCATTTAGTGTTTTATACATGAATAGTACACCAAGTAAGTTCCCAGGAAAGAGAGGTGGGTCACAATGGACACACTTAAATACCAAATCTTTCCTTAGCTAGAACTTTCCTAGACATGCACATTTCAGTACATCACACTTAAGTTCATAACCTCTAAACTTCGATTATCAATCTCCTAATCTATAGATAAGGATTTCTTAATCTAAGTTTTCTAAACATCGAGCTCATAGATCCCTAAAGATCTATCCTGATTCTCTAAATAGAACTTTGGCTATGATACTAACTGTAATACCCCGCCTTCCAGGGCATTAATATATGCTAGGATTTTTTTTTTTTTTACATCAAACATAAATCAGCAATAAATCATCAACATAACTTTTATTTAATAACACTCCTAAACATAGTAAAGGAATGATACACTTTAAACATAAGCGGAAGTAAGATCAGAACCTGTAAGAAACTTTGAAAACATAACATATGTGGGTACATATATATCGTTCACCCAACATAACATTACCAACAATATTAAAATCTAAACAATACATCCGAATAAAATAGATAGTCCTAGTCCCACATGGGACCCATAAAATTTCCATCACGATCTTGCCTCGATCACTTCCTTGCCCTTCTGGCTGCTTGCCTTGCCTGGAACGTGGAATATTCCAGAGACATAATCCAATATTAGAAGATGAAATCTTTTAAGTGAGGGTTAGATAAACATGAATGAATGATGCATGATGCATGGACATTTATAAACATATACCCATAATGTAACTTCCCAGGCCCACCAACCTGGCACGAAACCTTAGGTAGAATCCTAAACCTCTTCACGATAAGCCTAACGTTGTTCCATTAATTCTCCTAGGGGAATTACGACCACACTCTTAAGGTAACATCCCAACCCCATGCACGAGTTTCAATATCACGTTTTCCCATGCAATAGTATATGAACGAAAATGATCATAACATATGAAAATATCATGCATAGAAAAAAAATCATATCATATATGGGTTATAGGGACAAAACCACTCACCTTTCACAATTATTGGGATACCTCGAAAAATGTGCAAACTACCTCAATTTGCGTGCCAACCTCGAAATTTGCACCAAATGTTTCACCTCACTTCTCAAAGCACCCTAGGCAAGATATTTATTTAAATAATCAATAAAACCTATTTTTCTTTAATTTTCTTTCCTTTTTCTCTATTTTCTTCAATTTTTCCTTACTAATATTCCAAAATAAATACCTACACCTATTTTTCTCCAAATATTTTTACATAGGAAATTCTAAAATATTTTTCTAAGTAATATAAAAAAAATTACAGAAAAAACCAAGCCCACATGCACTAGAGCGTGCTAGGGCGAGTGAGACTGGTGCGTGAGGCCCACACGCCGGTCATCTTCTCCTGCCACGGCTTGCCGGAAAAATGCGATTCTTATACCAAAATGAAGCTTATGCCAAGTCGATCCTAGGGGTACCTGAATGGGCTCAAAAGGAGGTCGAAAAGTGGCTCAACGAAGGCCTTGAAGTCTTGGCTAGGCGATCTGCCTGGAGTTCCGACGAGGCTTCAATTTGCCTTCGTTTCTGCTCCGTTGCTCACCAAATGCTCCACATATGACCTCCAACCTATGGGCAATAAAAGACCTCTATCCTTGCCTCTCAATTCGTTCAAAATAGCCTTCGATTTGAGCTTCTAAGTTTTGAAATTTTTGGCTTCTTCGAGCACTATTTATAGGTGAATATCGAGCTTCGAAATGGCCTTAGACGGCTTATCCACTGCCTTAGGCATCTCCCCCTCCCCTGGATCAACCTGGAATCGACCTCACCCGACCAAAATGTTGAGTTGCAAGTTGCGACATTGCCTCCTACAATCTGGTCGAATTTTTTTCAAAAATCTGACCACCCCATCTCCCAATGATGACTCATGAGTGCTCCTTGGTCTTCCTTGTGCGTGCCATGGTCGAAATCCATGGCTATGGATTTTTTAATTTTTGCAGTTTCACCCCCTTAGATTCGATTTTCCCTTTTTGGCCCCTTTTTCTCATACTCTTATACTTTCCTTAATTGCAATTGAGCCCCTTAAGTTCCAATCTTTCAATTTCCTCTTTGCAACTTTTGCAACAATGTAGTTTTGACTCTCCTCGAGCAACTTTGGAAAATTGCACTTAAGCCTGTTTCTCCATTTTGGCTTTAAACCTACTCGTTTCTTCTAAAACTTCTGAAGGGTTGTTCTATTCGATAAACCGAAGGTTCGCAAAGCTTCCGTCATCATTTTGGGAGTCTCCTACGAGAATTCGATTTTGTAGCCTAAATGGTAGCTGCATTTTTGCTGTACAAAAAATCGTTCCTGATTCCATTTCTTTCGGTCCTAAAAATCATGCCTCGAGATGCTCGCTAGAGGCGTTCCTATTTCCTTAGATATTTAAGCTTTAGGGTACTCCTTTTGGCTGATTCGGTAAATTTTTTGGGCTTTTTAGATACCTAATTTTCCTGAATTTCTATTTTTCCTTTAAAATAATAACCTAAAATTCTTGGGTGTTACAACTGCTCTCGCCCAAGCATGCTTAACTTCAGAGTGCTGATAGAACCCCTTGGCCTCGGCTGCACCAATAGCAGACTTGTTCATGGCGTCGTTAGTCCGGACACCTATTTCGAAAAAAGAACCCTCGCCATAGATTGTCGGCCCCATCCCCCTAAGCGAAGCAATGGCATGAAACAAGCGAAGGCATCGAAAGGAAAAAGGTGAAAAGATAGGAGCATCCCTTCTCCTTTTTATAGACATAACCACTCCATAACCAGCAGATCTTCACCATCTCCTAGAAATTGAAAAGACACCATTAATGCAACCATACCTCCACTTCAAAAATTGAAGAGTCTCCTCCCGCTACAACTAATCAATTTCTTCCATGTCATAAATAAATTTGACTAAATGTCTTGAAAAACAACACGATTAGCACCATTGAAATGACACCCCATTTATAGCCTTAATTCTTGCACCACGTGCACGAACTTTTCGCACCTCTATAAATACCTTCGTGTTAGCGACCCAAGCGCTCCGCCCTGACCTTCAAGGTCAGGCGCCAGTCCTTAAGGTCGGAAGCCACCCCTAACATTTAAGCTTGAAGCAGCATATCACGTCAACTCGGCAAAAACATCCAAAAACATCCAACTCAACCCCGAACCCAAGACAAAGCTACCCCCGCAGAAACCCCAATAACATAATCAAAAATAAAACAAAGAAGAAAAGATAAAGGAATTCCGCATTTCATTAAAAGAAAGGCCGCGACATTACTAATCTTGACTCACCATGCCAACAAAACCTATAAGAGAGTACGACCACCTGTCAATCTGACTCAACCTCGGGCTCAGCAGCATCAGCAACACCTTCAGCCCGGACCACCCATGCTTTAGGACTCCCCCTCGAAGGGCCAGTAGCATGCTCTGCTTCGGTCGAATTGACAAGCCGATCATTCTCAACCCTTATAAAAGGTTTGCAAGGCTCTAGATCCAAGCCTCAGAATAAAGTCCGAACGTAGAGCAGGGCTTCCTCATAGCCCTCTAGATACTCATCCGCTACCCCCTGGCATCTGGGCCTTGCCAGCTTCCACCTCCGGTTGAGCAGCCTTGAGCACCGCTCTCAGATGGGCAACCTCTACCCTCAAGTTCTCCCCTGGCAATGAACCACCGACGCCTCCATCTCCTCCAACCTGTTATCCTTGCCTCTCAGGCCCGCTCCATTTCCTCCCAATGCAATCGTTTGAGGTCGGCTATCTACGTTCGAAACTCGAAGTCCATCGCGTGGCACTTCAATAGCACCATCAGGGCCTGATCCTCTACTCGGCGATACGTTTGTTGCCCCTTTCCTATAGCGGGGAGGAACATGGGCCGACCTTTAGGAGAGGTTCTGGCAGATGTCTCGGCCCCTCCAAAAACCTCAGACGCTTCCGAACCAGTGACTGCCCCACATCAGCAAGGGATTCTTCATAATTTAGCGCCAGTACGGCCTTGGAATCAGGCGAAAGGGTCGGCACAACGGGAGATGAAGCATCCCCTCCACCAACATCACCAGAAACCACCCTCATTCCTTTGTAAATGGACTTTAACGTTCCTTTATCAAGTTTAGGAGCCATCTCGCACTAGGTCAAGAAAATACTAGCAACACGCGATCACCTATGGTTAAAGAAAGCCCTAAAAGAGACAGTGCATCCCTAACCTATAAGATAGAAATGGAAATGGAAGAGAAAAAGGAAATCCCCCCTTATATAATGTTCCCGTACAGCGCGAAGAAATTGAAATGCCATCAAGCGCTTAGCCTGACAAACCGTCAGGAATAGGTCACTAGTCGAAGCATTCAATAATTCAGGGAATAAACATTTTCCATCATAAGACGCCATTCGCGCCTACGGAGTTGCAACTGCAAAAAAAAAAAAAAAAAAGAACGACGCCTCAAAAATTCATAACCACGTGCGCCGCGAATCAAAGAAAGTCACTCAATTAATAGGGCCCAAAACAGTCTTAGCTGTACTTAAAGCTAGCACTCACTCGAATACTAAACAAGAAGGCAGCTCGGCCCTTTATCTCAATTAAGATCTAGTAGCAAAACCGTCTTGACTTCCCCCTCTAGCTCGGACGCTAGCTCCCCGAGCATTCGACCTTGGGGGTTGTGGACTGTCCTGGCCCAAATCAGGCCCAAGGACTCACTCTCATGACCTAATCTTGGCCTTGCGCTGATCCACCTGCACTGGCATCATTACAGCTCCTACTAGGTATCAACGCGCCCACTCAAAAATCCCATCCTCATTTATGGCAGATCCCATCCACATTAATGAGGGTCCTGTTGGCACTATGCTGCCCACCTGGGAACCCCCATCGGCACCAAATACTCAGTCCCATTTCCTTGCCCTATATCAATCAGCTCTCTTCAAAGCCTAAGGTATGTTCCTTTCTAAGCCTAAATATCACCCTCCTGAGATCCCTTCTCACTTGTGCGTCAGAGTGCTTGCAGGTGACGCCGCTCCCTACCTACTAGAGAACCGATTGGCCGGATCAACCTCGAGCACCCGTCGGATGACCCCATGTTGGGCCAAAAGGATCAGAGCCGAACATCGAGCCGCTCACAAGTGGCTTGGCTCATTTGCAACCCTAATCTAAGCTGTGCAAATGGAGGGAATGGAGAAGCCTTCTAGAAGCTTGAAATGGAGAAGGCTAAAGTTAGCAAATAGGGCTATGAGAAAGTCTTGTAGAAGCCTTTAAGGCTAACTAATGAGGAGTGTCTAGCTGATTTTAATGGGCTAATTTGGGTGTAAACCACTTATATAAATGACCCATGTGAATTAACCTTGTGGTTGACGAATTAAGGGAATAAAGCTGAAAATTTGTGAAAATATATATATGTGTAAATTTAAAAATTTGGGGAAGAAAGGAAAATTGGAAGAGGGCTCTCATGGGTTTCTTTTCTCTCAAATTTTAGCTCTCTTCCATCAATTTCCCAAGCAAGATTAAGCATCAATAATTCATAAGAAGGTAAGTTCTTTGATTTTCTTTCTTCTTTCTTGCAAGATCTCTTTTCCCCTCTCATATTTTGAGCGAATAGTCTTCCTCTTGTGTTTATCTTTAAGAGGTTAAGATATTTGATGAATTTTTAAGGTTAGGGGTCTTGGAGCTCTTGTAGAAGAGACAAAAGTAGTTTTTATGTATTTGGACCATTTTATGGAAAGGAGACTAGCTTTCAAGCCCAAAAGCTTTGGCCCTCAAAAATGGTTCAAACTTGATTTCTATGCTTCCAAATCTTTAAAGAGTTGTTTCTAAGCCAAACTGTGGTTTGACTCACCCCATGATTTCTAAAGAATGGTGGTCATTGGTTAGAAGTAGTGTAACGCCCTGCTTTCTCGGGCGGCTTAATTCTTGGGATAATTCTGGAATGATAAATTTTTTTTCTTTCAAACTCATACTAAATCGCATCATTCCTCGCATCCGTCTCAAAATTTCCCTACATTATTTTATCTCTAAAGAGAGAATCATCATATACAGCAATTGCGGAAGCTAGAATTGAACCTGACATCTTACCTTAACATTAAATCATAAATCAACTCTTTAAATCACCGTTTCTCAAACTTAATCCTCAATACAAGACTATTCATCAATGGAACATAATCCTTGACATGACTTAAAACATAACATACGTCTCAACTAACATCAACACATAACATGCGTTCTTACTAACATGAACCCTAAATGGGGTTATACATCATGATTCATTAAACATCAATCATAACTCAAGTCTTACATCATGGACTTTCAAAACGTTCAGATTTCAAAGTAGCAAGACTTAAACACATGGGCTACATCACATACATTAATCTCATCATTCATTCATCATGCACTTAGCTAAGTGCCATTTCATGCCTCATTCATCCTCGTACCTACTACAATCTCCATCTGGAACGTTTGAATATCCCAGGGGTAAAGCTCAATTAGATGATGAACCATCTAAGTAAGCGTACAAAATTATTTTTGTGCATGTATGCAAAATGCAAAATGTCCTCATAATTTTTGACTTGAGTCAACCGCACCCAACTGTTGCTCCCCATTTTTACAACCCCCTTCCCGGGCCAATGTGTATGGGTGCACACTTGGTAGAGCAGCAGCGCCAGTTCATAATCCCAAGCCCTTTATGTAATGCATGATCAATAATATCATCGTGAATGTATGCACATTTTAACATCAATACATGTAAATGCAATCTACATAACATAATCACATCAAGACATGACAACGTGATGAAATTGTTCACATAAAATCAGGTTTTCAGTTGAACCCCTTTCATACTAAGTATTTTCATAAAACTAAATTCATTTTGATAAGTACTACTACTTACCTCAGTCGCATTCTCAGAACATCTCGATTCTCGTGCCACGCTTCTAACGTACTCAAATCAGATCCTCAACATACCCTTAACTTAGCCTCTTAGGCTTTCTCGGTATGCACGCCCTGACCTTGAAATGCGTGACTGACCTCGATTATCACGCAAATTCTCGATTCTCGAACATCACCTCAATTCTTGCACACTACTTCGATTCTTGCGCACTACCTTAATTTTCGTTTGTTTATCTCATTTTTTATGCACCATCTCGATTTTTGTGTATCGTTTCGAAACGCGTGCTCGAACCATTTTTCTCACCAAAATCTCCGAAATATTAATACATCTCCATTTCCCATTTTTCTAGAATTTTTAGGGATTTTTCTTTATTTCTTTTCCTATTTTTCTTTCTTTTCCTTTCTTTTCTTTTCTATTTTTCTTTTCCTCCTCCTCCTGTTCATCTTCTCCTTCCCCCAGCTCCTGCCCACAGTGCTGCGCGCACCAGTTCTACCTCAGCCGCCTCCGCGGCTGCTTCACCTGTCGCCGGCCATCACGACCGTCTTCTAGCAGCCGCATGACCACCACCACAATTACCCTAACCAGCGGCCAGCTTCCTCGCGTGACTCGAGCAGCTGCGTGCTCGTTGCCATGTGCGCCGATCTCCATTGCTGGTTCACCAAGGCCCCTCGGTTGCTCCCCCGCTGTTGGCCTTCCCGGCTTCTACACGATCAACTCGGCCTGCCACTGCCGCGAACCACCGGCTAGCCTCCTCGCCTCGGCCGACGTTGCCGCAGCCGCGGCTGGTTGCTCGCTGCAACTGCTTGTAGCTTCCATGGTTGCCATTTTAGGCCAACCTCTCTCTTTCTCTCTCTCTCTCTCTCTCAGGCTGCTCTTCACTCGGCCAAGCTCTCTAATTCATCCCAACTCTCGGCCCTTGATCTCCCTCGCATTTACTGGTTGAAGCTCTCGGCCATGGCTCACACAAGCTCTCCCTTTTCCTCTCTCGGTCTCTCTTTCTCTCTCTATATATATAGGCGATGAAGCTTGGACGCTACTCCTCTCGACAGCCTTCTCTTGGCCATATGCAATTCCCTCAATCCAAAGCCTCAATTGAAAACAACCCAACATCCTTCTGCCATGCTCCCCACGCCTATACGCATGCTTATACATATATATATATATATTATATTTTATATTAATATTACACTAATATAATTATAGAAAATATATATTTAATCCCCATAATTTATCCTTAATACACTTGGGAATTTCTTAATTACAAATGCACCCTCAATGACCAATTAAAATTGCATAAGGATGCTTAAATCCAAAATTAATAACTTCAAATATACTTAATAAGGATGATTTTGCCCAAGTGTCCTCACCGGGCCCTTGATTCATCCTGAAACCACCTAAGGGTTAGTCTTTACGAAAAATCAGAGCCCCCCTAGGGTTCCATTGACTTCTCAGAAATTCTCTATGACAATTCTGTATTTCAACTCCAATCACTACTGTATTTTAGCTATACCGAAAATTGTCTCAATTTCGATTTCTTTTAATTCCATAAATATTATCTCGGAACGCTCATCGAGGTTATACTATTTTTCATAGTTAATTACACTCCGGAGCATTCCTTTCAGTCGATTCAGAAATTTATTTTGTTATCCAGCCAATTTTCGGTATTCAAATCTTACTTAAATTACGTGGTAACCTTATAGGAAAATGGGATCTTACAAGTAGGGCATGACAAGCTTTGGCCCTTTGCATGCTTTATTTTTTTGTTTGCTCTTTTAGCTCACGAAGCTTGTAGGCAAGTCGACTTGAGCTAACCCTTAGTTACCCTTTAGCTAAAGATTTTGAGAATATGATTCAAGTTGCCTCTGGATTCTAATATTATGAAGGTGCAATGTCATTAAAGCCTAAGAGAGCTAGAAATGGATTGTTGGTCGCGTTAAGGAATGGAATCATAAATGGTCCTAATGAAGTTGAACTATGTATTAATTTAGCTTGATTTATATGTGATGTGTTGTGCACCATAAGCATGGGACTATATTAGCATACGCATTTAAATAGATGTTATGCGTGATCTATGAGCACAGTTGGTATTTATGCACATGAATTGTTGTATAGGAGCATTTAATTATGCATTGCATAAGAATTGTATTTTTCTTCATGAGTTAATGCACGCAGTGGATTATTCAGCGAGGTTTAGTTACGAGCCATGGCTTGCACCCGTTTGGTGACAACTAAAGGTTGAGTTGGACTTCGGTCCTGAGATAGTTATGTTTATAGTTGCTTTGGTTGCAGGTGCTCAGCCTTCAGCCGGTACGTATTTATTTTATGTATTTAATTATGACACGATATGCGTTAATAGTTATGCATGGGTGACTGAGTGGCCTTCCAATATGTTAATCAACACTCACCACCTAGTTTTCCCTTTATCCACGAATTCCGCTATTATGTTTCAAAGTTTATGCTTGTTGAGCCTTGCAGCACATACTTGTACTCCTCACCATTCTAGGTAAAGGCAAAGGGATAGCTACTAAGGAGTTTAGCGAAGCAAAGATTAGTTGTACGTGGTTGGGGCATCCTCAAAACCTAAAAGATTATGGGTTCTTTTTGTGAAGTCATTTGATGTGTGATTTATGCATAATTAATTCCAACAAGTGTACCCTAATCAAATATGCATATAGTGATAAAAAGAGTGTCGATCCCACAAGGACTAGATCACAATACTAAAATAATTTTAATTTAGTCTAAGTTGAACTAATTAATTAATAGGATGAATAAAAATAAAAATAAAAATAAATAAAAAACTGAATTCTTTGTGAGAAAAATTAATTAATGAATGCACTAGGGTTTAGATTTCATTTAATCTAGGTTATGTAATTATCTATTCAACCCCATTCAAAACCACAAATACCCTTATAGTATTTTACAATTATTTACATGTGATGATGGATTTCCCTCAATTAATTAATAAGATTTCTCTAGTCATATTAATAATTTATTAATTCAATTTCACTGTCAGATTTCTGAGCAGATATCAATGAAATAAATAAACATTAAGTTATTTGAAAACCTCTAATCTCGGAAAAGGGGATTTGACTCACTAAGCCATGAGTTAATCATCTTTCGATCTCATAGTCAAGCATGTGATTTATATTGTATATGGATCTAATTTATAACAATCATTTAGTCAGTCATGTATAAATCATTAAATCATTAAAAGGTGGCAAATCTTTTAAAGCATTAAGCACAATAATATAAAATTCTTATGCAAATAATAATCGGGTTTTGAATCAAACTAAACAAAGAATCACATAATCTAAAAATTAAAATCCATCTAAACCCTAGCTAAAATAAATTAGCTAGACAATATTAAAATAAAAATAACAACAAAAAATTGAAGGGAGAAGAAAGAAGGTGGCTAAAATAAATTAGTTAGACATTATTAAAATAAAAATAACAACAAAAAATTGAAGGGAGAAGAAAGAAAGCGATTGTTGCTGGGCGTGAAGGCGGTGTAGCTTCCTCCGATCTTTAATATCAATTTTCGCCCTTGCATTGCTTCTGCTTCCTCGCCTTGCGACTTTTGCCGCTTCTCACTGTGCGCCTTCAATTCTTCTGATGTCTCCAATGGCGCCGCCCCAATTCCATGCCATGGTATTCTCCTCCTCCTTTTATATTATAATATAATATATATATTTGTATTCGCGCACTGGCAGCCCTAACCCTAAGCCTCAAGTTATTCGCACACTGCATCCACATTCACGTCACTTACAATATATAATATAATATATATATATATATCTAAATAATATAATATATAATATTTAATATATTATTAATTATATTAACTTTAATTATATTATAATATTAATTATTTAAAATATTTATTTGTTTTTTATTTTATATTATAATATTAATTTTAAAATTTACTTTATAATATATATATTTTTCTTTTTACACCCAAATCTTCAAAATAATATCCTTTACTGGATTCCTACAAAAAGATATTAAAACAATGTAAAATTCATATAAACACATATTTATGTAGAAAAAATGACGTAAGGTTAAGTTAAAAATTAGATAAAAATCTATATATAATTAAACCCTATCATCCTTGTATACATTTTTCTTTTGAAAGGCCATACGCAATAGGTAAGTAAGGGACAAGAACTTTTGTTATGATGTTACTCATATCCCCCTTGTATGTTCTGGGGCTTTTGATGGATGATAAAAGAATGTTATTCTAAGCTTATTCCTTGGTTCTATATAGGTAATTGAATAAATGTAAAGTGTTAATCATCTCTATTAATGTTTGTCTTCAGCATGGCTCCGGGCGGGGTGTTACAATGCTTATAATCACATTTGTAGTTGTTGTGCCAAAAAAATTAGGGGAAGAAATTAAAAGATTTTACGTAAAATTCGCGACAGTGAGCTGCAAGGTCACGACACACAGCTGCGAGCCCCATCAAGTGTAGGCTCGCGGCAATAGGTGTGACGCGAGCTCGCGGCACATTGCCGTGAGGCCATCGGTGCCGCAAGCTCGTGGCACATTGCCTCAAGACCCGACCGAGGGCTCGCGGTAGTGGATCTGCTGCAAGCCCCATTCGTGGGCTCGCGGCACACTACCGTAAGCTCCCACAAGCGGGGCTCGCAGCCATACGGGAGCTCGTAGCAATTGCCGCGAGCTTACAGTTCGCGACGCACTGCTCAGACCCCAAAGGCTTCACGGTAATGTGCGCTTCCCAGAAAAACCAAGAGCTCCATCCAGCAGAGGCCACGTGTCAACACCAAATACCCTTGAAAATCGAGCTCTATAAATACCCCGCTAGAAGACAGTGAACAGGACTTCCAACTTTGGTCAAATTTAGATACTTTGAGTACACTTTTACTATTTTCATGAATAGTCATTGGGATCTGAGACTGACTTTGGCATCGGAGGGTTTTCACGGGGAAAGATTCCCGCAAGCCTTCTAACCCAGTTTCTGAGCATCAACAGGGCCAAATCCTTGTGGCGAGACCTAGCGGCGAGGGCTAAAGCTTGCGGCAAAACCTTGTGGCAAGAGCTTGTGGCGAAAGCTAATGGCAAAAGCTTGTGGGGAGAGCTTGCGGCGAGACCTAGCGACGAGGACTAAAGCTTGTGGCGAAAGCTAGTGGCGAGAGCTTGTGGCGAGAGCTTATGGCGAAAGCTAGTGGTAAGAGCTAGTGGCAAGAGCTAGTGACGAGAGCTAATGGTAAGAGCTAGTGGCAAGAGCTTGCGGTAAGAGCTTGTGGTGAAAGCTAGTGGTAAGAGCTAGTGATGAAAGCTAGCGGCAAAAGCTAGTGGCAAGTGCTAGTGATAAGAGCTAATGGCAAAAGCTAGTGGCGAATCCTTGCGGCGAGCATCCTAACGGCGATCTCCCTTGAGGCGACATCTCTTACGGCAACCCATCTTCACTCGACACCGAGCTCGAGTGGCCTCACAAATTTTAATTGTTGTATTTTGGCAACAACAATTTGGTGCCATCTGTGGGAAGTCACAACAAAAAACCAATCTTAACACAAGATGCCGAGAGGGACAAGATCAACTGATTTGGCAAACCAGCCTAACCCTACCTGGAGGAGCGCTCGCACTCGGACAGGAGACCCTAGCCAAGTACACCCTACGGTACCTGGACATTTGGAGGATCATCTAGACAATGAGGTGCACTCGGGAAACATTCCAATGCTCGAAGGCAATCAGGCTACCGGATTTGGGGGTTTGGAGCACTCAGAACAGGGGGAAATACACGCCGTCGGATGGGGGAGACAGGCGATCAAACAAGGGAGGCAGGTCCCGCCCCCAATACTAGCAAATCAAGAACAACACTCCCTTGGATAGTCCTCGATCCCTTGAAAGAACCCAACGGCAATTTCAATGCCCCCGGAACCGTCTGGGGTAACCCCGCCCACGGTCCCACTGTCGGATTATGAGCTCTTGTGAAAGAATTTTGAAGAGCTAAAGCACTAGAATGATGAGTTAAGGACAAATAACGAAGAGAGCATGAAAAGACTACAAGGGATTACTGCCCTTTTGCATGAATTGATGCTAGACATCCACATTCCCTGCATGGGACAAATAGGGGTAGGGGGAGAACACTGGAGATCCCAGAACAACCCCTCGAGGACCCCAAGACAAGGGATAAGAATTGGGACTCTTAGGCCTAATGACCCAATCCTAGAAATAGAAAACCCAAGGGAAAATCATGATAGGAGACTAGGGAAAGCCCCTATGTACGAAGAAACGACAGAAACCACCCACTTAAGAGCTCTTTGCGTCCCATCTCCGCGCAGGAACGAAACGAAAAGAGAAATGCTTAGAGCATCCGACGTAAAACGCCTCATAGAAAAAGTGTTAGAGTAGAAACAAGTTGTGATGATGCCAAGGGAAATCCCCACAAAAGGTTTTCCTGTATCCAAGGAACTCCATAAGCAACCGGTGCAACCAGGGTTCAAGCTGCAGCAACTTTTGGTGTACCTGGGAAAGGAGGATCCTGTGAAGCATGTACAACATTTCATGGCAATGGCTGTGTTGCACGGGTGGGATGAAGTCACTAGGTGCCGAGCCTTCCCACTCTCCTTGGCAGGGCAGGCTCAACAATGGTTCACAGACTTACCAATTGGACATATCCAGTCATTCGAACAGCTAAAAAAATAATTTCTAGAAGCATTATCTGCCTATGTCCCGAAGAAGAAGAGCGCCATGTATTTAATAAGCTTGCAACAAAGACCCAATGAGTCCCTAAAGCAATACACTAAGTGGTTCAGAGCTGCCACATAGAAAGTAAGGGACCTCCCAATCGGTTTGGCAGCCTCGGCCTTGCTTAACGGAACCACGTATGCCCCGCTTAGAAGATCCCTAGCATTTTTCTAGCCAGATTCAATGACCGAACTGTTCACCTAGGCAGAGCAATTTATCGTCCAAATGGAAATTCTTGAAGCATGGGAAGGAAAAAGAAAGGGGAGGTAAAATAAGGTTAGGCCAGACTGAGCTATAAAGGTACAAAGGAGAGATGAACCCCCAAAGATGCAATTTCAGAATTTCACCCCCTCACTGAGCCAAGAGCTACTATCCTCTCATTCATTGCCCATATAGGGCTCATTAACTTTCCCCCACATTCCAACCAGCCTCTGGGCAAGAACATGGACGCTTTTTACAAATTTCATGAGTCCACGGGGCACACTACAGAGCAGTGCCGGGAGTTACCCAACCAGATTGAACGGCTTATCAGGGAAGGGAAGCTTGACTGATTTATATTGGATAAGCCAAAAAATTAGCAAAATAGGGGAGACGGGTCTAAGAGGGATAATTAGAGAAGGCCCCCCCGTCCTAAGTATGATGCCGCAAACAGAAGGGAAAACCAGCAGCCCCAATAGAGGGAAGGAGGAAGAAACAATTAGAGGAGGGAAGAGGCAGGACCAAGTGTCGGAGAAAATGACAATGAGCCCATTATGGAAAAGATACACGTGATCTCAGGAGGAGAAAATTTAGCAGGCGATTCCTTTTCTGCTAGAAAGGCATATGCGCGACAGGTGTTGCACGTAAACTCGGTGGCCAAGGTTCAAGAAGACGAAGACCCCATTATTTTCACACCTGAAGACGATGTGCTGCTCCCTCACAATGATCCTTTGGTTATCTCTGTTGTCATTGCTAAGCACCCCATTAAAAGGATACTGGTGGACAGCGGAAGCTCTGTTAATCTGTTGTATTGGAACTGTTTCGAAAAGATGCATATTGCTCATGACCGATTAAAGACAGTCACTTCGCCTCTGTATAGCTCCACAAGAGAGGTGGTGCCAGTGGTCGGGTCGATACAATTGCCCATTACACTGAGGGACTACCCTCAAGTGATCACTCGGCAGGTTAATTTCATGGTAATCAAGACCTTTTCTCTTGCCTACAACGTGATCCTGGGGTGTTTCCTCATTAATGCTATGAGAGTCGCCATTTCTCCGGGATATTTGCTAATGAAATTCCCTACGCCCCAGGGGGTAGGCCAGGTAAGAGGTAATCAGAAACAAGCTAGAGTGTGCTACGTAAGCTCTACAAGAGGCACCAAAAGGAAAGAGAAAACAACGACCGAAGAGACTTTAATGATCAGTGAACAAACTCTTGAAGCTAACAAGCCTCATCCAATAGAAATGCTTGAAGCCATCCCTCTAAGCCCTGGTGATAGAAAAAGACAAGTACGGATGGGGAGCCAACTAGAGGGTCCGGAGAAAGAGGAGGTCATTAAATGTCTACGATCCTACACAGATATATTTGCTTGGACGTCCGCCGACATGCCTAGAATTAGTCTAGAGATCATATCTCACCGATTGAATGTCTGTTCGAAGGCTCGACCAGTTAAGCAGAAGAAATAGCACATCGCCCCAGAGAAATTGAGGCACCTGGAAGAAGTAGACAAACTCCTCGATGTGGGATTCATTAAGGAGGACCAATACCCTGAATGGCTAGCAAATGTTGTGATAGTACCTAAGGCCAATGGAAAATTAAGAGTATGTATCGATTTTACCAATCTGAATAAGGCTTGCCCAAAGGACTCCTACCCGCACCCTCGGATAGACAGGTTGGTTGATGATACCTCCGGATATGCTGTGTTGAGTTTCTTGGATGCCTTCTCGGGTTACCACCAGATCAGTATGTATCCACCTGATGCTGAGAAGATAGCCTTCATCACTGAAAATAGGACCTACTGCTATCAGGTGATGTGTTTCGGCCTAAAGAACGCAGGAGCCACATATCAAAGGATGGTCAACAAGGTATTCAAAGACCTGCTGGGGGAGGTAATAGAGGCTTATGTGGACGATATGATAGTAAAAAGCAACCAAGGTGAGTCACACGTCAAATAACTTGAGAAAGTTTTTGCCGTGTTTAGGAAAAATAATATACGCCTGAATCCAGATAAATGTGTGTTCGGGGTGAAGTCTGAAAAATTCCTGGGATATATGATTACCCATAGAGGGATAGAGGCTAACCCAGAAAAGGTGCAAGCAGTAATCGACATGGAGTCCCCCACCTCAATAAAGGAGGTTTAGAGTTTGACAGGTCGTCTAACGGCTTTGGGCAGATTTCTCTCGAAGTATGCTGAACGCAGTCTTCCCTTCTTCAAGGCCTTAAAAGGTGGCAAGAACTTCCAATTGACCCCTGAGTGTGAGAAAGCCTTTTAAGAATTGAATGAGTACTTAAAAAAGATTCCCCTGTTGACTCGACCGAAAATCGGAGAAAAGTTATACCTATATTTGGGAGTCAGCCATCAAGCGCAGTTCTCATCAGGCAAGTCGGACAGGTTGACATCCTAGTCTATTATGTGAGCAAGGTATTGCAAGGAGCAGAGTTGTGATACCCTTACACTGAAAAGGTACCCTAGCATTGGTGGCGGCAGTTAGGAAGTTAAGACCCTACTTCCAGGCCTACGCCGTGGCAGTATTGATGGATCAACCATTAAGACAGATTATACAGAAGCTCGAATGTTCAGGAAGGCTAACCAAATGGGCCATTAAACTCAGTGAGTATGATATTAGCTTTGAGCCTAGAAAAGCGATAAAAGGGCAAGTATTGACAGATTTCATAGTCGAATGCACTCATCCGTCAACGACGGAAGAAGCTCGTAATAATGGATGGATGTTGTTTGTCGATGGGGCCTCAAATGCCAAAGGAAGTGGGGAAGAGGTAGTGTTGATTTCCCCGGAACAGGAAATCTTGGAATACTCGCTCTGCTTCACCTTCCCCAGTACAAATAACGTAGCAGAATACGAGGCCTTGCTTGCCAGAATGACGTTGGCAGAAAAACTAGAAGTGAAAAACTTGATAGCCCACAGTGACTCTCAACTGGTGGTATAATAGTTTCAAGGTACTTATGAAGTGAGGGAGCCGGCGTTGTCCCGCTACCTGCAGAAGGTGAAAGAGCTCGCCCATAGGTTTAGGCATTTCGAACTGATTCAGATTAATAGGTCCCTCAATCAGCACGCGGACGCACTATCAAAATTAGCCTCTGCTCGAGACACTCCCGGACGCCTAATCCACATGAAAGTCCTCCAACAGCCTAGTATAGGAGAGGAAGACATCGCGGTGCATTGCATTATGAAGACCAAAGATTGGAGAAGCCCGATACTGAAATATTTGCTTGGTCAAGAACTGCCAGTAACCCCCGCAGAAGCAAGGAGATTAAAAACCAGTACGGCTCGTTTCATAGTGATTGGCCAAGAACTATACAAAAGAGAGTACTCCATACCGTTGTTAAAATGTCTCGGGCCCAGGAAAGCATAGCAGGCACTAGAAGAAGTGCATGAGGGGGACTATGGTGAACACCTCGGAGGAAGGGCATTGGCCGGGAAAATTCTGTGAGCCGGTTTCTTTTGGCCCACAATACGGCAAGATACTGCCACAAAAGTTCGAACCTGTGACAAGTGCCAAAAACATGCTCCCCTAACAATAAAGCCTCCTGCCCCTATCCAACTGATATTCCAACCTCTCCCGTTTGTGCAATGGGGTCTAAACATATTGGGGCCATTCCCAATGGCCTCTGCTCAACGAAAATTCTTACTGGTGGCTACAGATTACTTCATGAAGTGGGTGGAAGCTGAACCCTTACTAACCATCATTGAAAAGAAAGTGGAAGGGATGGTATGGAAAGATATTATTTGTCGTTTTGGTATGCCAAGCATACTCAATACAAATCATGGAACACAATTCAACTCAGATGCCTTCAGAGCTTTTTGTCATCGATGGGGAATCAGTCTAAGAATGGCATCCGTGGCATACCCCCAAGCGAACAGACAAGCTGAAGCAAGCAACAAGACCATACTACATAGCTTAAAGACCCGATTGGAGAAGGCAAAAGGTGGATGGGCAGATAAGCTCCCTAGCATCTTGTGGGCATATCGCACAACCAGTCGGGTACCCACCGGGGAAACACCTTTCAGCTTGTCATATGGAACTGATGCACTCATCCCTGTAGAAGTAGACCTTGGCTCACCTCGAGTCATGGCCTTTAGGGAATAAGGTAATTCAGATCGTCTACGGGAGAATTTGGACCTGTTGGACGAATTGAGGGAAAATGCGACAGTACAGTTGGCAGCTTATCAGAGAAGAGTCTCCAACTACTACAATGAGAGGGTTTACCCTCGCAAACTTGAAGAAGAAGATCTGGTACTCAAGAAGACGGCCATCACCAATGCTCTTAGAGAAGAAAGGAAACTCAGGCTTAATTGGGAAGGACCTTACAGAATTCGAAAAATGTTGGGCCCTAACACGTGCATACTGCAGACGCTACAAGGCCAGACAATGGGAAAAACTTGGAACACCATGCACCTCAAAAGGTATTTCCCGGCCCTGTCGGCCATGAACTCCAGTGAAGAAGGCGAAGCACGAGATGCAAGACCAAGCCTATCACTAGAGGCGTTGCCTGATCTAGCCAAGGGTCAGGATTCTCTCTAACTTTTCATTGTAATAATATTCCCCAAACGAATAAAAGAATATACCCTTTGTAATCCCGTGGAGTAGGCAAAACTATAAATCGAACCACATAAAATCTCTGTGTGCCTGACTATTTGTGTGTGTTATGGAATGTAATGCAGGTACAACAACTCAAGCATCACCCGCTCCCAATGGCCAAGTCGCCTAGTGGCAATCTGGTGTCCATGACCACGACCTGGCCCGGGATCCCCAGAAAATCCAATGCCTATGCCCGTAGACTCACTCGAATCCCTCGTTTGAGTTCGACGCTATGCATTTTTTGCTAGACCCGACACCTTGGTTGATTTAGCACCTAGGTCTCCTGGAAAACTCGGATGTCTGGTAGAAATCCCACGTTGGATCACGTGCTAAACCCAGATTCCCTAAGGTAGACTGACCCTAGGGAGGCGCAAAAAAAAAAAGAAAGAAAAGAGAAGAGAGAAGCCATGTGATAATTCTGGCATTATTCTTCTTACCAGAGTTGAGTCACCCAGTTGCAATCTGGTGCCAATGACCATGAGCTGGCCCGGGATCGCTAGAAAATCCGACGCCTATGCCTACAGACTCATTCAGATCCCTCCTTTGAGTTCGGTGTTATGTCTTTTTGGCTAGACCCGACTCCTTGGTTGATCTGGCGCCTAGGTTTCCTGGTAAACTTAGATGTCTGGTAGGAATCTCGTGCTAGATCACTGGTCAAACCAATATTCTCTGAGGTTGACCAACCCTGAAAGACAGACACGGAGGACACAACAACAAATGCGATGCGATCCATCCCGGGGTCACCAAATGTCCCGAAACCTATGCTCGGAGTCTCACCTAGATCCTTCGTTCGAGTCCGGCGCTATGCCTCCAAGCTAGACTCGACTCCTCAACTGATCCGACGCCTAGGCCTCCCGGTAAACTCGAACGCTTGGCAGGAATCCTGCAACGAACTTTATCCTTGAGGGCTTGGTAGCCTAGAGATAATATGGTGCCTGTAACCCCGGATCGACACAGTTTCTTCGGGTATTCCGACACTTATGCTCGCAGGCTCACCTGGATCCCTTGTCTGAGTCCAGTCTATGCCCCTAAGCTAGACTCGACTTCTTGGTCGATCTGGCGCCTAGGCCTCCCAGTAAACTCTGATGCCTGACAAGGATCATGTATCGTACCCAGGGCCAAACCTAGATTGCCTATGGCAGACAAGCCCGAAAGAGGAAAGACAGGCGCCCCTAAGAGGGCTCCCCACACAAAAAATATATGTTGGCCCTCAAAACGACTCGGGAAGGCCCGACGGTGAGATCTCCCAAAACCTAGGGTCGCAGTGCGGACCCCACAAACATAAGTCAGAGACACTGCTCCCACCCTCAATTCTCGTAATTCATGATTCTTGAACACGGAGCATGAGAAAGAGCAGGACACGTCCCGACACAAGAATAGTCAAAGAAAAATTTAAACTTAAAACGCCATGACAAGCAAACATGTGCAAAAGATACTAGAAGGAAATATGTATATATGTATATCATAAGTAACAGCCCATGTGTAAACATGACAAACAAGCACACCTAAACTTTCATACATAGGAATAGTGGCCCAAAAGCTCGACATCCATAAAAAGGGGGGCTACCATTTTACATAACCGAAATAGGAATTCAGCGAAATAAAAGCACATGGCCTAATCATCTCTGTGAGAATGGAGGTGCTCCAGCTCCGGAGGAAGCGGACTCAAGGGGGCGTCATCAGGTTCACCCAACCCATGACTAATCGTTTGTAGAGCCTCTATAATCTCGAAAGTATCCTCCAGATCAGGTACATAAGGACTCCACAGTCCAGACAGGTTGGCCAGGTCATCTGTCAAGGCTGCCCTTATATATTCATCGAGGTCACAGGAGTCGGGCTAATACTTTCGCCAATCAGGAGGATCAAGTGAAGCTGTTTCTGAAAACACCATTTCAGGAAAGGACTCCCTAGGATGCCGGGATTCCAGGAGGCTGCGGCCAAGGTAAAAGCCTAGCTTGGAGAAGCAGTTGGCGTAGGCTTTCTTCCATTGAAAGCAGTCATTAGAAAGCTGATACTTTTTCACCGCCTCTTGCGCGGCCTCATTGATCTCTCGATGCCTGCTTTCACCAAGGGTGGATATCTCCTGACGAGCCTATGCCACCTGATCCTTGGAGTTGGCGAGAGACTTCGAAGTTGAACAATCTCCCCCCGAGCGCTAGAAAATAAAGATGCCATCTCTTCGTACGCTTGATCTTGCTCCACGGATTTCTCCTTCCATTTTTGGGCCTCTGATTCTGCTGATTGGCACCTTGTAGTAAGACCCTGAAGCTGGGTTTGGAGGCCTTCGACTTGCGTGTGAAGGCTCAAACTGTGGACTCCAAGTGTCGGATATTCATGTTTAGTACTTACTTTTCCTCACTCCATTGCCAAGACTTGTTCATCCACTGAGCGATCTCTGCCTCAGCACGAGCGATGCGTGCCCGATTCATCGCGTTTGTCACCTCGGCTCCCTGAGCACCCTGCCATAAGAAAATTTAAACAAGCAACCCTCGAAAAAAAAAAGGGCTTACAATGGCCATGTGGTGTTCGAAATCATCAATGTCATCAGGGGGGTTTCGAAAATAACGGTCCTCATCTCGAGGAAGAATGGTGGAATACAACAAGCGTGCCCCAACCCCGCGTATGTTTATAGAATCCGTATCCAAAAGTCCTGGGTGCGCCGTAAATTCCTCGCCTCGCGCCCATCGGCCCTGTAATACTCCAAAATTTAATATAAAGGTTGGATGATGCAATAAAGTGTTTTAATGGAAATTTTGGGCTTAAGTGTAAATGGAACTTGGAAGAATTCTATTGGTTCACCAAAAGAAAGGGATAAGAAGGTTTGCTTTGAAGGACACGTGAGGGGAAATTGGAGGCATGAGATTGGAAGAATGAAAGATTTCAAAGGAAGGAAGAATCAAGTGGAAAGAATTTCAAAGATAAGCCATCATTACTAGGGAAGAAAAGTAGATAAAAGGCTAAGTGTGATCTTGAAACTTGGGGATAAAGGACTATAAAAGGGGTAGAAAGGAGGGCCACGTAGAGTGAAAAGTGAGAGAGAAAAGCAAAGGAAGGAAAATGAACTAAGAGAAGAAAGAAAAGGAAGGAAAATAGAGAGACCAGATTGGGAAATCACCAAATCTGAAGAGAAACCAAAAAGTTAAGCCACTTTTCTTTCCTCAGGATCGTAGTACACTGAAAGGGGAGTCCGTAGGTTCAAACAAAAGGCAAATCGGAGTTAAAATGAGCAAATTATAACATTTTTAATTTTAGGTTGCAAAATCCGTAACAAGGAAGGGGGAGGTGCGTAGCCAACCTTCTAGGGGCGCGTGACGGCGTGTCCGGCCTCCGTTTGTCTTCAAATTTTCACCGTTGTTGTCCTTATTTAATTATCTACAATCCTCATGTAGAAATATTAAGGTTTGATTCACCGAAATACGTGATTTCAGTAGAACAACCCCTAGTGCTCGAAACTGGGCTGTAAAACCGTGCTATCGAAGGGGAAGCGGTCAAGGTGAGTGATTCTTGCATATTTGTGACACTTTGAGCATTTTTTGCTTCACTTGTGTGTGGATTTTTCTTTCATATCATGCCTTTGTGGCTTACATGTCATATTTTCCTTTGGCTATACAAATTCCTTCTGCTTTGTCATATATCATGCTTGTGTTGGTGACTGTGGCTAGTTGTTGGGCCATCATGGAAGAACTCGTACTCTTGCGGTGAGCCAAGGGGTGACTATGATGATCGCGGGGGTGATTGCAACACCCTGACATTGCTACCACATGGGTGGATTTCATAATAGTATTATTGCATTTGCACGCATGTACTTTTCTTTTCTGAGTCACTCACTTAGATGTTATTGTCTAACTTGGGTGTTTCATACCCCTAGGACATTCAACGTCCCAGCTTTGTCAAAAGTATCAGGTGTTGCAGGTTCCAATTCAAACGTGGGCATGGACATAATGCTTGGCTAGATCCGAGTTTTTATTTCATTTTGTACCTATGTAATCCGAGTAGTGTATTGTAATAAGGATGCTTGAGCTTGTAATAAGTGTGTGAGTGATCGATGGTTGTAGCTTTGATATACGAGCATGGGTAATATCTCAATTGATGCACTTTGAATGTCATATAGGGAGGCTTCCATGATCAGGGTTTATTTGCTAGTTTGGGCGTGTGTTGCAATTGTAACTACAAGTAGTGAGTTGTGTCTTTTGGGTTTATTAAACATTCTATGCGTTTCCTGTACATATAAATGAATCTAGTGGAAACCCCTTTATTTAACTTTGATTAAGCTTGCAGGTTTGATCTAATGCTTCTGTTGGTAAAGGTTTCCATAACGCCCATAGGTGATGTTAACTTATATTTGATATCATCGTGTATTTGGAAAAGTGGGGCGTTACAGGCCCTCTTTAAGATCTAAGGAGCCTTCAGCTGGTGGAGGGAACTCGGCAAACCTAGGCTCTAAACCTCAGAGACGTAACCTCTCCTCATTGTGAAGGAAACGATGCTAAGTACGATGTGGGTTAACTACCCCTCTGCAAAATTGCCCACGACCAGTAGCATAGGTTTCATTGATGGCCTCTTGGTCAAGGCGAGAGGTAACCTCGATCTCTTGTCCACCATGGACCACTGGAGTTTCATCAAAATGACCAACGTGCCCCGCGCCATCAGGAGCCCCGCTCATGGCGACCGAGTTATGCCCTTCGTAGGGGAGTTCACCAAGCTCAAGGGGATATGCAGCCGGGGGAGGAGCTAATAGGGTGCCCACAGGAGGTTCCATAGGAGTAGGGGCAGGGATCAGCTGGGAAGTGGGTGAACCTGCCTTCCTCTACTGACGCCGACTCCTTTTGTGACGACGTTGCACCTCACCAATTTCCCTTGTCCCTTCAACAGCATGAGTCTTTGGGATGGTAGCAACACCTTCAAGGGGGAGCTAGGGATGTAGGTTGAGAAGGCCCATCATGCTTCACTCCCTCGATCGCCCTCTGGCGAGAAGCTTGCATTGCTCGCGTCATACCTACCAAGAAGTAGAAAGATTTGTGAATTAAGACCAGCAAAAATAAATAAATATAGAAGGAAAAAAAAACGCAAGAAGGAAAGAAAGGCCTCGGTGCCTAGAAAAGATAGGTAGAAGGACAATCGGAATGATCCAAACCCTCAGGAGGAGACCGCTCATGGAAAGTGACGACCCCTCTTTTTATTTGGACATCGGTTGCAGGAGGAACTGGGGGCCTCGAGGGAAGCATCGAAGGGGCCGCACGCCTCGATGATTCTCCGGCGTGGAGTACCTAGCTAGCCCTCCTCAATCAGTCCTCAGAGAGAAGGTTTGGGAGGCTCACTGGACCTCCACGCAAGAGTTAACGACGTTCATCGTTGTATCGCTCCCAAAGTTCGGGGACAGATAAAGAAAGAATTGGCTTAGCCACTCGATCATCAGAACGCCAACCTCGAGGGGCATACCATGTACCCGGTGGAGGATCTACTACGAACCAACGAGTGTCAAAGTAGTGAGCCTTGGGCAGAATGCCCTTGAACAATCAATCCTCGACACGCTCCCTATAAAGCGTATACAAATGATAACGAGACTGCCCTAATCGGAAACGATAAAAGGAAAGAAGAAGATCGATAGTGGGAGACAGCCCCCTCTCGTGACATAAGACAAAAAAACCTGTTAACTGGGCTCAGCCATTGGGATGTAACTGAGCTGGAGCTAAAAAGCTCCGACGGAGAAGCTCTACACTGAAGGGGTAGAGGGGAAGGTGAAATCCTAAACGAAAGCTTATTTCATGAACTGCCATACATGCCTTTGTAACGGTAGCAGCACAAGATTCACCCGATTCAGGAAACCTAGCACGATAGGAGTAGGGAATGCGATAGTTGCTCACTAATTGGGCAAGATCATCAGCTGTCAAAGAGGAGCACTTGCCCATAAGTAATCGGTAGGGTTATCCCTCAAGATCTTGGGTACGAAGGTATACACTCCTAGATGCCATGATCCTTGGAAGACAAAGGCTTGAAAAAAGAAAGACCTTAAGGGACTTAAAGAATGGAAACAGGAAGTAAAGATGCTAGTGGTAACATGGCTCACGAGAAAAACTTGTGCAAAGCTAGCGGCCACAAAGGCTAGTGGCAAGAGGCTGGCGGCAAAAGCTAACGGCGAGCATCCAGAGGGCTTGCGGCAACTACAGAACTTGGGGATAACTAGTGAATTTAAAGATGGAAGCTCGCAGCAATGAATTGAAGCTTCGCGGCAAGGCCTTTCAGGCTGGTGGCAACTGCTTGGAAGCTCGCGGTAGCTACCTGAAGCCTTGCGGAAAGAGGAAGGAAGGCTCGCAACAAGATCAAGGAAGCCTCACGATGATAACTTAAAGCTCACGGCTAAGGGCAAGCACAAGGAAGCCTCGTGGCAATGCCTTGCGGGCTCGTGACAACAAATTGGGGCCTCGCGGCAAAAGAAAGGAAGGCTCGCGGTAGCTACTTGAAAGCTCGTGGCAGCTACTTGAAGCCTTGCGGCAAGTAGTAAGGAAGCCTCACGGAAGAAACTTTGACGGGTTATGGCAACGAAAAGCTCGCAGCAGAAAAGACAATATCGGAGCAAAGAGACAGTAAAATCCCTACGGTAAGAGGTATTTATAAAAGTGCCGTAAGACTAGTGGGCGGGAAGGAAAATTATCCCGCAGGTAAAAACCAAGCTAGTAGCGGTATGTCCCTATTTTATTAAAAATTTTACTCTTCTACTTTGCCTATAAACAAAATAAAAGAGTAGGGGGCAATTGTTGTGCCAAAGAAATTAGGGGAAGAAATTAAAAGATTTTACGCAAAATTAGCGGCTGTGAGCCACAAGCTCATGGCATACTACCGGGAGCCCCATCAAGTGTAGGCTCGCGGCAATAGGTATGCCGCGAGCTCGTGGCACATTGTCGTGAGGCCATCGATGCCGCAAGCTTGCGGCACATTGCCACAAGACCCGATCGAGGGCTCACAGCAGTGGATCTGCCACAAGCCCCATCCATGGGCTCACAACAATGGATGTGCCATAAGCTTGCGGCACACTGCCGCAAGCTCCCACATGCGGGGCTCACGACCATAGGTGTGTTGCGAGCTCGCAGTAATTACCGCGAGATTACGATTTGCGGCGCATTGCTCAAACCCCAAAGGCTTCTTGGCAAGAGCTCCATCTAGCAGAGGCCACGTGTTAACACCAGATACCCTTGAAAATTGTGCCCTATAAATACCCCGCTAGAAGACAATGAACAGGACTTCCAACTTTAGTAAAATTTAGACACTTTGAGTACACTTTTACTATTTTCGTGAATAGTCATTGGGATTCGAGACTGACTTTGGCATTGGAGGGTCTTCACGGTGAAAGATTCCCACGAGCCTTCTAACCCATTTTCTTAGCATCAATAGGGCCAAATCCTTGTGGCGAGACCTAGTAGCGAGGGCTAAAGTTTGCGGCGAAAGCTAGTGGCAAGAGCTTGTGGGGAGAGCTTACGGTGAGACCTAGCAACGAGGACTAAAGCTTGTGCCGAAAGCTAGTGGTGAAAGTCAGTGGTAAGAGCTTGTGGCAAAAGCTAGTGGCAAGAGTTAGTGGCAAGAGCTAGCGGAAAAAGCTAGTGACGAGAGCTAGTGACAAGAGCTTGCGGTGAGACCTAGCGGCGAGGATTAAAGCTTGTGGCGAAAGCTAGTGGCAAGAGCTAGTGACAAAAGCTTGTGACAAGAGCTAGTGGCTAGAGCTTGTGACAAGAGCTAGTGGCTAGAGCTTGTGGCAAGAGCTTATGGCAAGAGCTTGTGGTAAGAGCTTGTGGCGAAAGCTAGTTGCAAGAGTTAGTGACGAAAGCTAGCGGCAAAAGCTAGCGGCAAGAGCTAGTGACAAGAGCTAATGGCAAAAGCTAGTGGCGAATCCTTGCGGCGAGCATCCTAATGGCTATCTCCCTTGAGGCGACATCTCTTACGACAACCCATCTTCACTCGAGACCGAGCTCGAGTGAACCCCACCTCACAAATTTTAAGTGCTGTATTTTGGCAATAACAGTAGTGAAAAACATGCAAGAACATTATGGACAAAGCTGAAAACCTTATATGCTTAACAATAAGTTCTTCTTGTTGAAAAAGATGATACAGTTGAAATACAGGGAAGGAAATTTAGTGGATGATCATGTGAATGAATTTCAAGGGGTTATAGATCAACTATCTACTATGAGTGTCAAGTTTGATGATGAAGTTCTTAGACTTTAATTGCTTGCTACACTACCAGATTCTTGAGAGACCTTTAGGGTTTCACTTACAAATTCTGCCCCCAATGGTGTTGTTTCCATGGAGTTAGTCAAGGATGGTGTTCTTAAGGAGGAGATGAGAAGAAGATCTCAAGGCTCATTAACACAATCTAAAGTCTTGTTCATTGAAAAGAGAGGAAGAGACAAGCACAAAGGTAAGAATGGTAGAGATAAAAGTCGAAGCAAGTTCAGATCTAGATACAAGAATATTGAGTGTCATCATTGTGGTATGAAGGGCCATATTAAGAAGCATTGTTACTAATAGAGAAGAGAGAATAAGGCAAGTAATGAGAAGCAAGACAAGAAAGATGATGACAATAACAATCGTGTTAACCCTACAACCACTAATGATCTTCTTATTGTTCATGATGATGATGTGATCACTCTTACTAGTTATGAGACTCATTAGGTGATAAACAGTGGTGCTTCGCTTCATGTGACATCACGGAAGGACTTCTTTACATCTTATACTTCTGGTGACTTTGAGATACTGAAGATGGGCAATGAAGGGTTGGCTCAAACAGTTGGCATTGGCGATGTTTGCTTGGAAATAAGTAATGGAACAAGATTGATGCTTAGGGATGTTAGACATGCTCTAGATATGCATTTGAATTTGATTTCAATCGATAAGCTTGATGATGAAGGGTATTGTAATACCTTCAGTGATTGGAAAAAGGAAGCTCACTAAAGGTTCCCTCTGTTAGTGTAGGTGCTCTAAACCCAATCAAATTGGGCATGTTGTACAATGACAATTGTAATCATGTTTATTATTTGAATAAGGAGTTGTTCAAATTCACAAGAAGTCATTCTATTAGTTTCTTGTTATTATTGTAATAACCGAATGAAACTAGATAGAAGTCCATATGATGTATACTGTGATTAATCTATAAAGATGTGAGATGATACATCACAGTTTCTGGACATCATTAAACGTCTCAAGTCGTAGAAATGTCAAGAATGGACATTGACAATTGCAGTAAGACTTGTATGTGCTATGTTTTTACTATGTGATAGCAATGGGGGTCTCACACCCATAAGCATGGGGATGTCTAAACAAGTACATAGGTGACCAATGTTGGAGAACGTGTCACTGAACATGACTCGCCATGAGAATCCATTTTGGTTATATATTGATGGAATTCTCATACGAGATAGGTGTAACTAATCCTTAGATCTGAGGTTGTCACGATCATCTAATAAGAAGACCGGTATGCTTTGACATCGTTTCGATGGGCCTAGACAAAGGCTGCACGTGGGCTATCGTTGGGTATATCGTGAGGCTTATGGAAATGGGTGCATAGCCAAGATGGGACTTGTCTATCCCTTGATAGAGGATGATGTATCTAAGGTGCCTTCGGTAGATATTCACTTTAAATCTATGGCCATGGTGAAAGAGATCAATAAGGAGTTATTGATTCACTTTCTATTAAGTGAAGATATTCGGATGACCGAAGAAAAACTTATGTGATCATAATCAAGCAACACATTGCCAACTTGAGATCACATAGGATACATTGACGAGAGGATCGTATTACACGATAACCATACTCGTGAAAGGTTATTTGCGGATTATGAATCCTTCTGAATAATTGGGTAGGCATGATGCCTTGCTAGAGGCCAATCTTGTCTTATGTGTTTGTACCGACATATTGCCAACATATTCAAAAGCCTAATGAGTCATACGCAATAGGCACAGTCCTTGGCTTAAACCAGGAGAGCGGACGTACGGTTAAGTGGGACACTTCGGCAAGAAGTTGTGCCGTCGTAGGTTCTCATGGAAAAAGAACAAATAGACGTAATGACGTCGATATGACGAGGAGTCATCATAATGTAAAGAGTTTCCTAAAATGACAATTGATTAAATTAGGAAGGAGTTTCTAATTTAATAATTTTCTATTTGTTGGAGTGGCAAATAGGAAATAAAATATATTTGGGCTTAAGTTAATATTTAGACTAAAATAGATTTGAACCAAATATTAAATTAAATATTATATTTAGACTAAATTGGATTTGGGCCAAATATTAAAATAAATATTATATTTGGACTAAATTGAATTTGGGCCAAATATTCAATACTATATTTGGACCAAATTAGATTTGGGCTAAATATTAAATATTATATTTGGGCTTGAATTAGATTTAAGCCAAAATATTTTATTTAAACCTATAAAAGAATTTGGACAATTTAATTATATATCTAGTTGGACTAGAATAAGCCCACTTAAGATTCTAATTAAATTAGAATTAATGGGCTAGCCCAATCCATTAGGGTTTTAGAAACCCTAGGATATTTCTCTATAAATATCCCTTTATGGGTTGCCCAAAAATTAGTAGTGAGTTTTGGTGTCATTTTTCAAGAGTTAAAAAACGTATTGTCGTTCATTCTTCCTCGTTTCTTTTGGCATCGATTTGAAACGTGGGGGGGGGGGGGTTCTTTTTCCATCCATACACAAGCCGCGAAAAAGAGGAGCTAGCACTCCTATTCTGCTCTCCTTGCCAATGGACGCGTGCCGCGTATCACGAGTTAGAGGCCGGAAGCTTGGATGGCTCAAATCCGTGAATGACTTGATAATCTAAAGGTTAGATTTATTTATTTATTTGTGAATTATTTGATTTCGACGTTGATCCAATCGCTGGGATCGGGGTAAAGTTCAAAAATTTTGAACTACGTTGCTTGCCTTGTAGCGATCTTGCTTTACTTTCACCCTCGTTGTGGGTCGAGGAAACAAATACTCTAATTTATATATGATGAAAGGATCTATATCTAAGGGAGTAGTAAAAGTGGTAGAAAATGAAAATTCATTTGAACTATGGCACATAAGGCTTAGTCATATGAGTGAAAAATGGCTTAATTGTTTGACAAGAAATAAGTTGCTTCCTGAAACTACAACTGAAACGTTGAAGAGATGTGTTCATTGTTTTGCAGGAAAATAGAATAGAGCTTCATTTGATAATCATCCTCCTTTGAGAAAAGCTGATGTTCTTGAGTTAGTGCATTTTGATATTTGTGGTCCTTTAAAGGTAAGATCACTTGGTGGTGCACTTTATTTTGTAACATTCATCAACGATCATTCAAGGAAGGTGTGGGTCTATACTTTGAAAATGAAAGACCAAGTTTTTGATGTGTTTAAGCAATTTCATGCCTTGGTTGAAGACAAACAGGGAAGAAATTGAACTATATTATAAGTGATAACGGCGGTGAATACAAGGGCCAATTTGAAGAATACTATTGACAATAAGGTATCAGACATAAGAAAACTCCATCTAAGACACCTTAGTTGAATGGCTTGGTTGAAAGAATGAATAGAACATTAGTTGAGAGGGTCAGATGTTTACTTGCAGAAGCTACCAAAAAACGTTTGGGCTGAAGCTTTATCCCCAGTGGTGCATGTAATTAACCTATCACCTAGTGTCCTTTTACAGGGTGATGTTCCAGATAGATTTTGGTTTGGTAAGGATGTCTCTTATAATCAGTTGCGTGTTTTTGGTTGTAAGGTTTTTGTGCATATTCCTAAGGATGAGAGGTCGAAGTTAGATGCTAAAAGTTGACAATGCATTTTTCTTAGCTATGGTTAAGATGAGCTTGGGTATAGATTATATGATCCTGTGGAGAAGAAGCTCATTAGAAGCAGAGATGTGGTATTCTTTGAGGATTAGACAATTGAAGATATTGAGAATGAAATGAAGGCAACTCCTCAAGACAATAATAGTTCCACTAATTTGGATCCCTTTAACAGATGTGCCTAGTCCTATTGAAGATGATGCTCAGGTTGAAGATTAGAATAATGCACATGATGGTCATTTGGGCCAAAGTGACCAACATGGTGGAGAACATTTTGATACTAGTGTAAATGAAGATGATGATGGTGATCAACCCTAAAAGGTTGTGATTCCTCCAGTTACTCCATTTCGCAGGTCTACCAAAGAAAGAATACCTTCTACTTGGTATCCTTCTGGTGAGTTTGTGACCTTGACTGAAGGAGGAGAACCTGAGTCTTATACAGAGGCAGTTGATAGAGAACATAAGCAACAATGGATTGATGCAATGAATGAAGAAATGAAGTCTTTACATGACAACTCCACTTATGAGTTGGTTAAATTACCTAAACACATGAGGGCTTTGAAAAATAGATTGGTTTAGAAGTTAAAGCAAAAGGAAAATTTTGCACTTCCAGAATATAAAGCCAGATTGGTTGCTAAAGGATACAACCAGAAAAAAATAGTTTACTTTGAAGAGATTTTCTCTCTAGTTATAAAAATGTCTTCTAGTAGAGTTGTGTTGGGTTTAGCTACAACTTTAAACTTAGAGGTTGAGCATATGGATGTTAAGATAGCCTTCTTACATGGTGATTTGGAAGAAAACATCTACATGGAGCAACCAGAGAGTTTTATTGTGAAAGGGAAATAAGACTATCTATGCAAGTTGAAAAAGAGCTTGTATGGCTTAAAGCAAGCATCGAGACAATGGCATAAGAAGTTTGACTTAGTTATAGAGGAGCTAGGCTACAAAAGGATGAATTTTGATCATTGTGTCTTTATGTAGAAATTTTCTAACCATGACTTTATTATCTTATTGCTCTATGTTAATGACATGCTTATTGTTGGTTGTAATGCTTCCAAGATTGACAGGTTGAAGCAAATGTTGAGTAAGTCTTTTGCAATGAAAGATTTGGGACCAACAAAGCAAATTCTGGGTATACAAATTACACGTGATAGAAAAAAGAATAAGTTATGGCTATCACAAGAGAAGTATATTGAGAAGGTACTTTAAAGGTTCAACATGGATAAATCTAAAGCGGTAAGTGTTAGTGTAGGTGCTCTAGACCCAATCAGATTGGGCATGTTGTACATTGGCAATTGTAATTACGTTTATTATTTGAATAAGGAGTTATTCAAATTCATAAGAAGTCATTCTATTAGTTTCTTGTTATTATTGTAATAACCGAATGAAACTAGATAGAAGTCCATATGATGTATACTGTGATTAATCTATAAAGATGTGAGATGATGCATCACAGTTTCTAGACATCATTAAACGTCCCAAGTCGTAGCAATGTCAAGAATGGATATTGACAATTGCGATAAGACTTGTATGTGCTATGTTTTTGCTATGTGATAGTAATGGAGGTCTCACACCCATAGGTATGGGGATGTCTAGACAAGTACATAGGTGACCAATGTTGGAGAACGTGTCACTGGACATGACTCGCCATGAGAATCCATTTTGGTTATATGTTGATGGTATTCTCATACGAGATGGGTATAAATAATCCTTGGACCTGAGGTTGTCATGGTCATCTCATAAGAAGACCGGTATGCTTTGACATTGTTTCGATGGGTCTAGATAAAGGTTGCACGTGGGCGATCGTTGGGCATATCGTGAGGCTTATGGAGATGGGTGTATAACCAAGATGGGACTCGTCTATCCCTTGATAGAGGATGATGTATCTAAGGCGCCTTCGGTGGATATTCACTTTAAATCCATGGTCGTGGTGAAAGAGATCAATAAGGACTTATCGATTCACTTTCTATTAAGTAAAGATATCCGTATGACCGAAGAAAAACTCATGTGATCATAATCAAGCAACACATTTCTAGACTTGAGATCACATAAGATACATTGACGAGAGGATCGAATTACATAGTAACCATGCTCGTGAAAGGTTATTTGCAGATTATGAATCATTCTGAATAATTGGGTAGGCGTGACGCCTTGTTAGAGGACAATCTTGTCTTATGTGTTCGTACCGACACATTGTCAATATATTCGGAAGCCTAATGACTCATACGCAATAGGCACAGTCCCTAGCTTAAATCAGGAGAGCGGACGTATGGTTAAGTGGGACACTTTGGTACGAAGTTATGCCGTCATAGGTTCTCACGGAAAAAGAACAAAGAGACGTAATGACGTTGATATGATAAGGGGTTGTCATAAAGGAAAGAGTTTCCTAAAATGGTAATTAATTAAATTAGGAAGGAGTTTCTAATTTAATAATTTTTTATTTGTTGGAGTGGCAAATAGGAAATAAAATATATTTGGGCTTAAATTAATATTTGGACTAAATAAAGTATTTGGGTCAAATATTAAATTAAATATTATATTTAGACTAAATTAGATTTGGACCAAATATTAAATATTATATTTGGGCTAAATTAGATTTAGACCAAATATTAAATAATAAATATTTGGGCTTGAATTAGATTTGGGCTAAATATTTTATAAATGGATTTGGGCCACTAATTATATTTCTAGTTGGACTAGAATAAGCCCATTTAAGATTCTAGTTGAACTATGATTAATGGGCTAGCCCAATCCATTAGGGTTTAAGAAACCCTAGGATGTAACTCTATAAGTACCCCTTTATGGGTTGCCCAAACTAGTGATTATTTTGGTATAGTTTTTCAAGAGTTGAAAAACAATTGTTGTTCACTCTTCCCTGTTTCTTTTTGGCATCGATTTGAAACGTGGGTGTTCTTTTCCATCCATACACAAGCCGCAAAAAAGAATGGAGCTAGCACTCCTATTCCGCTCTCCTTGCCAACGGACGATTACCACATATCACGAGTTAGAGGCTAGACACTTGGACAAATCGAATCTGCAAAAGATTCGAAAATCTAAAGGTTAGATTTATTTTATTTGTATGTTAATGATTTGATTTCGATGTTAATCCAATCGCAGGGATCTGGGTAAGGTTCAAAAATTTTTGAACTACGCTGTTTGCCCTAGAGCGATCTTGCTTTACTTTCAGTAAGTACTTCTCTTGCTACTCATTTCAAGTTAAGTAAAGAGCAAAGCCCATCAACAGAAAAAGAAAATGAGGATATGCAACGAGTTCCTTATGCATCTGCTGTTGGAAGCCTTATGTACGTAATGGTATGTGTTACGAAAAATTGGGATAAAAAATAAACCAATAATCAAACCAAGAACCACAAACACATGTACACAAAGATTTACGTGGAAAACCCTATTAGTGTAGGTGCTCTAGACCCAATCAGATTGGGCATGTTATACACTGACAATTGTAATCATGTTTATTATTTGAATAAGGAGTTGTTCAAATTCACAAGTCATTCTATTAGTTTCTTGTTATTATTGTAATAATCGAATAAAACTAGGTAGACGTACATATGATGTATACTGTGATTAATCTATAAAGACGTGAGATGATGCATCACAGTTTCTAGACATCATTAAACGTCCCAAGTCGTAGAAATGTCAAGAATGGACATTGACAATTGCGGTAAGACTTGTATGTGCTATGTTTTTGCTATATGATAGCAATGGGGATCTCACACCCATAGGCATGGGGATGACTAGACAAGTACATAGGTGACCAATGTTGGAGAACGTGTCACTAGACATGACTCGCCATGAGAATCCATTTTTGTTATATGTTGATGGTATTCTCATACGAGATGGGTGTAACTAATCTTTGGACCTGAGGTTGTCACGGTAATCTCATAAGAAGATCGGTATGCTTTGACATCGTTTCAATGGGCCTAGACAAAGGCTGCACGTGGGCTATCGTTGGGTATATCGTGAGGCTTATGGAGATGGGTGCATAGCCAAGATGGGACTCGTCTATCCCTTGATAGAGGATGATGTATCTAAGGTGCTTTCGGTAGATATTCACTTTAAATCTATGGCCATGGTGAAAGAGATCAATAAGGAGTTATTGATTCACTTTCTATTAAGTGAAGATATTCGGATGACCGAAGAAAAACTTATGTGATCATAATCAAGCAACACATTGCCAACTTGAGATCACATAGGATACATTGACGAGAGGATCGTATTACACGGTTACCATGCTCGTGAAAGGTTATTTGCGGATTATGAATCCTTCTGAATAATTGGGTAGGCATGATGCCTTGCTAGAGGCCAATCTTGTCTTATGTGTTTGTACCGATACATTGCCAACATATTCAAAAGCCTAATGAGTTATACACAATAGGCACGGTCCTTGGCTTAAACCAGGAGAGCGGACGTATGGTTAAGTGGGACACTTCGGCAAGAAGTTGTGCCGTCGTAGGTTCTTATGGAAAAAGAACAGATAGACATAATGACATGGATATGACGAAAAGTCATCATAATGTAAAGAGTTTCCTAAAATGACAATTGATTAAATTAGGAAGGAGTTTCTAATTTAATAATTTTCTATTTGTTGGAGTGGCAAATAGGAAATAAAATATATTTGGGTTTAAGTTAATATTTGGACTAAATTAGATTTGAGCCAAATATTAAATTTAATATTATATTTAGACTAAATTAGATTTGGGCCAAATATTAAAATAAATATTATATTTGGACTAAATTGGATTTGGGCCAAATATTAAATATTATATTTAGACCAAATTAGATTTGGGTTAATTATTAAATATTATATTTGGCCCAAAATATTTTATTTAAACCTATAAAAAGATTTGGGCTATTTAATTATATTTCTAGTTGGACTAGAATAAGCCCACTTAAGATTCTAATTAAATTAGAATTAATGGGCTACCCTAATCCATTAGGGTTTTAGAAATCCTATGATATTTCTTTATAAATATCCCTTTATAGGTTACCCAAAATAGTAGTGAGTTTTGGTGTCGTTTTTCAAGAGTTGAAAAACGTATTGCCGTTCACTCTTCCCCGTTTCTTTTGGCATCGATTTGAAACGTGGGGATTCTTTTTTCGTCCATACACAAGCCGCGAAAATGAGAAGGAGCTAGCACTCCTATTCCGCTCTCCTTGCCAACAAATGCGTGCTGCGTATCACGAGTTAGAGGCCGGACACTTGGATGGCTCGAATCCGCGAACGACTGAAAAATCTAAAGGTTAAATTTATTTTATTTGTATGTGAATGATTTGATTTCGACATTGATCCAATCACCGGGATCGAGGTAAGGTTCAAAAATTTTGAACTACGTTGCTTGCCTCGTAGCGATCTTGCTTTACTTTCAAACCCAAATCGAGAAAAAAACATAGCCAGAAAGAACAGAATATCACTAATCAAAGTTGGGAGTACAAATGTGAGATGGCGCATTGAATATAATGCCTTGGGCACCTATTTATAAACACGGGAAACTTTGTTTTGATCAGAAGATGACTCGTGAGGATATTCCTCCAACATGAGATAAATCTCGAATAAAAATAAATTTATCATCATCATAATCTCGGTTAAACTAGGATACCCAATCATAGATAAATTAGGATTTTGAGTCATAATTATCACAAATCTCCACCTTAACTCCAAATCCACGCAATGCTCATACTTTGCAATAGGCAAGGACTTAGTTAACATATCTACAGGATTGTCTTGAGTGCTAATTTTCTTCACAGTAACTTCACCACGAGCAATAACATCCCGAATGAAATGATAACGCACATCAATGTGCTTCGTTCTCTCGTGAAACATCTAATCTTTGGTAAGGAAAATAGCGCTATAACTGTCACAATAAACTGTATTGTCTTGAAGATTATCACTAATATCACCAATCAATCCTTTCAGCCAAATAGCTTCTTTGATAGCTTCAGTAATTACCATATATTCTGCTTCTATAGTAGATAGGGCAACGATGGACTGTAAAGTAGCATTCCAATTTATAACATAACCACTAATAGTGAACACATACCCAGTGAGTGATCTTCTCTTATCAGGATCACCTGCATAATCAGAATCAACAAAGCCAATAACTCCATCTCTAGTATTTCTGTACTGTAAACCAGCATCAGTGGTACCACACAAATATTGAAGATTGGACTGCCTTCCAATGTTCTTTACCAGGATTAGCCATGTACCTGCTAACCATGCTCACTGCATGAGCCAAATCAGGGTGTGCACAAACCATAGCATACATGAGACAACCACTACGTTAGAGTATGGAATCTTCGACATCTTGTCAATTTCATCATCAAACTGAGGAGATAAGCTCGATGAAAGCTTAAAATGTGCAGCCAATGTAGTACTCACAGGTTTAGCCTTCTGCATACTGAATTTATTTAAGACTTTCTCAATATATCCCTTTTGAATTAGATATAATTTACCTGCCTTTCTGTCTCTTGAAATTTGCATTCCAAGTATCTTCTTTGTTGTTCCCAAATCCTTCATCTCAAATTCTTTATTGAGTTGAGCTTTCAATCTCCTTATTTCATCCTTATCTTTTGATGCTACTAGCATATCATCAACATATAGAAGCAGATATATAAAGGACCCATTCTTGTTCATTTTAAAATAGACACAACTGTCATAACTGCATCTATTAAAATTGTGCTTAATCATAAAGGAATCAAACCTTTTATACCATTATCGAGGAGACTGCTTCAGGCCATATAGAGACTTCTTCATCAAGCACACATAGTTTTCTTTGCCTGAAACTTCAAAACCTTCTGGTTACTGCATATAGATATCCTCATCAAGTTCCCCATGTAAGAATGCTATCTTAACATCCAACTGTTCTAATTCAAGATCTTGAATAACCACAATACCAAGTAATGCTCAGATGGAACTGTATTTCACAACTGAAGAAAATATATCCGTGAAATCAATACTTGGAACTTAACTGTACCCTTTAGCTACGAGCCTAGCTTTGTACCTCTATTCTTTAACTCCGGGTGTATCTTCTTTCTTCTTGAATATCCATTTGCACTTAACTTCTTTCTTCTTCTCTGGTAGTTTCGTCAATTTCCAAGTACCATTCTTGTGTAAGGATTCCATCTCTTCATGCATCGTTGTAATCTATCTCCCAAATTCATCACAACTAACTGCTTCAGAATAAGTGGAAGACTCTTCACTATAGTCAAAATCTTCAGCCAGACTCAAAGTATAGGGAACAAGATCAGCTTCACCATACCTTTGAGGCGGTTTGAAATTTCTTTTGGGTTTATCCTTAGCAATACAATAATCTGATGGATTGACACTTTCTTTCGGGCTTGACTTAATCTGAGATGATGACTGCTCAGAAGTTTGACTCATGTCAATTTCAAGCTCCACCTGAATATTAGAACTCTGACTACCTTAACGCCAGGCTTATAACCAAGGAAGATGCACTGCTTAAACCTTGGTTCTAATTTTCCATTATCAATATGAACAAATGCAGGACATCCAAAAATTTTCAAATTAGAATAATTTGAAGGAGTACCTGACCATAACTCTTTGGGAGTCTTTTTATTAATGGCAAATGAAGGAGACTGATTAACTAGAAAACATGCTATATAAGTAGCTTCTGCCCAAAAAGATTTAGATAAACCAAAATTGGATAGCAAACACCGTACCTTCTCCATCAAGGTTTTATTCATCCGCTCGGCTACACCATTTTGCTGTGGTGTACCTGGAACTGTCAAATGCCTTAGAATTCCTTCTTTCTTGCAGAAATCATTAAATTCACGTGAACATCTAGGCCATTGTCTGTGCAGAGACGCTTAATCTATCTGTCAGTTTGCTTCTCAATCATCGTCTTCCACTGCTTGAAAGTAGCAAAAACATCACTTTTGTGTTTCAAAAAGAATACCCAGACTTTTCTAGAGAAATCATCAATGAAAGTCAACATATATCTAGCACCACCTGCAGAGGGTTCTCTGGCTAGACCCCAGAGATCAGAATGGACATACTCTAGTATACCTTTCGTATTGTGAATGCCTTTAGTGAATCTAACTCGTTTTTGCTTATCGAAGACGCAGTGCTCACAAAACTCCAGTTTTCTAGTATTATGCCCTTCAAGAAGTCCTCTTTTGTTCAATTTAGCCATACTTATTTCACTCATATGTCCAAGTCGCATATGCCATAACTGAGTGATGTTGGTATCAAATAAAGAAGAAGTAGAAATAGAAGCATCACTTGTAACAGTAGAACCTTACAGAACATACAATCGACAATATTGTTTTGTGCCTTTCATCATAACAAGAGCACCTCTACTGACCTTGATAACTCCACCTTCACCAATGAACTTATACCCATTTGAATCAAGAGTACTCAATGAAATAAGATTTCTTTTAAGATCGGGAACATGTCTGACATCAGTTAAAGTTCGGACAATACCATTGAACATCTTAATTTTAACTGTCCCAATGCCAGCAATTTTACAAGAAGAATCATTTCCCATCAACACATCGCCAGAAGTCAAAGTTTTATATGTCGAAAACCAATCCTTATTAGGAGACATATGAAACGTGCATGCTATGTCGAGGATCCAATCTTCACTAGGTTTAAGAACCTCATTAGATACTATCATAAGTTCCCCATCACTACTCTTATCTTCAACAACATTGGATTCACCGGAATTTCTACTTGTTTCCCTTTTTGGTCAGATTCCTGTCTCTTAAGTCTGTTTTGCAACTTATAACACTCTTTCTTTATGTGTCCCTTTTTCTTGCAATAATTAAAGATATTTTCTTTATTCCTAGACTTGGATCTTCTTTTCCCTTTTCTATCATTTGTTCTTCCTCTAATCAACAAACCCTCCCCCTAATTTTCAGAAGTCCCTATTAATTGCTTATAAATTTTTTTCTTTCAAGAACAAAGTATCATAAACTTCATCGAGGGTGAGAGTATCACAACTATAAAATAGGTATCTCTAAATGTTGAATACGAGGCCGATAGAGAACATATGAAAATCAACGCCAAATCCTCATCATCATACTTAACTTCTAGGGACTCCAAATCAAAAATAATTTCTTTAAAGATAGTTAAATGGCTTTCAGTAGTCGTATCTTCACTCATTCGATGAGAATATAGCCTCTACTTGAGATGCAACTTACTAGTTAAGCTCTTCGTCATGCATAGCTGTTCCATTTCAACCATAGCTCAGTAGTGGTTTTTTCTTTCAAAACATCTTGCAAAATTTGATTCGATAAATGCAGATGTATTTGAGACAAACCCTTATGATCCTTACACTGCTTTTCCTCAGTACTCTATGTTTTTAGCATTTTGTCAAAGCCCAATATTGCATCATCTAAATCCATCTATGCCAAAGTTACATGCATTATAACCTTTCATAGTGAGAATCTGATATTCTGATCTAGAACGGGAGGTGCTATGGCACACACTAAGAGTGGGGGTGAGTTGGTTATTTTAAAAACTTAGTTTGAAACTTGAAATCCTTTTAATGGAAATGCTAGCAATGATAAATAAACAAAATAACACAAGGACAAGAGAAGAACACAAAGGATTTATAGTGGTTCGGCTTAACCCAAGCCTAATCCACTACCTTAGCTACTCACTAAAGATTTTTCAAACCATCCATTAAAACCCCCTACTTAAACCAAGTAGGTCCTCTAGTCCGAGACTAGGAATTACAACCTCCCACTCAAATGAGCCCTCTAGCTACACAAGTTAGGAAATACAAGAAATGTACAATTGGAGAGAATCTAAGAGATGAATATCTTAGTTATATTGTCTCTCAAAAATGATACAAGGCTTAAATGAATGTATACAGATTAAGATCACAGCCTTGAAGAGAGAAAATATAAGCACAGTCAATGTAAATAGAAACGAGTATAAAATGTAAGCTTAATTCAATTCATTCTCGTTCATTAGCCATCTCTTGATCTTGCTTGAGTTGTATATATAGGCTTCCCAAAAGATTGAAGAGAAATGTAGCCGTTTGTGACCGTTGGGATTTGAAAAACTAACTGTTGGAAGCTTTCTGCGAAAAGAGATAGTCGACAGAATATACTGGATAGTTGACTATATTTTCAAGTAAAACTAAGACATAGTCGACAGACAAGAAAGCATAGTCGACTATCTTTGACACAAATTTTTCATAGTTGACAGATACAAAAATATGAAGAGGATTTTGAAAATCATGAACAAATATAGTTGACAGAAGAAAAGCCATAGTCGACTATCCTTACATGATAGTCGACAGAGTGAAAAATAGTCGATAGAAGCTTTAAATAGTTGACGGATCAAACCAGCATAGTCGACTATCCTTATGCATAGTCGACTATTTTTAGGCATAGTCGACAGCATTAAACCACATAGTCGACTATCCATTTGAAAAGATTCAAAACTTAACAAATCTTCATTTTGATGCTTTTGAAAGCAAGTTGAGATTATCAAAAATATATTTTGAAACAAACCACACTCAACCACACTTCAACATTCTCCTATATAAATTTTCATAACTTTGCTTCAAGGAGATTTAAAGATTGTTTTTCACAAACTTATCCATAAATATTTACTCATAAAGATTTAGAGATTGATTTTCATATAGTCATTATCAAAACCATTATTTTATTATCCAAGAGTAAAATATCAATCTCCCCATTTTTGATGATGACAAAACAAATATGAAAATCAATTTACTCATTTTATCTCCCCCTTTTTGTCAAAATCAAAAAGATTAATACTCCCCTTTTTTGGAACATACTGAGAGCAAATAAAAAGAGGCTCCACCGAAAACCAAAACCTTATAGAAATCATTCATTAATTTAAGCATACAGTCAAAGGCAAACATTCATTGGCAAGAGTAAAATGTCAATATTTATCCATATTTCAGAAACTCGAAAGCAAACATCCAAGACTGCCAAGATAAGCATACATATATCAAAAGATTTGTTCTCCCCCTTGATCAAAGCATAAAATTTGAAAATCGTAATTTGAAAATCATTTTAATACTATAACTCCCCCTTAATTTTACAAACTAATCATGGAGAGTTTAGGGATAGAAAATATACCACCAAGATTGAGTTTAACAATCTTTCTTAATCTTGGTTGGCAAAAAAAATGAACATCTTTTGGAGTTAATTTTCTCTTCATGCTTGATACATCCATACAAATTTTACTTTGAGTTCCATTTAGATGTCAAGAAACCTGCAAAAAGAGATCATCCACAAACTTTTTGTGTCCAAACCACTTTGGGTTCACCAATGTTAGCATAGAGTTCCTTCTTAGGAACCCAAATTTGTTTAAACTTATGTGGATTGTTTCTTTCAAAGCCTTTGTTTCTAAAATGATACCAATAGCTAGGATGTGAAGTAAAAGATTTTTTATTCCTTTTTATGAAGATTATTTGCTTTTTATCCTTATGCACATTTCTCTTAAAATGAGAATTTTTAGGTATCAAAACATCCTTGGATCCTTGGGGTTTAATATTGGAAACAAGTAGACACCTTAGTTCCCTTTGGAATCCATTTCAAATTAGGACCACTAGATGATTTCCTTTTAAAAGGACAACAAAATGCAATGTGGACTTTCTTGCAACAGTAAAAACATTTAACGTCATGAGAGGTCTGTGAAGGTGAGCTTTTGACATTAGCTCTTTGACTATTGAAATTTTGAACACCTAGTTCATGATCACATGAATTTGTAATCTCTTCTTTTAAAATGGATCTCTCATTTAATGCACTGTTCGAGGATTTCAATTCAAACTCTTCCAAAACTTTTTCCTTTAAAAATTCTTTATTGGAAGTAATCAAATATTCATTCTTAGATTTTAAAACTTGCAATTCTTTTGACAATAATTCTAATTTCTTTTGAACAGTTTTATTTTTCAAACATAGCTTTTCAAAATTTTCATATAAATCATTCAAAGCATTTAATAACTCTTCATTTGAAAAATCATTCTCACTGTCATCATTATAAGCATACGAAGAACTAGACTCAAGATCAATAACAATAACACGAGTAGAAGTAGAGGTTACCTCATCTTCTTCATTTACCATGAAATATATGTTTGAGCTTTCTTCACTAGAGGCACGGGAACTTCCTTTCTCCTCTATTTGTTGATGATTCAATGAATTTTCAACCTGTGAATTTTCATCAACTTGCTCACAACATTTGTTAGAAAGATATAATGAATCAAGAGTGTTTAGAATATCTTTAGCATTGGAGCATTTAGAAACTTTAACATAAATATCATCACTTAGGGCATGTTGTAAAATATGCATAACTCTAATATTTAAAGAAAAATTCATTTTATCATGATCATCCCATTCTATCTTTGGTTTTAAAATAAAACCCTTTTCCACAATATACCACAAATAACAATCAATGGATGTCATGAATACAAAAATTCTTTTTCTCCAAAAATCATAAAATGAGCCATCAAAATACGGTGCCACATTTATAGGATAACCTTCTTTAAGAGTCATGGATCTCTCCTCAGGTTGTTAAACCTTGAAATAAGGAGTTAGACTATGATACCAATTGTTAGAACGGGAGGTGTTATGGCACACACCAAGAGGGGTGAATTGGTTATTTTAAAAACTTAGTTTGAAACTTGAAATCCTTTTAATGGAAATGCTAGCAATGATAAATAAACAAAATAACACAAGGACAAAAGAAGAACACAAAGGATTTATAGTGGTTCGATTTAACCTAAGCTTAATCCACTACCTTAACCACTCACTAAGGATTTTTCAAACCATCAATTAAAACCCTCTACATAAACCAAGTAGATCCTCTAGTCCGAGACTAGGAATTACAACCTCCTATTCTAACATATTGTACTTCAATGAAGCCATTACAAATTTTTAGATAATTATCAGATATTAATAATAAGAACCCAATCTAAAAATGGATCAGAAATACCAAAATTGGGTAAAAATCTAGGCAAAGAACCAAATCTGATCTGGCGGGTCGGATCTGGCCAAGTGGGTCAATCTCTGGGTTGAACCCAATTTGAGTTCTGAGTTTGTTGGAGGCTTCAAGCTTCTATTAATGGCAGGCCAACAATAGTGGAGGAACCCCAATGGTGACGTGGCTATTGCTGATGGCGGCTGAGGCGTTCATAGCAATGGCGGTCAAGGCCGCCGGTCAAGTCGACGGTAGTAGGTGACAGATCGGCAGACTACAAGGATGGCGAGGCGGATGCTGCAAAGGCCATGTGATGGCGGCGAAAGAGGCAGCCGAAATAGAGCAGAGACGAACGGTGGAGATGGAGGTGAACGGTGGTTTCGGGGGTCGTCAATCGCGAAAGCACAGGTGACTGGAGGAGAAGCGGACGTCGGTGATGAGGTTTTAGGCAGAGGAGGCCGCGAGTAGGAGGGTCGGTGATGGGAGAGGCTGGAGCGCGATCGTCGGCGATTGGTGGAGGAGATCGATGGTCACATGATGGTCGGATCCGGTGCTTTAGGTCAGCCGTGGAGAACAGAGGCAACATGATGCAGGGGAGGCGGCTCGTTGCGTTGGTTGGACAGCGGCGAGGCAATCGATTGCGAGGAAGCCCACAACCAGGTAAAGACGAACGGTGACAACAGTGGAAGTGGACGCGGTCGACAACGAAGGCAGTGGCGGCCAGGTGTTGGTGGCGGCGTGGCTGTGGGCGGCGGTTGCTGCTTTGTCTTAAACTAGTGCTAGGCATTCAAGGAAGAAGATGATACTGTGCTGCTACTTCTGAATTTCTCTCTTTTTTTTTTTTCTCTTTCAAATCCAACGGCTTGGATATTGCAACCGATTGATGGGTTTAATCTAACGTATCTGATACCACTTTGTTAAGAAAAATTAGGATCAACAATAAACCAATAATCAAACCAACAACCACAAACACACGAACATAAAGATTTACGTGAAAAACCCAAATCGAAAAAAAATCTCGGGCAGAACAAATAGAATATCACTAATCAAAGTTGAGAGTACAAAAGTGATATGGAGCACTGAATCTAATGCCTTGGGCACCTATTTATAGATATAAGAAACACTATCCTGATCATAAGATGACTCATGAGGATATTCCTCCAGAAAGAGATAAATCTCGAATAAAAACAAATTTATCATCATCATAATCTCAGTCAAACTAGGATACCCAATCATAGATAAATCAGGATTTTGAATCATAATTATCATAGTATGTACTAGACCAGATATAGCACATGCTATTGGCACTGTCAGTAGGTTCCTTTTGAATCCAAGGAGGGAACATTGGAATGCGGTGAAGTGAATCATGAGATATCTTCGAGGAATCGGTCATTTGAAACTTTGTTTTGGAAATGAGAAACACATTCTAGTTGGCTATATTGATTCTAATATGGTTGGAGACATTAACACAAGAAAGTCTTAATCAAGATATTTAATCACTTTTCATGTAGAGTAGTTGCTTGGCAATCTAATATACAAAATGGCGTGGCATTTTTTTACTATTGAATGATAATTCATTGCAATAACTAAAGCAAGAAAAGAATTACTTCGGATGAAGAGACTTAGGCAGGAACTTGGTTTTCGTCAAGAAAGGTATGTCCTATTTTGAGATAGTCAAAGTGTTATTCATCTTGGTAAGAATCCAACTCTTCATGCTAGATTAAAACATATTGATGTAAGGTATCATTGGATACGAGATGTTCTTGATAATAAGTTATTAGAACTTGATAAGGTTCACATTGATGATAATGCTTCTGATATGATGACTAAAGCATTACTAAGAGAGAAGTTTGATTTATGTTGTTCTATTGTAGAAATAGCAAAATCCTCCACATAGTTGAGAGGGGGAGAATTGTTGGGTTTTTGGGTCTCTTTCTTTGTGGACAAACCCAAAATTTTTATTTTTATTTTTGGCCCATGATTAAGAAGCCCAAGGCCCTTTAGGGTTTCTAATTTTTTAGTATAAAAGGAGTTAGTGTGTGTGTGGGTAGTTAATTATTCCAACGTGAGAAGAAAGGAGAGAAAGAAGAGAGGGTGTAAAGGAGTGCACAATTTTGATCAAGGCACCATCTGTGGTTCGATTTTTCTGATTTTTGTTTAGTGTGTAGAAGAATCTAGATCTTCATTCTATACGATAGAATTGGTAATTTGAGGTCTGCAGCTCCTGTTATCGGTCTCCGAACATAAGGTCTGTTGTTTGGAATTTTTTGAGTTAAAGAGCAGCAAATAGCTTTCGATCGTCTGCAGTTTAAGGGTCATATGTGGTTTGATTTCTCTAATTTTTGGTCAGTTTGTAGAAAACATATGTAACACCTTAGGCGAATCCCACATTGGCCATGAAAATGGGGGATGCTGGGCTTATATGTGTGGAGGGTTCTCTACACAGTAACATGTATTTTGGGATTGAATCCTAGAGTGACAAAATCGGGGATTGGTTGCGACCTGAACCGGATAATACGTTACTGTGTGGACCCTAGCCATTATAGAGTGGTATCAAAGTCGCCCCTAAACCTCTGAGTGCGGTGGTGGGGTAAACCTCAGCGAGGATGCTGAGTCACTAGATAGGGTGTATGTAACGCCTTAGGTGAATCCCACCTCGGCCATGCAAAGGGAGGATGCTGGGCTTATATCTGTGGAGGGTTCTCTACATAGTGACGCGTGTTTTGGGATTGAATTCCAGAGCAAAAAAATCGGGGATTGGTTGTGACCTGAACTGGACAATATGTTAATGCGTGGACCCCAGCTATTACAACATATGGTTCTTCAATCTGGATGGTCAGATTAGCGGTTTGAGGTTTGCAGCTCTGGTTATTAATCTCTAAATAGAAAGTTTGCAGTTTGAAATTTCTGGGTTAAAGAGCAATGAACCGTTTGTGGTCATCAGTAGATTGAACAGTCATCCGTGGTTTGATTGGGATAATTTTTGTACAGAAGATAGAGGACATTTGGGACTTCAATTTGGACGGTTAGATTGTTTATTTGAACTCTACAACTGCAGTTCTGAGCCCTATAACATCAGCCTATTTTTGGTGATATCTCTCTAGCCTTTCTTTGCATTATGTTTTGGAGTTGTTCATGATAGCCAGTTGATTTGAGGTTGTGTACCTACTATTACTAATGAACAAACACTTATGGTTTCTCATTAGTCATAGTGGAATTTTTTAGAGTGGACCATTAGGTCTCCTGATTTTTATCCTTTCACATTGAAAGAGATTTTTCACGTTAAAAATTACTTGTCCCGTGCGTTGATTGATTTGTTCTTGCGTATAGGTTGTGGTGTTTGTTATGTTATTTTGTTCACTCCTAGCAGGTTCAATCAGACAGGGAGAGTTGATGAGTGTTTGGTTGCTCTGTCTCGCCTATCAATAAGAAACAACGTACCTGATGCGATGACAGCAAGCAAGATGAATGTCTCTCGATTTCTTCCTTCTAATGGAAGCTAAAAGAAATAGAAAAAAGATAGGTGAGAGACGAGAGACGAGAGGAGTAATCTTTTAAGGCAAGGTCTAGGTAGAACAAATGGATTGAAGACCGTATCAAGGAGGCCTCGAATGACCAAAAACTTGTCACTGAGTACTTCACTTTTCCTTGAACATCACCAAATAAAGACCTTTTATAGCCCTAAGGCTGCCCTTGTTGATGGAGCCTGACAGATGACTTCATTTATCTGCAGATTAGTTTAAAAAAAATGGTATAACAAGGTTAAACAAACTTCTTACAGAAATTTCTCTACTAAACATTTTCATGCTCAAGTAAATCAAATAATCTGATCCCACTCAACCGAAAACTTAAAAAAGTAACTAACTATTCCCTTTTTTTCTTTTTCAATTTTACTTTAAAAAACCCAGAGCTCCAACATGTTCATATAACAAGCCAGGTCTATGTCACCAAACTATTCAATGATGCAATAATTCATTAACATCTGATAAAATAATTGTGGGGGGAGCAAGAGAAGGAAAGCCTCTCTAATATTCCTAATACCCAAGAAATTACTTTCATAGTAGCTATATCCTAAAAGTAACCACAGGCTAGTACTTGGCTTTCAATCTATGGATAATGCTATGAGTAATGCTATTCGGCCCGAAGTGGTGCCCGAAGAAGTGCCACCCCAGAATCTCGCGATAATTCGAGACGAACTTATTGGGAAATCTCGCGATATGGAGTGAGCCCAAAAACCCAATATTTCAAATTTTCGACCCCCTCCCCCTCTCACTTTGGCCCTAGTTGAACGACCCGATTCCTCCCTCTTCGGCCCCCTCCCCCTCTCACTCTCACCCTGGTTGAACGACCGTATCCCTCCCTCTCCTTGCCCATCGCCCGCTCCCTCCCTCTCCTTGCCCCTATCTTTGTTGTCCTCTGTCTCCATACTGGCCTTGGGTCTCTTTCTCCCTGTCGGTCGTCGATCACTCTGTCTCTTCCTTCACTCTCGCCCCCGCTGAAACGATCGTCTCCCTGTCATCGGTCTCTATCTACCTGCCAGCCGTCACTTCTCTCACTCTCGCCCGCACTAAAACGACCCTCTCCCCCCCCCCTCTCTCTCTATTGCAACAGCTTCCTCGCCTCCTCCATTGCAGCATCTTGCATTGTATCTGAAGAAAGTAAGTCAGATCTTCGATCCGAGCCGTCTGATCTTCGATTCAAGCTGTCGATTTTCGATCCAAGCGTATTTTCAAGGTGTAAGTGGCCCAGATCTAGTTTGCAAGCTTCAATTTATTTTCTGTTTTTTTATTACATTATATTTATTGTAAAATAAGAAGGTGCTACTTGGGGTTATTGCTAGAATTGTGGTATGCAAGATTATTTGGGTTGACTGAAAGTTTTAACTGTGATTTATGGGGCATCTTTGTGATTTATTCTCACTTTGATACTCGGCATACATCCATGATTTATATATAATTTTTATTTATAGGATTCATGAACCCCTTTTGTTTGATATATATTTATTAATACATTATGGGTAAGCAATTTTTAATTTGTGTAACATCACTAGTAAAAGTTTAAGATGGAACTAACGTACTGATCATTTCTATCAATTAGAAAATTGTGCCATATGTATGATACTAATCTCCCATGACAAATTTATTGAACTCTTTTGTGTTTTTGTTTTTCAATTTTTATGTTTATGACAATACCTTAATTTTCTCTATCTTGATTTAAACAGTATACCCTCTAAGCCCGATCAGTAAGCTGTGTGTGATAGCATGTCATTAATTTAAACCCTAAGACTTCTGGACCAACCCTAACTCCCACTAAGCAAGCTACTACTTAGGTGATTTTCTTCTAAAGCCACAATCTTTTAGATTTTGGGAATTTGATTTTTGGAATTCCTTTTACTGTCTCAGGATTTATGGCTTCTTATTTGGAAATGGATGAAGCTTCAATTAACTCATGTAGTTCGCATCAGACAATTGTGTGTAAACACGGTGTATCTGTAAAGTGCTACACATCTTGGACTAAGAGGAATCCTGGAAGAAAATTTTTGCGGTGTCAATTCTGGAAGGTAAATTATTTTCTTATAAATGTATAAATTGTTAATATGAATGAAATTAATTGATGGATGATTTGGTGGACAGGATGATGATTGCAGATGGTTTCAATGGATCGGTGATGAACGCACATCTCGTGAAAAAATATTATGTGGTGTATTGTTGGATAAGGTGAAAGTTTTAGAAAAAGAAGCCAAGGTTTTTGAAGAAAAGGCTTTAAGAAAAAAAGAAAAGTTATTGAAGTTTAAGAAAGAACATAGTTGTATTGTACAAGAAAATATAAAATTAAAAATGAAACTTCTAGAGTTTAAGACAAAAGAAAGTAGGTTTGTTAGAAGTATGATAGTGTTAGGATTGAGTTGTTTTTTGTTCAGTTTATGGGTGATGAAAAATGACAGAAGTAGATTTAGGTATTTAACTTTGGTATAATTATGTACTTGTAATGTATTGTTTAAACTCAACCTCAATTGCAAGGGTTTCTTTTATCGTATGTGTAATTTTGGTTGAGATTTGTTTAGGGGTTGTGTTTATTGTTCGTTGGTAGTAGTGGCCTCTATTATTTATATTTGTTCTATTTCATTTTTGTTGGGTTTCCTACCAAGTTTCCTAAGCGGGAATATTGTAACCTTATGGCATTTGAGTCCGCAAGAAAGTATTTAGGTACAGATGCAGTTAGTTCAAAGAGCACCATGGGATGTTTGGATGATTCTCAAGGATTTGAGACTTGAGGTCCTGAGGGCTTTTGAATTGTTCCTTTTTGGCGAGTAGGAATGGCTACATCCCCATATAATGACAATCAGGACATTTGCTCTATATGAGATTTTTCCAAATTTTGAACACTGCACTGCTCATCTGGCCAGGTGAACTGCCAATTTTTGCCATCGGATCTCTGTATTAATTGCATTTCTACTGCTGGATTTGAGGGAACGATGTGGACAGTGAAGCTGACCCATTTTGTTAATCATTTTCTCATTTTGGCAAAATCTGGGGGCAACTTCATCAATAATTAATGGTTTAATATGACATTGTCAATGGCATGGGTTATGCCTTCTTATACCTAAACCATAACTAATTAGCTGACTATTTAAGCACATACGATGCAATCCCTTGTATAAAAACAGTTTTTAAGAACCAAAACTTGATCTAACATTGAAAAGCGGAAGAAATTAACATTTAATTACATTTGCTTGAATTTATTCCGGACATCCGATCGAATTACTGCAAACTAAGCAAAACCAACACCGGCGAAACCTACTCCAATGACTAGCAAATAAACAGTTTAATTTGGAACCATATATTTGCAAGGCAATCCTACAATGACAAGTCCATCTGTTCCTTTTGTTATACACCTCATTTCATCAAGATAACAGAACATTAATTGTCCCTAACACACTTCAATCTAAAAAAAACTAGATAACAGAACATTAAAGAACCTGCATGCAAGCACAACCTATGCAATAATATGCTCTGTTCTTAGCATATGAACCCCAAAAAATACTGCACTGACAAAGTTCAACAAATCTCCAAGAGCTTGCATTAGATAGCCTAAACTGACCAAAAATCCCAACTCAATCCCAGCATTACGAGTTTGAGCATCACATCGTGCTCGTAGCACCTTTTTTTTTTTTTTTTTTTTACAGTAAATTTAATGCAATAAAAAAAACAAAAAATAACAATATCAAAAGAAAGGCTACATGGAATGAATGCCTCAAACATCCGGTGGGTTCTTATCAGGCCGTGGATGGGGCGTGTACACTGGCATAAAGGGCTGAGCCGTATCAAAAGAAGCCTGCAAAAGAAAATAGTAAGCACCAAGATATAACCTAAATAAACATTCGAAAATTTAAAAAATGACAACGTAGATTATTACCCAAATGTCATCCAAGTACTTACCATTAATTCTGAGTACGAGATTGATGTCAAACCGTGATACTGTCCTTGTGTAAAACCTTCACTGAATGCTTGACCGTCTTGAACAATGTTTTGCATCGGGGCATTGCCTTCATTTACTTTCGAGGATTCCACCTAGACATCAAACGAAAGTAACAATCATTATAATTGAGAATTTGAGCACTACATTATTAGGTAATTTTAAAAAAATATTAGAGCATACATTCGCTTTCTTGGAACTCCTTCCCAATGGCACCTTCTTTGCTTTCTTGGAACTCGTTTCCAATGGGCCCTTCTTGCGAAACTTCCTAGGGGCTCCCTTTGTCTGCGAGCATCTTGGATCCAAAATTTGCACGCTTGAAGCTGTAGCTGCCTCTCCAGAATCTAGAAATTGTTCTTGCACACTATCTTCAACATGTATATTACTACCACAACTAGACTTCGTATTAGATTTCCTCAATGCAGTCAATTGAGATTCCATCCACTCCAGAGTTGCCTGGGTACTATCTTCATCATCTGCAACCACGTCTGCAAGCTTCACAAACACACTGCACAGCTTATCATATCTTAACTGACTAGGAGTACTAATCCAACTATTGTAATTAATCTTCACTCTTGTGTAGGATCTACTGACATCTCTCCTCCATCGCCTTAAGATATACTTATCAGGAAGTGATCTGATACCATCTCGAATCAATACTGTGATGATATGTCTGCATATTATTCCCCTAAACTCGAACATGTGACAACTACAAACAAAATTGCATTTCTCTTTGTCAATATCAACTAAATATTTTGTCTCCTTGAATCTTTCGTCAAATATAATATCTTCGCGCACCTCGTATCTCGTACCAAGCGATCCCTCCTTGATAGACACAACCTCGCAATACATTTTCCCTGTGAACTCATTTTGAAACTCCTTGAATTTTGAGATTGTGTACACTCTTGAAATTGTTTCTCCATGGGATACCTCGATACGCATGGAACCATCTGAGAAAATGACTTAACGTCTGCCTGAAACTCTTTTTCAACTTTAGACCTCAATGCACGCTCATATTGTTCAACAAATTGCTTCAATGAAGTTTTTGAGTGTACATAACCATCGAAAAATGCATTCATGCTCTCACTCCGCTGGGTTGTTGACATCTCTGCCCAAAAACTAGTTTTCAAGAAACATGGCACCCAATGAGCTCTTTGTGTGTATAGTCCAGACAACCAATCGTTGTCATGCAGTGCATATTTCTCAATCATTAAACTCCAACCTTGCTCGAATACTTCAGGACTATGTGATTCGTACACAACATCATGTACAGCCGAAAGAATTGAAGCTTTGTAACTATGGTTACCAAACTTTTCAGGCAACTTCTTTAGTATGTGCCACAAACACCACCTGTGCTTCGTGTTAGTGAAAACTATCTCAATTGTATTTTGCATAGCCCTATCCTGGCAGTGATTATTCCAGTGGGAGCTTGATCCTCCATGCACTGAAGCCATGTACTAAACAACCACACAAAAGTCCTAGTGTCCTCGTTCGAAAGAAGACCACATCCAAACAGCGTCGACTGCCCGTGGTGATTTACACCAACAAACGGAGCAAATGGCATGTCGTACCTATTGGTCAGGTATGTGGTGTCGAATGTCACAACATCGCCAAATTCCTTATACGCTTGTCTACATCTATTATTCGCCCAAAATACATTCCTCAATCGACACTCTTCGTCCAAGTCAACACTAAAGTAGAAACCCGAACAAAGGGCTTGCATTTTAGAAAAATACGCTTGAATAGCAGCAGCATCTCCTTCCCCAAATCTTAACTTTCTCACCTTATCAATGTAATTTCTACAATCATTTTCCACAAATGTCAGATTCTCATAGCCACCAGCCTCAACAACAGTTGAGTTATAACTTTTCTGTAGCGAGATTCCAGCTATATCATTAACTTGAAGTTGTCGTTTCACCTGTTCGTTCACCTGTCTATTACATTTATACAACCTAGATTTGCTTGGACTTGTTTCATGGTTATGCTCAAGATGGATGGTGCTTATTTTCCATGTTCCTAAAACAACCAATATGGTTGTGATCTTAGCTTTACACCCTATTCGAATTGTTGGTTGAGGCTTCAGAGAAGTGCTAGCTTGACTAGTTCTTTTGCCTTCTCGGCTACATGCATAAGTCACATATCTTACGACCCCATCCTCACCCTTCTTTGAATTCCTTTTTTTTATTGGAAAACCCACATGGTAAGCATATCGTTTGTAAAATTCATAAATTTCATTATCATCATTGAATTTCATTCCAACCTTAGGGACAAGATCATTGTATTCTCCTACTACTTCGTTATTTAACGGAGGACCCTCATTATCTTGGCAATTTTCCTCATTGTCTTCGGCTGATTCCGAAAGCACACTATGATTCACTAGATCAAAACAAGGTACAAGCATAAGAGAATACAATGTTACCTATATCATTTGCATAAACATTTTGTTTTTCTTATTTTAAATCACTAATTTTCTCATACATACCTATGTTACTCATTGGGGCTTTCCTTCGTCTCCTAAATTAGAATTGATTGCCTACAATGAAATTAAAAAAATTATACAAAATCAATACTTTATTAGAAGTATAATATGGTACATGAATATATATAGAGAAATAGAAACAATGGAGACCAACAATAGAAAAAATGTTAGACATTTTAGTCATCTTTGTATCTGATGTGTGCTAAACTCTTTGTATCTGTGTGCTAAAGTCTTATTCATGTTAGATTATTCATGTGCTAAAGACATTTTAGTCATTAGCACACATTTTAGTCTTTGTATCTGATTTGGGCTAAAGTCGCAACCCTGCTCATTTTAGTCATATTTGTATCTAATGTGTTCTAAAGATGAAGTCGCAACCCATCACATTTGAATAATCTTTGTATCTGATGACTAAAGTCTTTTAGACACAAAATGTGGTCTAACACAATAGAAACAATGTCTAATACATCAGATACCAAGACATCACAACCCAAATATGGACTGCCAGTCGCCACCAGCCACCGTGGCCGGTGGTTTCTGGCGGTCATAGGCAACCACCAGACACCCAAAGGCCAATCGACCAACATACCCAAAAACCAGCAAGTTCCAACGGCCTAATCTCCCTAGATCTAACATTAAAGTCTCGGCCAAAGCAAAAAAATGCGTATATACGTATATAGGATGGATGTGTGCTCGTGACTAAAATGTCTAAAAGACTTACCTCCCTGATTGTAGATCAGAGCCAATGGAGCCGAGAGAGGGCCGGAGATGAAGTCGCACGGACGGAAGAAGACGACCTTTCTTCGATCCGAGAAGAAGGGTCACACTACGGCCGGTTTCGTTTTGAGTGATAGGGGGGTCGATCTAGAGAGAAGAAGAGAGAGCAAGTAAGAGAAGGTAGTGAGAAGAGTGAGAGACTTCGCGATGAATAGAGTCGAACAAGAGAGAACGCACAGACACAGAGAGAGAACAAGTGAGAGAGAAGAGAGTGACAGCTTGAGCGTCGGAGGGAGGGAATGACTCAAATTTGAACAAGGGCATTTCTGTCACTTGGACCATGGGTGAGATTGTAATTTCGTTTCGGGATGGCACTTCTTCGGGCACCACTTCGGGCCGAATAGCATTACTCTTACTCTAATGCTATTGGTAAATCGTAGGCTACAACCGAGGCTACCGAATGAATTTTAATTTTTTTTAAAATCATTTTCTTTTACTATTCCCAATATAATGTTGCCTGCCCACCCTTCCCGCTCGCTACTATTCCTCCCCCATGGATAGTCCCCTCACTCTCTCTCCCGTTTACTGTCTCACTCCATCCCTCTCTCTCTCTCTCTCTCTCTCTCTCTCTCTCTCTCGCACGAAAAGGACCTAGATGATCTAGCCGCCCTACCCCGCCATCGTCGACCGCCGATCTCACCGCGCCACCCTACCACCACTGCCCGTCTATCTCGTCGCCGCACCCACCCATCTTCGTTGCCCATCAATCTCACCACTATAAGTCTTTTCTCTCTCTCTCTCACCTCGCCACGCACACCCACCGTCATTGGCCCACCCCTATTCTCTCTCTCTCTCTCTCTTCGTCGTACCCACCCACCGTCGCCCCCACCCACTGTTCGATAGTCGTTCCTGCTATCGTCGCTCTGTTGATTGCTGTCAACAAAGCCTTTGTAATGTGGGTATGGTTTGGTTGCTAATACCCTTAAAGATTCCTTCTTTGGATTACTAATTTTGTCGATCGATAACAAAATGACTTGTAACTAAGAAAAACTAGTCAGGGGCTTGGTCTAGCCTCTTTCTTCGCTAAAACCTCCAAATGAAATACTTTTTTCCTTTTGATGTTCATCATCATCGTCGATCTTTTAATCAAATTTGTTGCGTGCCAAGCAAAACCACTGCTAGAAAAGAGCAACATTAAAGAGATAGTTGATGGTGGGCTGAGAGAGGTTACGATGCAGGGGAGATGAAGCGCGCCATGCTCACTGCATCGACATGCCTGCATCATTTGCTCACTATGAGGCTAATCATGAACTAGGTATGGAGTGTTTAGCCTCATCTTATCTGATTCATAAGAAGTTCAAATCAATAGACTTGTTGGATGGATGTAGGTTGTGGACCTATTAACCACGAAGGAGGACGACAGAGCTGAGGGAAAAGGCTGCGGGAAGGAGAACAATGATTTTGGATGCCTGTAACATGAAAGATTACCCTTCCGTGGCCTATCTCAATTATCTGCATCACTATAGGCAGCTCGTTTTGGAGTGAAGAATGGTTCCCATTTCCAAAAATCTGGGTCTTAGTGATTTTTTGATGTTATTTGTTGATAGCAAAGAAGCCTCCATTCACATCAAAGGAATATGGGGAGGAGGGCATGATGTTGGAGCTCTTTGAGCATGTAATGGGCTATGGTCATGGTTATGGCATGTGTGAAATCAAATTAAGTTATTATTCATTAACTTTCACTTTTATCATGTAAAATATCTACCTTCTTTTCGTCTCCTCTTTCTTTGTAATTTAGATGAAAATACTTACATGAATGAATCAACAACCCTAGATGATAATTTGGTTGAATAAATGTCTATGTTTTAAAAGACTTCAATGTTATTTCGCTTATTGTAGCCTTTCGTGGGATGGACTTGCAAGATCTTAGTTATTACTTATTCTTTGGTATGCTTATCATGTTCCTCTTACTCTGCAATAAGTGATTTAGGATTGAACTGTGGCTTTTTGGGCATTGTGTGTCGTAACTATAACACTAAATTGAGCAAACATAGGCCAAGATTAGGCCTCCAACTAAAGGTAATTTCATATATTGGTATAATCAAATTGCTTAAGTAATCAAGCTTACAACAAATGTAATATGCCCACCACTGGTAATGTCATCTAATATTGAAACAAATGGATAACTCTGTATTATTGAAACAACATATTTCTGAAAAGAGTATACGAATAATTAATTACATTACTCCATAATATGAAATGAATTACATTACAGGGATTCTAGCTTTCAAGTACTAAATTCACACACCAAAATATCAAAATGGATCAATAGTTGTGCAAGAATGTTAAGGTTGTGCCTTCGATCAGCCTTACATTCAATGTTTCGCTGTGCTTACTCAACCACAAAATAAAGCCCCGGTGATCTAGTTCAATGCTCCTTTGAACAAACAATTCTGTTTGTTCAACAAGAATTAGGAAGGCTAGCCAAAGATGCCAAGTTTGTTTTACAGTGCATTCAACAGAATAAAATAAGCTTTTATTTTTCCACTTTCATTACAAGTAACAAGAACATACAATAGTTAGTGATCCAATTCAAACCCCATAAACAATTGAAAAGAACTTGGATTAAACCAAAACTGACATGGCAATTCTAGCAACTAAGAGAAGCAAGCCCCAATTGAAGCATGTCTATCTACATTCCCATGATCCACCATCCCCCATTAGTCCACTGATCATCAGCCTCTTAAACTCAAACCTTAGAGATCAAACAACAAAATGAGCCTAAACATACATCCATCTAGGAAAACTAAATTCACAAAGCCACACCCATAATCCACAAATCTAAAAATAGCTTCAAAATTGATCAAGTTAGCACTTGAGTTAAATCAAAATTGCATCCCCTAAGCTGAGTAATCAAGCCTATCTATGGATTGGATCAGGCTTGCACCGACCAAACACCCAAAATTAATTTTTAGGGTTTGAAAATTGGTCGCCAAGTTGTGCGCTGTGACGGGGTTGGGGAAGGGGTGTCGGTTGGCGGCAGTGGCTTCCAACCACTGTTGTTGGAAGCTGCTAAGCCACAACTATTGTTGTTGGGGGATTGGGCTCTTCACATGAAAAAGGAAAGAGAAGGGGAAGAAGAATAAGTCGTAGGGATGAAAAAGAAACTACGCAGTAGAAATCCAACGAGGAAGACGACGCAAAAAAGCCTAGGAAGGAGATAAGATCAAACATGGCGTTCGACAAGGCACAATCGAACCAAGGGAAAGTAAGGGAATTAGAGCCATGAACCAAGGTACCAACAACCTTAGCCATGGCGGACCCCTAAACCAACGAAATTGACAAAATGGTGGTGCAAGGCTACTATATTTACCTGCGATTTTTGGCCACCCACAGAGAAGAGAGAGAGAGAGAGAGAGGTCTGCGCGATACATATATCTTGCAAGAGGTTGAGGGGGGGGGAATCATTGCTGACATGGAATAAAGGAAAGGAGGTGGACCGCGACTGCTACTGAGACACTAAAGGTGAGAGAGAGAGAGAGAGAGAAGGCTTAGGGGGGTGCAACGACAAGATCGATGGGTAGCGACGACAAGTGGGTGAGGCTGCGAGATTGATGGGCAGCGATGGTAGGGGATGATGCGATTAACGGGCAGGATTGGGGGGGGGGGGGGGGGGGGGGGGGGGTGACAGTGGGGTGGGCGTGGGCCGGTCAGATCATCTGGGTCCTTTTCGTGTGTGTGTGTGTGAGAGAGAGAGAGAGAGAGGGAGAGGGGAAGGAATGAGATAGTGAACGGGGGAGAAAGTAAAGGGATTATTCGTGGGGGAGAAATAACAGCAGGCAGGAAAAGTGGGCGGGCAACATTATATTGGGAATAGTAAAAGAAAAAGATTTAAAACAAAATTAAAATTCATTCGGTGGCCTTGGTTATAGCCTATGGCCTACCAATAGTATTAGGACCATGCTATATGGACAATTTTATGAGTGCGAATTTCTTCACTCCTTATGGGGGTGGACATAACCCCATCAGTGGGGTTAAAAAAGTAATATTTTTTTTAAAAAATAATATTTTATCTTTATGTTAAAAATGGTAAAAACTACCCATATTTAAAAAAAAAAAATTATTTTTAACTACTTTTTTGAAAAAATCGTTTTCAATCACTCAAATAAATTAATCGCTGAAAACAACCATTTTTTAGTTTTGACTCAATTTTACCCTTGTCAATTATTTTTGTAAGTCTGTCATTTTTTTATAAGTTCTAATCCATCCAATTTTAATTCTGTCATATTTTCAGTTAAGTTTTAAAAATATTTTTTTTAAAATATGATTAATTTTTGTAATTTTCAATATAAGAATAAAATATTATTTTTTAAAAAATGGATTATTTTTTTAACCCCACTGACGGGGTTACGTTCACCCCGTTAAAGAGGGTGAATAAAATCGCACTCCAATTTTATCGGGACAACTTTTTTGATAATGCTAAATATCATGAGATATTGGGATTAAAATATCGCGATAACTTCAATTGATTATCTGCCTGCCAAAAGCATATTATTTCCTCTCCCAAAAATACCCTCACGGCGAAAGACCTACTCGTTCCTGCCAAACCCATTCCATTTACTCCTCTCAAAGGAGTGCGATTTTGTTCACCCTAAAAAACGGGGGTGATGGTCACCCTCGTTATTTTTAGACTTAAGGATGACGGAGGGCAAGGTAGGGAAATATTACCGCCCAAAATTTTACCCCCCCAGGCAGCCAAATATTACCGCCCCCCCTTCCCTCCATCTGGGTCTCTCTCTCTCACTCACTCTCCTGCTCCCCAACAATAGCACCGGCGTTCTCACCAGCATCACCACCGACGTCGGACCTCCGGCGTCCCCCCAGCAGCGGCGTCTCTCTGTTCTTGCCCTTCTTCAGGTAAATGTTACTTTAGTTTTTTGTTTGGAAATGCTCCGACGTCTCCCTGTTCTCTTTTAACGATTTGCTTTCGTGCATCTTTGATTTTTTGACGTTGTTTCACTCGTTTTCGTGCATCTCCGAAGTCCTATTCAATATTTAAGTTTACAGTTAAGAACATTGATTCAATTGGCTTACCAGTAGAATATTACTGAATATTTAGTTTTCATGTTCATTGGAGCAATTTCTCGGAGATGGAAGCCACTGTCTTATATGTATAGCTCAAACAACTACTTATACTTTTGTCCGCTAAACTTGAACCATTATTTTCTGTTTGAAAAATTTTGTGGTTATTATGATTTTTTACTCTTTCTTGAAATATGATATATGTACCCTTAAAATTTTCAGATGTATAATGACGTAATGGGTAACAAGATGCTGACTTGAATGTATGTTGCAGAGTACTTAATTAAACTTTTAAAGATTATAAGAAATAAGAAAGAATGTGGAACTTGCCCAAAACCTAAACTATATCCTCTTAATTTCTATTTATCATTCGATTACCATTGTATGGGCTTATGTTATCTACCCTCTCTCTCTTTCTGCTTCCGAACATCACCTTAGTATGTTTCATCTGAATATCAAATTCATAACTTATTCTCTTTGCAAACATTTGTTGACTGTTATCAATCTTCTTTCACTAGCACTGACAACATTCTATGATTGTTTGTGATTATGGAAGTGCTATTCTTTTAAGTATCAAGTGCTAAAAAGTCACAAATGCAGTTTATCTCACTATTTTATTTTCTTTCATTTGTTTAAAACATACAGCCTAGTTTGTCATAGTTAAAGACTTGGATTTTAGTGATGGATGCAAATATCACTAGTTCTTGTGAGGGAATGAGTATTCAAGACTTGAATTTTAGTGATGATGAGAAATCTCCTATAGTTGATGAAGGATATGGGGTTTCAAATGATCAGTTTGAAGAGGATATAAATTGCGAGGTAGATCCAAAAATTGGAATGACATTTGACACAACAAAAGAAGCATATGATTTCTATAATACATATGCAAGGCGAGTTGGCTTCAGTGTTAGGATATTAAGAACAAACAAGAATAGATCTGACAAAAATAAAATCCAACGGCAAGCACTAGTTTGTTCATGTGAGGGCACTTCCAAAAAAATCAAGACACTTGGAAAAAAAAAAAGATATTCGGCGATTTGACTGTAAGGCAAAATTTGTGATTAAACTGGTTCCCGACGATAAGTATAGACTAATTGAGTTCAAATCGGAGCATACTCATGATCTTGTCCCACTTCAGCATTCCCATTATTTGAGGTCTCAAAGGAAAATCGATTTTTCACAAGCTGAACTTATGAAGAAAATGCGTTCCTCTGGAATAAAACAAGGACAAATTTTCTCCTACATGTGTGAAGAAGCTGGTGGAGCCCAAAACCTGAATTTCACAAAAGCTGATTGTAACAATTTATTGCAAAGAATACGGGCTAAATTTTTCAAGATGGGTGATGCCGAATGTCTCCTTGAATACTTCAAACAAAAGAAAGGGGAAAACAAACATTTTTTTTACTCTTTTCGAACCCATGAAGATGGTGAGATATGCGGTGTATTTTTTTGTGATGCAAAATCGAGACGAGATTATGGGATATTTGGTGATGCGATATGTTTCGATACAACATTTCGAACAAACAATTATGATATGTTATGTGCACCAATTGTTGGTATCAACCATCATGGGCAAACATCAATTTTTGGGTGCGGTCTACTAGATGGTGAAACAATTGATGCGGTAATGTGGTTGTTTACTACTTTCTTTGAGGCTATGGGAGGAAAAAAACCGAAAAGCATATTTACAGATCAGTCTGCAGCTATATCAAGTGTTGTTGATACGGTATTGCCTGAAGCCCACCATGGATTGTGCTTGTGGCATTTATGTCAAAATGCTGCAAAGAATTTGAGTAATAATGGATATAAAACATTTGCACCACAATTCAAAGCTTGTATTTACAATCCAGAAACAGTTGAAGAATTTGAACAAAGTTGGGACAAATTGCTTGAAGATAATGGGCTAAGAGGTAATGAGTGGTTGCAAAGAACATATAAGTTGAGAAAGAAATGGGCTCAAGTGTATAGTCATTCTCACTTTTGTGCTGGCATGACTACTTCACAGAGAAGTGAAAGTATCAATAAGTTTTTGAAGGATTATTTTAATCATGGTAGAATTGTTCTTCGGGAGTTTGTAAGTCTATACTCTAGGGCCATGGATAATGGCCGTGAAAAAGAAAGGGAGGCTGAACATTTAACACAACAAACAACACCTAATTTTATTTGTAATTGGTCTGTAGAGCGTGAAGCAGCAAAAAAATATACAAAAAAAATATTTTACTGGTTTCAAGAATGTATTAAGCAAACCATTGATTTGTCATTGGAATTGGAGAATGATGATGGAACTATTCGTACCTATAGAGCTAAAGAGATTGAAGGTCGAAAAAGGATTTGCACACTTACATACAACCACTTGGAACAAACAGTGTCATGCACATGTAAAAAATTTGAGTTCGATGGAATCCTTTGTTCGCATACATTGAAGTTGTTCCGCCACTTAGAGTTCAAAAGTTTACCTCCTGAATACTATTTGAAAAGATGGACACGAGCAGCTACATATGAAGTTATTTGTGATCCCATGGGAGAGATAATTCCAAATGACAACGATCCAATGCTAACAGCTCATTATAGTGAGTTATCACATATTTCACAAAGAATTGTGTCCAAGGGTTCAAGGTGTATTGATGTTTTTTCATAAAGCAAATCACTATTGGTAGAAGTAGAAGCAAAGATTGACACCTTTATAGCCTCCGATGAAGATGTGAACAAGAGTATTCGAATCGACACACATCATAAATCGGTATCAAACATGCAGCAGGAGGCACAATTAAGAAAGCCAACAAAAAGACGCTTGAAAGGCCAATCTAGCAAAAGAATTAAAGGTCCATTGGAAAGCAAATCACGAAAGAATAATTCACCAAAAGTAATGGGTCAGTTGCTAACCAAACCTACTTGTATACTTGCATTAATATATTCATTTACACTCATTTATGTTTGTGATAAAGAAAAATAACACGATGTCTTTTGAAGATGGCATGACAGGTAATAGGGATGCAGGCCATGTCATGACTGGAGGAGCCTTAAACTCTAATCATGTTGTAGAGGCGGTAAACAACGATCTTATTTTTATAAAGGAAATGTTTGTTGTTAATTCTCCTTTTAATTACGCTATTTTTTGTGAATGATCAATATTTTTCTCTTATATTTATGTAGGGAGTGTTTGGAATGGTGCAACAAGGATATTGTAACAATAATAGTTGGCAATGGATACATCTAAGAGACACACATCCACATGCAAGCTTACCACTTCAAGGCATGTTTCAACCGTGGAATGTTACAACGTCTCAACAAAGGGAATTCCTCTCAAATTATTTCTTAATGTCACAGGAGGTACATCAATTCTAGATGTATTAATAACCTATTTTAACTTGTAGGTCTTCATATTGAGAACACTTTTCTAATAGACTTGTTAACATAACCCATGATATATATACATATATAGGCTTCTTCATTACAAATGTTTGCATCTCCGACAATAACTACAAGCCAACAAGTTGTGAGTTCGTCAACATCAAACATTATGAAGTAATCGACATTGTAAAAAGCAGTGGTTCACTAAGTGTAAGTTACTAAGTGTAAGGTTAGTTTGTTTGAAAACTCAAAAATTCCTTGGAAAATCTTTCTTTAGCTTTGGTTTTGTTCAGATTTTGAAGTTGCTAGTGTGAACTAAACAACGCATCCTAAGCTTAATTGGGCGAGGCCACGGAAAAAGAAACCTTCTTCTGCCATGCAGCGTAAGTCCGTGCCTATCCGCAACTTGTTTGTTGCAAATTTTTCATACGAAATCACGGATGAGGATCTTAAGGAGTTTTTCAATTTTGATAATGCCAATGTTGTTTTTGCAGAAATTATATTTCATGAAAATCCAAGGTCTGTTGGGTATGGATTTGTATTCTCCATTTCCAAGGAGGCTGAAGCTACTCCCACTGCTTTTGAAGGAAAGGTATGTTTTGGAGAAGTTACTCGTGCTTGCCTAATTTGTTCTATAAGATGTCATTTCCCTATATTGTGCTGCTTATCTTCTTTTATTTATTTATTTGTCGGTTCAAAGCATATTAGACTTTGTCTGCTGTGCAAAACTTTATTCTTGAGCACCTGTTTTATAACAGTTATGTATGGGAAGACCAATTTGAGTGGCTCCTAGCAGAAGATTTTTGAGACAAGCAACGAAAATGAGTACTCAATTGGCGAATGCGTCAAATAAACCAAACCCTGATGCTGAACAAGCAGAAGCCCTTGAAGCTTGATGGTGAATTTTCTTGGACAGTTTAGGTTTTTCAGTTTTTTCTTTTGAGGTTGTAAAAGATACTAAGATATGTGTAACCAGTTATTTGTTTAATTAATGTATGCCCCCACTCACCCAAAAATGGGGGTGGGAGGACTCCTTTTACTCCAGTGTAGTTTCTTTTTTCGGGGGACTATCCATGTATATAGTAAGCATAAGATTGATGATCATTTCTACCTTTTGTTTAGAAACAAAATATGCTGCATTCACTGTGTTTTTTAATCTGTAATGTGACTTTGGTGTTCTATTTCCTCTACTGGAACAGAACAGGGGAATTGCAAACTCCAAAAGGAGAAAACAAGAATCTGATACAGTTGGTTATCTGTCTTCCCAATACTTGGGTAAGAATATTTGTAGTGGAACTGATGTTGATCCTTCAAAGCCAATAGCCCAAAAAAGGAAGTTAACATTGAGCGTGTTAATTGAAATCTCATATAATATTTTGTGTACATTGAGTTAACTTTCTTTTTTGCTTTATTATTAGTAATTTGACATATGGTGTAATTTTTTTTTTTTTTTTATCAAAGGTAAATGTGTATGGATCAAAAAGTGTACAAGATATCACTGGGCATACCTAGGTGTATTGATACAATGACAAGACCCAACGCAAAAGCCAATGGCCCGCAGACGCAGTGAATAAAAACATACAATACAAGGCCATGTTTACCTTGTATCCTCAGGTTTTAGTTCAGTTTGAGGCAATTGCTTTGTTTCCCGGGTATGCCCGGTGTACATTGTACATTTTGATCTATATATTTACCTGTTGATAAAAAAAAAAAAAATACAATACATATGGCATAGCAGGCTTAAATGCATTGTGTTGGGCAGCACCATTTATCAGATTTGGATTGCTCGTAACCATCTTAATTTTGAAGGGCTTCCTGCCCATTCGGATTGGTCGACAAATAAAACATGTTGGTCGACCAAGTCATAAAGAGAACATGTCACTTAGTCGACAAAGACCATAACAAGGAAAGCAGTTAGTCGACCAAGGGAACCCATCTGTCGACAGACTCAAAGAGTTAGTCGACCAAGGGTTAAGGTTAGTCGACCAAGATTTAAGGTTAGTCGACCAAGACCGCAACATATATACTGTTAGTCGACCAATGCTTATAATCAGTCGACCAAGACAAAAACAAACACACTGTTAGTCGACCAAGGCTTGATGTTGGTCGACCAAGTCAACCTCTTCAGAAAATAATCATAATGCTTAGAAAACCACACTTGTTAAGAAACACTTGAGATCTTTTCAACTTGTTGGTCGACCAAGTCAACTTCATTTCGTTTTTCACAACTTCATGAAATTGATTATAGATGTATATAGCTTAAATGTGTTTCCCCCTTTTACATTTTTGTCATGATCAACAAGAACAAAAAATGTGTCATGACAAAACACAAAAAAAATCAATTTACATTTTTTCACATAATTAAATGTGTCTCCCTCTTTTTGTCATGATCAACAAGAACTATGAAGAAGTGATGACTCCCCTCTTCTTAAGAAGCTACGCTGGATAAGGGACAAAATTCTGCTACAAGCTGGGTCTAATGATGCTGCCATAGCTCGCTTAGATAGCTGGGTCAACAATGGTCGCTTCTTCATCTCGGCCGCTTATAATTTCTTTCGCGACAAAGGCCCTTTGAGGGTTTGGGCATCTGATGTATGGCACCCGAGTGTGGTGCCTAAGCATGCTTTCACCCTTTGGCTGGCTGCCAAAGCAAAGCTTCTTACGAGGGATAGGTTGCTTTATCTTAATATTGACAGAAATTGTGCACTATGTGGGACTGATGTGGAGACCAACAGTCACCTATTCTTTCAATGCCCTTTCAGCAAATCAGTTTGGGGCAGCATCCGTGAATGGCTGGGACTATCGAGGCTCATGAGCACTATTCCAAGTGCTTTAAAATGGTTAAAGAAAGAAGCTCGAGGATCATCGTGGCAAGCCAAGGTCAACAGGATTGCTCTTGCCTGCACTGTTTACTACCTTTGCAACACAAGGAATAGGAAGATTTTTGAAGACAATATGCCTTGTATTGATTCTGTCATCTGTAGGATCAAAACACAAGTATACAGGGTCACTTTTACTTTGTATCCTCATGTTTTGATTCAGTTTGAGGCCCTCTCTATGGGTCACTGATTGTTTTCCTGGGTATGCCCAGTGTACTTGTACAGTTCTTTTGATCTTTATACATTTACCTTTGATAAAAAAAAAAAAAAAAAAACAAGAACTATGAATGAAAAGACTCCCCCTTACGATAAGGCTGGATAAAGGTAACAAGAGATGCTTCATTGCATGAAATAGAAACAGGCACTATGCATGATGTAAAGTCAGAAGACATGCATACAAATAAAATATTTCTAAGATTACACATTAAGCTGAAGTACCAAAGAGAAATACTCGAGAGCTAAATGTCTGACAAAAGCAATATCTAAGAATCAGGGGAAATGGAAGAAGGAGAGGATGGATCTGATGGATGAGGAGAAGCAGACGACAGAGATGCGGATGAAGTAGGATGAGGAAACTGCCTGTGCATCATTTGCACTAAACTTCCCAACTGGGATGACATCTCCTGCTGCTGCTGATGCAAGCTCTGCAAATCAGCTCTGACTTCGTCCCTGAATTCTGAGAAGTTATGGTCCACTCTTGCAATATCCAATTTGAGATCTGCTAGCCCCTGAATGACTGTCTCATATTGAGAATCCACTGATGGTCCTTCAGATGTTTTTCTCTTCTTTTTCTCATTATTCTCTGCCTTCTCATATCTTACCCAGTCCTCTTTCACCCTGTGATATCCAATTCTAATAGCTGTGTTTCCGGTGATGTGTTGAAATGGAGATAAGTAGGTTTTTCTCTCATTGTCCAGATTGCCTACATCTTTATCCAACAATTCACTAATAGCCATACCATAGGGCAAAGTTCTATTTTTTCCCGAAAATGATTCTATCATCAAGTGGATCATTAACAGACACAAATTTGGCCTTCTCTTTTCCTTAATGCATTGTAACAGCCATAAATCCATTCTAGTGACAAATGAAAAACTGCCATTTCTAGGATATATCATCTAGCAACAAATAAGATGTAAGAGCCTAGTGTTCAAATCCATCAGGTTTGTGTCAGTGATTCTATTAGTGAGGGTGTCATCTCCAGTGACTTCTTGACTAGCCTTGACATAATCCTGGGTCCAAAAAGCATAATCTTCACCATCCAAAGGAATTCCAAACTTGTTATGGATCACAAGAGTAGTAATTTCAAATTTCGTATCCCCTATATTTGTCTTGAATTTGTCATGTGATTGACGTTTATGATACGAATTGCTGGCATTTGAATAAAAAGCCCTAACTAGATCCTCATAGATACTTCTATGGATAATCAAAAAATTCCACCAACCAAATTCCTTAAGGGTTTCAATATATGGAAAACCAGTTGATTGCAAAAACCCTATATCCAAATATCGTCCTGCCATAATTTCCCTGGATTCAAGATTAATTGAATACCTTTCTTGTTGACTTGCTGAGATGAAAGGACATATTTGAGGCATAAATGGAGGCGATGGATGGCTCGAGGATGCAGTTTCCTTGCCTTTCCGTTTGTCCTTGCCCGGATTCTTTGTTCTGGCCATGACAAATGAAATAGATGCACGTGTCGTCAGATTGTCGGAGACAAATGTACGAAGGAACACCGATGAGATGAAGGATGAAAGGAGAAATAGCCGAGAATGGAGAGAAATCACACAAGGGCGGGAAGAGTTCGATCAAGGGAGCCAGATAGAGGAAAAATCGGCCGGATTTAAAAGAAAAACTAGGGTTTCGAATGCGAATGGTCGCCTAACCCTTAAATAGATCGACCCATTTGGTCGACCGATATCGAGTGCTTTGTCGACCAACAGCATTAAAAACGCACACATGGTCGACCGATGCTATGATTCTGTCGACCAACAGAATACAAAATATAGACTTGGTCGACCAATGCTAGTATTTTGTCGACCAACAGAATACAAAATGTAGACTTGGTCGACCGATGCTAGGATTCTGTCGACCAACAGAATAGAAAATATAGACTTGGTCGACCGGTGCTAGGCTCTTTGTCGACCAACAGAATACAAAATATAGACTTGGTCGACCGATGCTAGGATCTTTGTCGACCAACAGAATACAAAATATAGACTTGGTCGACCGATGCTAGTATTCTGTCGACCAACAAAATACAAAATATAAACTTGGTCGATCGATGCTGTTTTTGTTGACCAACAGAATAAAAAATGCACGTTTGGTCGATCAATGCTAGGATTCTGTCGACCAACACAAGACAAAATATAGACTTGGTCGACCGATGCTAAAATATTTGTCGACCAACAGAAAAGAAAACATATGCTTGGTCGACCGATAGATGACATTTAGTCGACTAACTTATAAGTTTTGTCGACACATAGAGATGGTTTTATCATATAAAATCTCAGACAATGAACACTTTGTCGACAAATTATCTTATTTTGACGACAAATTATGATAATTGGCCGTGGAACCATTTAAATACATATAACATTTAAAAAAATGATTTTTAGAAGAGTATACAAACTTAGAGACCATCAGTCATGACATAAGTAATCATAATTAACTTCTAAAGAATTCAAAATTTTATTTATGAAGGGGCTCCGATTTTTCGTTGGTCGATCCGATAGTGTTTTGATGCATAATGACACATACGGCGTTATTACAAACTAAAACGGCTTATCTGCTGTTATGGTCATATCTTCCTTGTCTTCGATTATTCGTTGCCCAAAAAATTATTAATTTGGTTATAATAACATCTTTAATAGAGTTTGGATGCTTAGTTGTGATCATGATCTCGACAACACTCATTTCGGCCTCTTACGACATAAGCGGCGTTTGGTGAAACTAAAACGACTTATGTACCGTTATTGTCATACTAGCCTTCAACTTGATTCCATCACCTGAAAACATCTAAATTTTGCTTAATTGGAATAAATGTACTGATTTTTCCAGTGTAGAACTGATCCGATAGTGTTTTGATGCATAATGACACATACGGCGTTATTACAAACTAAAACGGCTTATATGGTCATATCTTCCTTGTCTCCGCTTATTCGTTGCCCCAAAAAATATTAATTTGGTTATAATAACATCTTTAATGGAGTTTGGATGCTTAGTTGTGATCATGATCTCGACAACACTCATTTCGGCCTCTTACGACATAAGCTGCGTTATGGTGAAACTAAAACGACTTATGTACCGTTATTGTCATATTTAGCCTTCAACTCGATTCCATCACCTGAAAACATCTAAATTTTGCTTAATTGGAATAAATGTACTGATTTTTCCAGTGTAGAACCGATCCGATAGTGTTTTGATGCATAATGACACATACGGCGTTATTACAAACTAAAACGGCTTATCTGCTGTTATGGTCATATCTTCCTTGAGATAATGCATTTCACAAATGATATTGCATTCATTATCATTTAACCATGCATAAACATGAGTTACAAAATAACTTATAAGACAAAATAAATGATGTATATAGCTTATGTACCATACATAAACATGCATTTTCCACGTCGAGGATAGCGTCAAGAATAACTTATGTGCCATTATTGTCATATATATAGCTTGCTTCTCGCTTTTTACAAAATAAATATGTAACAAAGTGTCAAAAATATGTCCACAAAATTGCCCATAAAACAGCTAAGTTATGGCAAAAAAAGGCTAGCAATGTGACAAATTTTACATTAGCAATGATAGAAGCAATTTTACAAAAGAAATTCAACCATACTATCTGAGCTAAGGGTCAAAATGCCATGCAAAAATTTCAGCTGCCATTTTTACCCTCCACATCATCATATGTTCAGCCTGAACAAGACTCAGATCTAGTCCTGCTAATGAAAATTCGATGAACTTCACTGTAAAAAGCCCACAATCAGATCTGCAAAGCAATTGAGAGATATTTTTAGTCAAACAATCAACGCACACAAACCAATGTTTCGCTAAAAATACTTACCCATTGTTTTGTTCAGGAAGTGGTCTGACCCTTTTATACTTTAGCATTGATGTGTTGTAGTTCTCATTTACGTGTAGTTTCATAAGCCATGGTATGACCATCCGTACGGGCTTCATGTAATTGCTAAGCTGGGCATCATGTACACTACTCGGTAAGCTATCCAAGATGTTGATTTGTCGCTCTTGCAGGTCGACCTCGATTGCAAACCAATGTGATCTCGGGATACAATATGGAAGATAAAGATAACGACAAATACTCCAAGGTTTTCCTAGACTAGGAATTACCCCTTTGACGTAATTAACCAACTCTTTGCCAAATTCATACTCCAAATTTTTCCTACCAGGATTCCCCATTTCATGGTAGGCCTTCTTCACAAATTGCCAAAATCCAGAGTCCATAATGGCACAATCTTGTCGAAAGAGTTTTTCATACTTCACTGCTCGCTCTCTTATATGAAATAATGCCGAATCCACATGCTGTACGTAAAAGCACAATTAATAATTTGAAATCAAATATTAACAGATAAGGGACAAAATTCTGCTTACGTCATTAATAAGCCACCCGTTCTCATTAAGCAAATCATCAAAAAAATTCCTCCGAACGTCACAGATTGCTAATGGCATATCGTCACTGTATAATAGAGACGATAGAAAAATCAAAACTTCAGTGAAGACCGAAGAGCACTAGGAGAAGGTTAAGAAGAGAATACATTACCTTGGTGAAGCTTTTTCCAACCACTTTGTGAGATCATTGACTTTTGCAGGATCCACTTCTCGAAACGGTTCAAACACCTTCACATTCAACAACTTCCTTCTCTTTAAGGGATTGGTGAATGGGGAACACAATGCATGTGCTCTCCTCTTTCTCCTATGCCCTCTTCCTTTAGGTGATTTATCATCCATATCATCCTCAACAAAAATAACACAACATTCTCCCACTTCACCTATAAATTGGGTAAAACAATATTCAGTCGACAATCATTTCATACATCAATAGTTGCTTTCGTATTCAATTTACAAATTACATACATTTAGTGCAACTTTCTGCAGGCTGCTCTGGTTGATTTGGCATCACAAAGTCAACAGGATCTTGCTTATCCAAATTGTGCTCAAAATCTGTGATCAACATACGAGGCATTCGTTAGTAAACAATTATGGCAGTTGAAGGGTTTGAGAGCTTGCCTGCGAAATGAGATCAATCAAAATTTAATTATTTTCAAGACTTTGCGAAACGAAAAAATAAACCAACCCTCAAACACATGTTCTTCCTCTTGGCCCTTGTAATCTTCACGGACATTGCTTCTTTCTGACTGAAACCCATCTTTTTCAACCAACTGGAGTAACCTATCAATTTTGGTCTCCATCCGATCACATCGGCCTATTAACTGATCAAATCGATCTGTTATCACACGTAGTAGCCTCCTCTCAAGTTCTTTCATTTCTTGTCTATCAACCTGAGTTACATTATTATTATGAGAAGAGGATGGTCGATCGCATGGCTGATGATGCATGGAAATAGATGGTGCATCTTCATTAGACTCTTTTCCTCCATCTTCATTCAAGCTGTTATCCACTCTGGAATCTTCTACATCATCAAGAGGGGTCATTCCCTGCCAAAATTCTTCGTCAGCTTCTTTCAATGTAGGAACTAATGTGCGATTTACCTTGACCTTCCTCATTGTAATTTCATATTCTAAAAACCTATTAACTTTTTCTCCCTCTCGCATAGGCTGCTCAAATTCCCACCCCAACATTCTTGGAATTCTATCACCTTCTAGTTTGTGAGCAAACTCCTCCCCAAGACCGGGAATTGCTTCCAATGCCCAAATCTGTAGAAAGGAAAACATTTCTTACAGTTTACAAGTTATACAAGAAAAGAATTTCTTACAGTTTACAAGTTATACAAGGAAAACATTATACAAGAAAAGAATTTTGAAAACCATTACCATGATTGCAAATGGAAATCCATGAAAGTTGTATGGATATCGATCATTTTTTCCACATTGCTTCAACTTTTTCCCCAAATCACTTTTGAATATCGCAATTGTATATTTATACGATCTCTTTCCCCAGGCGTAGTTGTTGAATCGATCTAGATCATCAACCAAATAAAACCACCACAAGTTCAAATTTGTATTCTCTTCAGTGGCCAACAAAACATATGCCAAAATTAAAAGAAGGCCCAGCTTGAACTTGTCAGGCTGATCACTACATTTTTGGAACACACTCAACAATTGTTTTCTCGTTATTTTTCCTTTATTCTTCTTGAAGTGATTCTGCAAAAGATGGCATTGTAGGCCTAAGCTCTCATCCTCAAATTCCAATTCTCCAGCTTTAAGGCCTGTAACTAAAGTGAACTCTTCGAGCCCAAATCTTGCAAGCTGGTTTCCAAATTTGAACCATACTTCATTCTGTTTGGAGGTCTTGACCGACCTAAGAATCAACTGGTGAACCATTTGCAGAGCTATTTTCGTGTTTGCAACATTTAATAAGTGTCCAAAGCATGATTTTGTAAAAAAGTCTTTGTGTTCGGCATCTAAACTGTAATACACATCATAAATCATTTGTATCCTACATCGGTTGCTTATTTTGCCACGTACCCTGTCTTTAACATCAACTACATACTCCATCTTTATGTTCTGCAGAACACAAAAAAATAAATAAATAAATACATCAATTTTAGGTCTTAAAAGCAGTTAATATGTATAGTTGACGAATCATATATAGTTAACTCACAAGTGAATAAGCTAATCTTGTGGATTTATTAGATAAAAGTTGGTCTGAATTTATTTCCTTAGAAGTAAGTTCTAATTTTACTGACAAATTAATAAAAAAATAGAATAGTTCCATACCAAAGTGCAAGTGAATCCTGATTACAAAAATAGAATAATGACAGATGATGCACATGTGTTCTTCATATGAACTGCATCCTTAGAAGTAAGTTGCACTTTTATTTTAGTTAACAGTGCTATGCAGTTCATAGGTAACAACCAATTGTGCATAATTTCCAAGTTTTGGGTAGGTGTCTGCATTTTTACCCATGCATTTCTTTTTACTGTTTGTTTGTAAAATAAATCTATGATCTATAATATCCTTTCATAAGTCAATAGGGTTGAGTGAAGATCATTGCATTACTAGATTGACTTGCAATAAAATTTTGCTAGGTTTTCATCTACTTAATATGTGTGATGGTAGGGTACCCTAATAAAGTAAACTCTCATCGGCAATCTTAGCCATCAATTATGCGTTATTATCATTGCTGTCAAAAAATTTTAATAAAGAAACCCTCTAAAAGGAAAATTTTATAAGATGCCTACAAGGCCAGCTATGTTATATGGAACATCATTTTGAGCAGTAAAGCATCCATATGTGCAAAATATAAACGTAATAGAGAAGAAGATGTTACGGTAGGGGTGTAGCAATACAAGAAAAGATAAAACTAAAAATAAGGTCATTCATTTATAACAAGGTTGGAGTAGCTCTTATTGACATGCTCTTTTACCCATTTGTGAAGAATAATGCAGATTGCCTGTTTTCAAGTGAGGGTAGATAAAATTATGGTGAATTCTGCATTACTGTAGTTCAAGAAAAGTTTGGATTGCTTTGGTGAAACTCTCCTGTCAAGTATGAACATGTAACTAACAACATATCAAGAATCTCACAATGTGGAAAGTATGAAAATGTAAAGTTGCTGATCCTGTTATCTCACCATCTATTCTCTCATTATAGTTCTATTAGTTCTAATTAGTTTTGAAAAAGACCATCTCTGATTACAAAAGAAACAAAAACAAAAAAGCAAAACAACTAATCAACATTAATTGTAACATTAGTTTTATACGGTTAGAGTCTTAATTGTAACATTACATTCCCTATTAAATATATATTAATTGAAAATTTTAAGGGTACATATATCATATTTCAAGAAAGAGTAAAAAATCATAATAACCACAAAATTTTTCAAATAGAAAATAATTGTTCAAGTTTAGCGGACAAAAGTATAAGTAGTAGTTTGAGCTATACATATAAGACAGTGGCTTCCATCTCCGAGAAATTGCTCCAATGAACATGAAAACTAAATATTCAATAATATTCTACTGGTAAGCCAATTGAATCAATGTTCTTAACTGTAAACTTAAATATTGAATAGGACTTTGAAGATGCACGAAAACGAGTGAAACAACGTCAAAAAATCAAAGATGCACGAAAGCAAATCGTTAAAAGAGAACAGGGAGACGTCGGAGCATTTCCAAACAAAAAACTAAAGTAACATTTACCTGAAGAAGGGCGAGAACAGAGAGACGTCGCTGCTGGGGGGACGCCGGAGGTCCGACGTCGGTGGTGATGCTGGTGAGGACGCCGGTGCTATTGCTGGGGAGCGGGAGAGTGAGTGAGAGAGAGAGACCCAGATGGAGGGAAGGGGGGGCGGTAATATTTGGCTGCCTGGGGGGTAAAATTTTGGGCGGTAATATTTCCCTGCCCTGCCCTCCGTCATCCTTAAGTCTAAAAATAACGAGGGTGACCATCACCCCCATTTTTGAGGGTGAACAAAATCGCACTCCTCTCAAAGGCCTGCTCGCTCCTCTACAAACCCGTCGTCGTGCTAAACATTGGGCCAGACATTCGTTCAATTGTACGACCTCCAACCATGCGACAACAACTGGCGCCTACCCCGTATGACCATCCCTACCAACAAGGTTAGACTTTGTCTCTGTGTTATTTTGATTTTCCTTTTTTTTTAAATGATAAAACCCACCAGCGACCCTCCAATTCTATCACCAACATGTTTATGTTTATCTTTGTAGTTTTGTTTTTATTAGTTTAAACCCTAAAATCACCGGTGATTATGCAGTGTACCCTCTTCAACCGGTGACAATGTTAGGATTATCTGTGTTAGTTTTGCACTGTATGATGATGATCATTTACGGAAACCATAACTGACCCTTTGAAACTGGAATATCGATAACATAACCCACTCGGATGAAGCATGTGGGGTGGACTTTGTGTTAGAAACCGGGCAATCGTGAAGTTTTGATTCTGCCTTGTTTGATCCGTAGAGTCGCAAATACGAACTCCTCCAAGTCGGTCCACACGATCGATCATTTTCACGAACGCCTCGAGTAATGCTAGTAACCCTAGGCACCTTTGAGAGATCTGAATTTCTCTTGTTGTTTTCCAGCTTCTTAAGTGACATATTTATAGAGTAAAAAAAACCTTAATTATGCCTTTGAAAAACCCCTAAATGATTTAGGTCACGCCCATAATCATATTGGGCCGAATCTCTCTTTTAAATTGTGGAACGGGCTCCACCTAAGTGTGTGACCCCTTAGATCCACCATTGGGGTAGAAGTAGGCCAACTCTATTGGGCTATATGAAGCCCAACTCATTAAATTAATTAATCTCTTTAATTAAACTTATGGACTTCTTAATTAGCACATCTTATGAGCTTCTTAATTAAACTTTTTAATTAATAGTTTTAGAATTAATCAAATTAATTCTAAAACCCTACATATCATGGTTAATGTCTAGCAACATGCAATGAATACCTAGCCAACGATGAAAAACACGAACCTTTTCAATTGCAAATACCGTGCAGTAAAATCCTTTCATCAATTTATGTCCCGATTGAATTTAGGGTATGGTTTTATGACGAAACCCTAATCATTCAATAACTATGTATCCATTCCAGATTTATGACTTGATAAGTGAAATCAAAACACCTTTTGATTTCCACCTCACCTTGGCCAAGGATTTCCTCAGTCATGAAATCATCGGAATACATAGGACATCTTCTCATCTTATCGATAAGTGATGAATCCTATTTTGACATTCATAAACCTTCATATGTGATAAGGTTACGCCCAGTGATAATTTGTTAATGACTCAATTGGAATCCAAAAAGAACCAAAGCGTAACTAATCAAATATAAGACTACCATGATGTCTCAAGTTTAAGGATCAATCTGCACTATTACAACACAGAAATTCCAATTCAAAATTAAAAATAACCATTAGGAATTCTATAGCGGGTCAGTTCAGTGTATTTATTCTTATAATAAGCACCCACATATATGCACTAGTGTCCCCACACCAATGTCCATGAAACGAGACATTCTCCCAATTGAGCATGCATCATATGTGCTAGTCTATCCGAGTTATTAGTGTCCAATCCTAATAACTCTATGACTAGGAACATTTAAGATCAAGGCTTGTAAGGAATATGTTTCATGATCGTCATCTCAATGCACGACCATATTCCATGAGCCTATTTGATTTATGGACTTTGTCAATAATGGATTACAATAAATAATGACAACCATCAATGACAAACAAAAACATAAATGCCTTGCAATAATAATTGATTGTTCCTAAAGAATCAAAATGTAAAGTACGATCAATTACATGTAAATATAATTGGCTTGTGGGGCATAACTCTAACACTTTGTTGGCGGACTTAATCGATCATTTAGCCTTACACACTGTTGGCAGACTAGATAATCGATAAAGTCCGCCAACATAATTCTGTTTGCGGACTAATTGACCTATAAAGTCTACCCCATGGTCTCACAGTCTTGGGCAGACTTCATAGATCATTTAGTTCGCTAACAAACTACTGGAAGACTTTATCGCTTGTAAAGCCCACCAGTTGGCTTGTTGGTGGACTTTTTCATTGATAAAGTCTGTCAACTTTGATTTATTTGCATAATTATACTGAATAATTGATGCTTATGTCTTTTTTCCTTTTTTTTGTTTTATTTTTTTGGGTTTCACAAAGATGGATGACCAGCAGAGTAGGCAATTCACTTATGTTCACGATAGTAGGGAAGTGCTAGCCAAAGCAAAAGCTATTACACACTATGGGATTAACTAACTTAGCCCAGTTGAACTCGCTCTTGCCTGATATAACGTGTTGGATACATTTTTGAAGGGGCCACTAGGACATTTCTTGTAAATCCCTTTGTCCTTCCAAATGTCTGCATCACAACTGATCTATCGATCGTACTTCTAAGGGAGGTAACATTCCCTGGTGCTCGAGATGATGAATTGTGGTTTGAGATTGGTGGCAAATTGTATAGGTATGGGAAGTAGGAGTTCATCCTAGTAAGTGGACTTCGATTTAGCCCAATCGACAAACAAACCCTAGTAGCGAAGCCCGTGGGGGATGATAGTTTACGGGTACGACTATTCCCAAGTCTACAGTTGGTGTGTGTTGCTCACATCAAGTCCGTACTCACCAGAAAGAATCTAGCTACAAACAATGTCCTTAAGATGGGATACATTGCTTTGGTCAACATGATATTACTAGGCTGTGATGAGCGAAAAAATGTGCCTAATCTCTTGTGAACTATGATCAAAGATTTAGAAGCATTTAAGGCTTTCCCTTGGGGTATGTACATATATAGTCAAAGTCTATATTTCCTTCGTTGGGCAACTATTGCTGACAAGTTGCATAGTAAGGTTGGGAAGAAAGTTAACATTTATGGCTTTGTCTGGACATTTCAGGTACAATTTGTATATGAATTGTCTATAATAATTATTGTTTTGTTATCTTATGTTTTTTGTAGCTTAAACTTTTTTCTATCAATAGTAGTGGCTAATTGAGACATTCCCATGGGTTTAAGCCAAATGGGCCAAAAGAGTACCTGATGCAGTCATGATTCCAAGGTGCAAGAATTGGCTATCTAGCAAAAAGCCAAAAAGAATCAATTACGTTGAATGTTTTAATAAGGTAAGTGTGTCACTTTTTAAACTGGCCTATTATCATATCTTAAGTGGTTTTTTTCATGTTTGTAATTTGGATATGCTAACATTTGTAGGCAAAAGGTTTGAGAAAAACGCTCGAGCCTATAGAGAAAAAGCAAGAGACAGTATTTTGGAGGTCTTTTAACCCCATGCATTCAGTCGGGGTTAATGTCTTTAAAAATGAGCACGAAGGGGGTGATAGCTGATGATAAGGTTGGATGTAGGAATGGCAGGGAAGAAGGTAGGGAGGAGGTGGGGGAAGAGGATGCAGCTAAGGATGATGATGCAACCAAGGAGGGTGGGCAAAGGGTGGAGAAGGAGGAGGAGGAGGAGGAGGAGCTTCCGCAGAGAAATGATGAAGGCAAGATTGCCCGAGAGTAGGCATCGTGGATAAGATGAGGTTGGGGTAGTCCTTTTTGTTTCCTATGGCAAAAAAATGTTTGTTTGTAAGAGTTTAATTGCTTAGTTTTTTTTTTTTTTTTTTTTGAATATTTTAGGTCACCCATATGCTGTTAACTCGAGTGTTAGAGAAGTTGGATAGCATTGACACTCGGTTGAGGTAGGTTGAGAGGAATCAAGAAGCATTGTTGGCTAAATGATGCAAGCCTGATCAGCAACGAGATCAAAAGGACTGTACATGCCATTTTGGAGTAAGCCCCAAATTTTTTATTATACCTTTACATATGATTTTGAAATACTACAATTTGTTAATGATTGATTGAAAACAGTTGCAGTAGAAAAGAAGTGGTTTTGCTGGCGAACGCTCTGATTTTGTTTTGGTTGGCGAATACTTTGATGAATTAAATGATCAGCAGCGAGATGTGGATGACCAAAAGTCTCGTTCTGGATTAAGCCCCTAAACTTTGATTATACACCCTTACTTCTTATTCTTCATACTTTACTGGTTGGTTAATAATTGTTGCTGCAAGAAGAAGTGGTTATAGACGGCAGACAAAAGTTGCGAGCATAAGCACCCTCATAATATCGTCATCCACCATTTACTGATCCGACGTGACGGAAGAGGATGAAGAATAAGGTCAAGTTGGAATGGATGAAAGTGGACCTGATAATAGACTTGACTTCACAGCAGCCTGCGACAACAAAGGGAACAAGACTTGTTGGTCCTCCTCTGGACATAATAACGAGCTTGGAGGAATTAGAGTGTCCCCTTGAGGGGTATACTCAGTATATAAGTTCAAATGATGACATCAGGTAATTATAAATAATCGATTTTTTATTTATTTACATTGGTAATGCATTCTCACCGTAACTATAATTGTTGGTTAATTATGGTCGTAGCACTGGTTATGTGCTCCACCTATTGTCGTTCCATCTCCGTGAGTTAGAACACACGGATGGTTGGTTGAACTGATACCACATTGACATGTTTTTGTGTTGTCTCCATCGAAGGAGAGATACAGAGCCTTGTCCTCTATATGATACCAAATAAGCAGTGATGTCAACTACGTTCTTTGTAAGCATCACATGTCATTTTACTTTGTTATTTTTTTTTTTCACTTGTCTTGTGTGATTAATGCCCAACATTTATATTGCAGGGGTTGTATCCAAACTATAGTAAAAAAAGTACCCTAATTACTGAAGCAAATGTCCCATCAAAGTGGGACAATTATGTCTTAGGGAATACTGATGATATACCTTAACAACAAGTTAACTATGTAAGTCTTGCTCTGATGTTGTATAATAACTTTAGTTTTAATGATTGATTCTAGCTGGTTTACTCTATGTTATTATGTTACTTGTAGGTCTTACTCCCATGTAGTGTAACTAACCAACACTGGATTCTCGTAAAAATTTGCCTGAGTGAGATGAAGGTTGTCATATGACTCCTTAACACATAATGATGACAGTAGGACGTCCAGGTTCAACTTCATGAAACCATTTGCAAGCCTTCTACCCTTGCTCCTAATGCGCAGTGGATATTATGATAGTAAATCCACACCTGTGCCCAAATACGGACAATGAGATGTGGAGATTGTTGATCCGAGCAAGGTTAACATTCCACAGCAACGAGACGAGTATTGCAACTTTTAAATTATCATTTACTTCTAGCTAAACAGTTGAATACATTAAAATGGTGAAATTTTCATTAGATATTTTGACATTGAATTTTGTTTTGTTATTTCTAATGCAGTAGTAGTTGAAGTTACTACATAATAAAATACGTTGAGGACATTTTGAGGCACAAAGAGGATCGTTGGGTGATTGATCAGTTGTTGGATGATGCTATTGCCTTCCAGAAGAAAATTGCTTATTATTTGTATACAGTTAGTAAAGCCATTCTTGAATGATTTTAACACTTGTAAGAACATACTTGTAAGTAAAGCCATTGAATGTAAGTGGCATTATATTAGATAGATCTTATTGTGAGAACATAATGTGTTTATAGGATTGCAAATTTGTGTTAGGGTGTATTTTAGATGCGTGTATGTAAACAGGTCAAGATGATCGTTGGCGGACTATAACGTAAATATAGTTCGCCCACATTGTAACATTGGTGGACTTCATCTGCCCTAAAGTCTGCAGAATTAGGGCAGACTGGACTACATTATGTAACCTTGGCGGACTTTGTCTTGTATAAAGTCCGTCAGGCATACTTTGTAGCTGATAAAGTTTGTCGGGTATAGAATTAGTCTGAGACATTGTTGGGCAGACTTCATGCATGACAAAGTCCGCCCGTCGACGTTGGTAGCGGACTTTATAGCAGATAAAGTCCGCTAGGCATTGAATTGGTCCGGGACTTTGTTGGGCGGACTTCATGCATGACAAAGTCTGCTCGTCGACGTTGATGGCGGACTTTATGGCCAATAAAGTCCCCAAACATTGAATTGGTCCGGGACTTTGTTGGGCGGACTTCATGCATGCCAAAGTCTGCCCATCGACGTTGGTGATAGACTTTATAGCCGATAAAGTCCGCCAGCATTTGTGTTCCATGAAATAGTTCGCCAAACTTTCATTTTAAGCTGTACACCCCAAGAAATGACTTCAAAAATGAAAAAAAAACAAAAACATGGTACAAACACAAATGAAGAATGCTTCAATCTATTTTTCTGTACGAATGCTTATCAAACATAATAATGCTTCTCAAACATGAGCTCATTTAGGGACGCAAGCGGAAACACACTGAACTCCAATTGACTTCAAAAATCTAATTGGCTGTCATTGGGCTATTACGGGTACATTGGCATAAAGGGTAATGGGTTCGATTGGGTCATGCCAAAGGTAGGCACAATTGGCATTCCATGAGCAACATTCCAAGTATGAAAGTGAGCAGCCTACAACTAAAAAGTATGGGTAGAAATTTATATTTAAACATAAAAATAAAAATACAAGTACTTCATTGATCAAAGTACTTACCATCAATTGATGTGAGTATGAGCTTGGTGTAAACGCATGATATTGTGCTTCTTGTAAAAAGGCTTGATTGAATGCTTGAACTTCTTCAACAATATTTTGGCTCAAGGCCTTGCCTTTGTTTGATCTTGACGATCCCACCTAGACATCAATTGAAATGACAGTTCATATTATAGAATTCCATTACAATTGAGAAAAAAAAAATACATTCGCTTTCTTCATAGTTATTTTCCAATGGGCCCTTCTTGCGAAGCTTCTTAGGTGTTCTTTTTGTCTGCAAGCATCTCGGACCAAATATTTCCTCGCTTGAAACTGTTACTGCCTCTCCATTAGGGACTTCATCTTGCACACTATGCAACACATATACATCACCACCACAGCTTGGCTTTGAATTAGATATGCCCAATTTATTCATTTGAAATTGGAGCCACTCTTTAGTTTCCCAAAATCGTTCTTCATCGTCTGTTACCTTGGCAAAGTCACTGTAGAGTTCATCATATCTTAATTGGCTAGCTAGGCATGCTAATCCATCCGTTGTAGTTAATCTTAACCCTTATGTAAGATCTACTGACATCTCTTCTCTATCAACATAAAATATACCTATCAGGAACTGATCTAACACCATTTTGTATCAGTATTATTATACAAATTGTTCCCCTAAACTCAAGCATGTAACAACTACAAATAATATCACATTTATGTTTCTAAAAAACCATCGAGTATATTTTTTCGTGGACTCTTTGTTAGACAAAATAAAGCAATACATCATCCCAATAAACTCATCTTGAAACTCTTTGAATTTTGCAATTTTGTACACTTGCTGAAATTGTTTTTCCATTACATATTTTGATGCACAAGGGACCATCTGAGAAAATGACTTAGCGTCAGTCTGAAACTCATTTTCAACTTTACATCTAATTGGTTGCTCATACTGTTCAATAAATTTCTTCAAGGAGGTTTTCGAGTGTACATATTCATCGAAGAATGCATTAATACTCTCACTCCGTTGGGTAGTTGACATCCTTGCCCAAAAACTTATTTTCAAGAAATATGGGACCCAACAGTCTCTTTCTCTATAAAGTCTAGACAGCCACTCATTGTTATGCAATGCATACTTATCAATCATTGAATTCCAGGCATGTTTGAATTCTCCAGGACTTTGTGATTCATACACCGCCTCGTGTACGGTAGAAAAAATAGAAGCTTTACAACTGTGGGGACCAAATTTTTTAGGTAATTTCTTTAAATATACCATAAACACCACCTATGTTTCATGGTAGGGAAAACAATCTCAATAGCATTCTGCATGGCCTTATCTTGATCAATAATTATTCCTACAGGGGCTTGACCCCCCATGCACTAAAGCCATGTACCAAATAGCCATAGGAAAGTCCTGGTGTCCTCATTGAAAATTATACCACATCCAAGCAATATAGACTGTGCATGGTGATTCACACCAATAATTGGAGCAAACGACATGTCATATCTATTGGTTAGGTATGTGGTATCAAATGTCAAAACATCATCAAATTCCTTATATGCTTCTTTACGCCTATTATCAGCCTAAAAAACATTCCTCAACCGAGATTCTTCATCCAAATCCACACTAAAGTAAAAATCCAGACACAATAATTGTATTTTTGAAAAGTACAATTGAAAAGCAACAGCATCGCCTTCCCCGAGCCTTAACCTTCTCAACTGATCAATGTAATTCCTACAATCCTTCTCCACAAAATTTAGGATCTCATATCCACCAACTTCAACAATAGCTGAGTTATAACTTTTGTGTAGCGGAATTACAGCTATATCATTCACTTCTAGCTAGCGCTTCACATGTTAGCTCAATTGTCTGTTGTATTAATATAACCTAGATTTTGATAGACTTGTTTTATGATTATACTCAAGATGGACCATGATAATTCACCATTTTCCTAAAACATTTGAGGATGCTGTCATCCTACCTTTACAGCCAAACTTAATAGTTAGTTGAGGTTTCAAAGAATTTCTAGCTTTACTATTTCTTTTCTCTTCTCAGCTGCATGAATACTCCACATATACTGCCACCCCATCATCACCCTTTTTGGAATTCCTTCTTTTAATAGGAAAACCCACATGGTATGTATATCTTTTGTAAAATTCAAAAAACTTCATTCTCGTTATCGAATCTCATTCCAATCCTAGGGACAAGCTCATCGTTTAATGCAACACATTCATTACGTTTGATATTAGTGTCGTTATTGTCAATGAAGGTTTTGTCATTATCTTCAATTGATTTTGTAAGCATTATATGATTCGCTACATAAAAAGAATATAATGTTAGCTACAACCAGTATGTTTTATAACTTTGAGGCAGGCTTAACAGGTGATAAAGTCTGCCCTAATGTGTTAAGACGGGCTTAACAAGCGATCAAGTCCACCACAACATGTTGGGGCGGGCTTAACAAGCGATCAAGTCCGTCCAACACGTTGGGGCGGACTTGATCAGTTGTTAAGCCCGCCCTAACATGTTGGTGCGGACTTTAGCACTTATAAAGCCCAACAACATGTTTGTTGGGGTAGGATGGCGGACTTTAGCACTTATTAGGCCCGCCCAACGTGTTGGGGCGAACTTAAATAATGCTATAGTCTGTCATGCCCTCATCGTTGATTAAGTTTTGGCGGGCTTCTTGGACTTTAGAAGCTATAAACTCCGCTCGGGAGGTCTGAGTCATATAAAACATCATATTTCCCCAAAAAACAAAAACATGCATACATACCTTCATTACTCATTGTTAGGTTTCAAACGTTCTATGAGCAATAAAATCTGAAAAATGCAAAACGAGAAGAAACTTAAACCAAAAATCCAACAAATTAGCTCAAAGCGAGGGGGTGAGAAATACTTGAGAGTGGGATTTGAGACCGACAAGTAAGAGAGCGTCATGCAACCCGCCACCAGGCGTCTGACAAGAGAGATCCCTGGAGACAATGATAAAGAGAGTTGAGGCCAGCGAGCTAATGAGAGCACCGACGAGAGAGAGAGAGGGAATTTATTTCACTAGGAAATCTGGAGGGTAGTCACGTAATTTGATGTGCAAGGGTAGATGTGTTATTTTGCGGCATTATTGCCCAAATTGTCGCCGAGATTGGCCATCTAGCATTTTCCATAGCATTATCCTTCAATCTATATATATGGAACATAAAGAGATCCAGCTTTCTCAAGAATATCATGCAGTGAAGCACCAAATAGAATGCCATCCATTGTATGGTCTCATAAATCTTGCAATAGAGTATTAAAAGGCTAGCCATTGAAGGATTCAGTTTTTCATCGTACAAATTGAATTTCTTTACAGAGAAACCACTAATGGACCAAAGAAAACTTGGTAAGAAACACTTAAAACATGACATGGAATATAATGGGCTTACAAAAAATATGTCCATGGGTAGAAATGGTAAGAGGTCTGGAATTTAGGTAGCCAACCCTACCACCTAGTGGGCTTAGGGATTGTGATTGTTAGTATTGCATGCTGGAGCATTAAGCAACTGACTTGAATGAATGTTCATAAAATTAACATTCGTCCTACTAACTACAATGGAAAAAAGAAAAAGTATATAGTATGACCAACTCCAAAAGACAAAGGAATTAGGTAATTTTAAGTATAAATGGATACAAGATCCACATAAACGTCAAGAAAAATCAGAGCTCCATTAAGCAAGAAGAAGGTGAACAGTATTAATGTGAGGAATAGGATACTCCGGATGGACAACATTAAAATGTATTGAACTATATGCAAACGATAATTCTACGTAGACTTCAACTTGAGTATTCCAAAAATGATTATCTTCAGTTCACAAGATGACATCCAGATTTTAGACTTCGCAATACATATACCAGAACTGGGACCAGTGTGTTGATTTCAGATATTTTGCAATACATCTTTAAGCAACAAAAAGCATCTCAAATATAATTTTTCAACTTTAGGTATTTCGCATTTCCTGGGCATGTGAAATCTACATATGAGAATTTTAGTTTTCTCCAATAAAAGAAAATACAATTACCATTGCTGCAAAAGTAGGGCTTTTTTTTTATAAGTTACAAATAGGCTAAGCAAACAATTCACATTGATCTTTGTCAGTGCCACCAGGATCTGATAATTAAGCAAAAAAAATTTTGAGTTCGGACCATATGCCTGATTGGATATTTGCATATTTCAAACAAATAGCAAAGGCTGTCTCCTTATGATATGAAATAGCTACCATAATCAACATTTTCAAAGAAGTTATCTTCAAAATGCTTGATGAAGATCGTGTTCATAAGAAACTATCGACGTATTTTACGCATGGACCAAATACAAGTGAAGTCTTATACTCCCCTGTATAGCGGCCCTCTCCCGTAGTAATTGCACTCTAGGTGACGTACTCCCAGATGCCTGCATCATCAGAACTTACCTCTAAGAAAATAATTTGAGTAATAATTGGAAATTAGTATTTCAACCTTTCTTACCTTGTACTCGCTGATATCATCTCTAACAGAGCTAAGAAGCTCCACGTGTTCTCTCATTGAGTTTATGTTTCCCTTTATTCGTCTAAATTCCTAAAAGAAGCATATGGCATTCAGTGAACAGGAAGAAGCCATAATCCATAAGCCAAATCATTAACAAAGAGGAAAAATTGCCATTTAAAGCCATAATTGCAATACCCCATATTTTTGTGATGATGTCACGTTATTTAGATGAGCTTGGGATACCAAAAAATTGGCATGAGAGAGTAATAAGTTATCGAATCGACTGCAGGGAATGCCCTGAGACTTAGATATCAAAGGAAAATGATATGGTGTCGTCAAGCATCCTGAGATAAGATTTATGACATCAAAAGAAATCAGATCAAAGAAGATTTTTGGTGTAGCTATAAGTCGGCCTGAAAAACTGAATCAACGGCAGGGAACGTCTCAAAACCTAGATTTCTAAAGAAAATGGTATGAAATCAATGAGTGTCTTAAGGTAAGATTTATGAAGCCAAAAGAAATCAAATCAGAGGCAGTTTTTGATATAACTATAATTCAGGCTGAAACATTGAATGGTCGTAAGGGACTTCCAAAAAGTGGGTGGAACCCTGAAGGGACTCTGTTTTTATTTAAGGATCAACCCTGAAGTGGTATCGGGATGAAACAAAGGTCTTGTAAGGACACTAGGGAAAAACGTACTTTTCAAGTAACTTAGAATTATTAATTTTGAATTTTAAGTAATTGATGATTATTAATTCGAGATTTGAGAATTGTGCAAAGTCTAAAATGAGATTATGAAGTTAATTAAGGTTAATTGTGAGGGTATGACCTTGGTTAATTATGAGGAGTAATGAGGTAAGGTGTTAGGTATGGGCAAAAGTGAGTTGGTAAAAGTAATGATGGCATCAATTAATTAAAAGTATGGTGAGGTGAGGTGAGGCATGGTGAGATATGGTGAGGTGATGAGAGGTATGGTGAGGTGATGGTGAAGTGACGTGAAATATGGTAAAGTGATGTAAGGTATGGGGTAAGGTATGGTGAGTAAGTAAGAGTTATGATGGTGGATCTCAAAAGTGTTTCATTTTAGCTTTGTATCACTTTGGAGTCTAATCCTATAAATAGGGCCATGGGGGTTGTTCTCAAATCATTCAAAGTGAGTTTGAAGATTGAAGGATTCTAAGGTAAGGATCTTATTCTTAAGGCGCGTAGTTTGGGGAAAAGCTTGTATTTTCGAAAATGTTGGAGGGACTTCATCGAGGTGAGTAAAATTTCTCGTAAATTTACATAAACCATGATTTGTTTCGATAAGTATGAGGATGCATAAGGAGATGTTATTTAGAGAAAGATGAGCTTTATGGAAAATAGGAAATATTAGAGAAAAATCCTAGAAAATAAGGACGTTGATTCTTATTGGAAATTATTGGCCAGGGGGTGATTTGGCCAAGTGATTTGGAGATTCGTGCTAATTTTGAGGAAAATCGCCGTTAGGGTCAAAATCATCTTTTTTCCAAGGTGAGTTTTCTCAGTACTCTTGCTCCTATTGCATAAGATATGTTTTGTGAGTGATTCAATCCAGTTATTGTGCATATTCTTATTACTTTTGATCACTCTTGATTTATTGTGAGTGGTTCTATCCTAAAACTGTTTGTTTCCTATGGTTATTCCACAAATTTCTGTTGTTCTCATGCATTGAAATCATGTTGCATATATGAAATACGTTTTCTTGGAAAACATATGATATTGGCTTTCAAACTGTTGCATTTAAATCTGTGTGGCCCCTTATTCGTTGAGAGACCCGAAAGCAAAAGCTAGATATCCCCCGAGAGGAGCTATGAGTGCGCCATCGAGAAATCTCTCATGGGGAAGACCATGAGCCTAAGGGACAACGTGTGTGGTACTTTGCATGAATTCTATGAGGTTGGGCAGAGGTGAGATGGTTCGGGACCTCCCAACAGGCGTTATTTGTGAGCCATTTAAAAAGCTCTTGTTAGAGGAAGTTGACATGTTCAGAGGCACTTTGGAATAGTTCTCATTTTTTCTCCATTTATTTTATACTTATTCATGCATGTATATAAACTATTTTGGAATCCTCGCTAGAAGTTTCATCTTCTAAACTTTGTCCCTGGGATATTCAACGTCTCAGGCGAGACACTAGAATATTCCCCATTCCAGGTGAATCGAGCTACAGTGGTTGAGATGTAATGGCATGAGGTGACGTGTCTGATAGGTTATGGCATGATGTTTTTGGTAGTTTGTTTCTTCATGAAGATTCAGATATATTTTTAGTCATATTGAGAAGCTTATGTTCTATTGGTAAATAGTCTCGTGGAATGAAAGATCGTTATGTATTTCGAAGAACGTTTAAGAAACGATCATGTAAAATTGTTATGTTGAATAAATGGTACAATTTGTTATGATTAAAGTAAATTCGATTACGTACCATATTAGGTTTCGATTCATGTTTCCACATTTATAATGATATGTTGGGGGATTTTCTTTAAAATACGGTACTTGAGGTGTTAAGAAATGTTTCGTGGAAAGAGAATAGGTACTTTTATGTTGAACCCTAGCATAGTGACATGCCAAAAAAATTTGGGGTGTTATAGTCGGTATTAGAGCGAACTTATTTGGAGACTTAGAAAACTAATGGTTCATAGAATGAATCCCTACTTAGAGATTCGGGGTTGTCTACTGTTATGGCCGGGATGATGGCCCAGGGGTGGCCGCTGATTGAGACTTTTAGCCTGATATCGGTGAGTATAGTGCTGAAGGGTTTGTTTGTCCAAATAGTTGCCATGGGGATTTAGCTAGATCTGGTGAACGAGATACGAGAGACATGTGTGGATGACAAGTGTAATTGTCTATGGATTGATGGGCGTAACCAGCCCAAGGGTTCTAATTTTTGGGATGCGAGATGGCATTCTCAAGTTTTGGCGTAGGATGTTCATGCCTAAATGTTTAGATATGTGTGGTCATCTGTAAAGAACCACAGTAGGAAATTCTGTGAATAAACATGCTCGTAAGCATTGGATGTGTAATAGTGCAAACTAGTGTGTTTGTTGAGGATTGAATTGATCTATGATTGAGGCGTTCAAGTAATGAGCTGTGTTTTGCCTTAGTCATTTGACCAGTCTAGTGCAAATTTCAAGGACAAAATTCTTTTAAGAGGGGAGAATGTAATACCTCATATTTTTATGATGATGCCATGTAATTTAGATGAGCTCGGGATACCGAAAAATTGGCTTGAGAGGGCAATAAGTCGCCGAATCGACTGTAGGGAATGCCCCGAGGCTTAAATATCAAAGTAAAATGATATGGTGTTGTCAAGCATCCTGAGAGAAGATTTATGGCATAGAAAGAAATTAGATTAGGGACGATTTTTGGTACAACTATAAGTCGGCTTGAAAAATTGAATCAACGGCAAGGAACGTCTCAGAACTTAGATGTCTAAAGAAAAGGGTATGAAATCAATGAGTGTCTCAAGGTAAGATTTATGAAGCCAAAAGAAATCAAATCAGAGGTTGTTTTTGATACAACTAAAATTCAGGCTGAAAAATCTAATGGTCGTAAGAGACTTTAAAAAGTGGACGGAACCCAGAAGAGGCTTTGTTTTTATATAAGGATCAACTCTGAAGTGGTATCGAGATGAAATAAAGGTCCTGTAAGGACACTGGGGAAAACGTACTTATGAAGTAAATTGGAATTATTAATTTTGAATTTTAAGTAATCGATGATTATTAATTCGAGATTTAAGGATTGTGTAAAGTCTAAAATGAGATTATTTAGTTAATTAAGGTTAATTATGAGGGTATGACCTTGGTTAATTATGAGGAGTAATGAAGTAAGGTGTTAGGTATGGACAAAAATGAGTTGGTAAAAGTAATGATGGCATCAATTAATTAAAGGTATGGTAAGGTAATGTGAGGTATGGTGAGGTGATGTGAGGTATGGGGTAAGGTATAGTGAGTAAGTAAGAGTTATGATGGTGGATCTTAAAAGTGTTTCATTTTAGCTTTGGATCACTTTGGAGTCCAAGCCTATAAAAAGGACCATGGGGGTTGTTCTCAAATCATTCCAAGTGAGTTTAAAGATTGAAGGATTCTAAGGTGAGGATCTTATTCTTAAAGAGCGTAGTTCGGGGAAAAACTCGTATTTTCGAAAATGTTGGAGGGACTTCATCGAGGTGAGTAAAATTTCTCGTAAATTTACATAAACCATGATTTGTTTAGGTAAGTATGAGGACACATAAGGAGATGTTATTTTGAGAAAGATGAGGTTTATGAAAAATAGGAAAAAATAGAGAAAAATCCTGAAAAATTAGGACGTTGATTCTTATTGGTACTTTGCATGAGTTCTACGTGGTTGGGCTAAGGTGATATGGTTAGGGATCTCTCAAGAGGCGTTATGCATGCACCATTTAAAAAGCTCTCGTTAGGGAAAGTTGACATGTTCACGAGACACTTCAGAATAGTTCTCATTGTTTCCGCATTCATTTTATACCTGTTCATGCATGTATATAAACTGTTTTGGAATCCTAGTTAGAAGTTTCATCTTCTAATGGACTTTATCCCTGGGATATTCAACGTCCTAGGCAAGACATTGGAATATTCCCCGTTCTAGGTGAACTGACCTGCAGTGGTTGAGATGTAACCGCACAAAGTGACATGTCCGATAGGTTATGGCATGATGTTTCGGTAGTTTGCTTCTTCATGAAGATTCATATATGTTTTTAGTCATATTGAGAAGCTTATGTTCTATTGGTAAATAGTCTCATAGAATGAAAGATCGTTATGTATTTCAAAGAACGTTTAAGAAACGATCATGTAAAATTGTTATGTTGAATAAATGGTACAATTTGTTATGATTAAAGTAAATTTGATTACGTACCATATTAAGTTTCGATTCATGTTTCCGCATTTATAATGATATGTTGGAGGATTTTCTTTAAAACACGGTACTTGAGGTGTTAAGAAATGTTTTGTGAAAAGAAAATAAATACTTTTATATTGAGCTCTAGCATAGTGACATGCCAAAAAAATTTGGAGTGTTACAGCAATAAAGGCACATGCATAGGCAACAACATGGGATCGTCTAATAGGCACACGTAGTTATCTTTTGATAAGATGCATTATATAAGAACCAGCTATAAAAATCAATAACTAGATTTACAATCAAAACCTATAATGATTTTATGCAAAAGAAAAGGCCCTAGGAAATGTGTAATGCAGCAAAAAAACCCACTCATACCAGATCAAATACAAACTTAACTTTTTGAAACAGGAATTATGAGATTAAGATATGTGTCTCCATCTCCTGCTATTTTTTGACTATAGGTCATTACCCACATTCTTAAAAACTGTAACTTCACTAAAAACTATTCTTACAGGTGGTATTTTCACAAAATGGTTGCTATATATAATCATGAAACAACCTTTGCACAGTTGCATTCAAGATCCAAACTTGCAATTGTAAATTGCACTTGCATTTCGAGACAATTTGGTATTTTCCTTTTAGCTTAAAGACAATTTCCTCTTTCACCCTGTCCAGCCAAATGCCTAGATTTGTATATCATTACTTTCCTTGAATTAAAGGACAATGCTATACGGACAATTTTCTCAAGATAACTTGGTTAACAATCTGAATTACCGTGATATTTTGGCGTCAAAATATAGCAAGCATATGAATCGCTCTCCCAAAAATTAAATGACTGCCAAAAACAAATTAGTTTCTCTCCCAAAAATACCCTCACAATACATCCGCTCTCTGCCTCTTTCTTCTCCAAAGACTCGCTCACACTCTCCCTCACAAACCCCACACACTCTCTCTCTCTATCTCCATTCAAAGATTCGCTCACTCCCTTCCTTACAACCCATCTACCTGCCTACCGTTGGCCGTTCGACCCACCTACAATACGACTGTAAGCTTCCGGCGACTACATTATGCTACCGCACCCGTTTAACCGCCGGCAACGTTAGGATCGACTGACTTTTTAGTGTGTTATTTATTTATTTATTTTTTTACTAATACCCCCACTCCTTCGACTGATATCCATGTTTTTTGTCTTTTTTTGAGCAACAAACCCATTACAGTGCGACCCGCAGACCGTACGACCCCCCTAAGCCGGGCGAAGACTTCACCGTGCTACCGCACCCGTTCAACTGCTGACAAGGTTAGCATCGACTGAGTTTTAATATATTATTTTGTCTTTTTTGATCATTGGAAGACAAAGCATGTGGCTGGGAGGAAGACGAATGCGTTGGGCGGACTTTACAGTCTATAAGGTCCACTCAACGGATTTAATTTCTTATTAAATCTGCCCAACGGATTTTATAGCATCTTAAATCCACTGGATGGACTATATTCCTCATTAGTTTCGCCCCGGCAGACTTAAAGGAATATGGTTCCCCCAACGCATTTAAGTCTGCCCGGTAGACTTTATACTTGTTCAAGTCCGCCCGGTGGACTTTATGCTCATTTAAGTTTGCTTGGCAGTCTATATTTCTCATTAGGTCCGCCTAGGTGGACTTAAAGGAATATGGTTCGCCCAGCGCATTTAAGTCCGCCCGACAGACTTTATGCTTATTTACGTCTGCCAGGCGGACTATATTTCTCATTAGGTCCGCCTTGGTGGACTCAAAGGAGTTTTGTTCGCCCAGCACATTTAAGTTCGCCTAGCAGACTTTATACTTATTTAAGTCCGCCTGGCGGACATTATATGTGTTTAAGTCTGCCGACTGGACCTTAAATATATTTAAGTCCACCGAGCGGACTTAAAGTGTATTTAAGTCCATTGATTTTCTACTCTACCCAGCTTCAAAACATTTAAAGTGCGCATATTTTTCAATCGTTTATGTGTTTACTACTACTGAAAATTGTGTATGGGATATTGCAATTAGATGCTTAATGTTGTTTTTTTTTTATTATTTTTGCTTTTACAGATGGATCATTAGTAAGGTAGGCAACTCACTTATGTTCACACTCGAAGGGAGACAAAAATACAAGCTACGACACATTGTGGGATCTACCAACTTGGGCCAGTTCACCTTGCTCTAGCCCATTATAACGTGTTGGATACATTCTTGAAGGGGCTATTAGGACATTTCTTGCAAATCCTTTTGTTCCACTAATACTTTGCATCACAATTGATCTATCTAGTTCTTCTGAGGGAGGTGACATTTCCTAGTACCCGTGACGATGAAATGTGGTTTGAGATAGATGACAAGACATATAAGTACGGGAAGCAAGAGTGAATCTTAATCAGTAGACTTCAATTTGGCCCAATCAATAGGCAAAGCTTGGAAGCGAAGCCCGTAGGGGATGATAGTTTATGGTGGCAACTATTCCCATATTAATAGTTGGTGTGTGTGCAAAACTTACATTCCATACTCACCAGAGAGAATCTCGCTCCAGACAATGTCCTGAAACTGGGATACATTGTTGTGGTCCACATGATATTACTAGGCCATAATGAGTGTACAAATGTGCATGATATCTTGTGGATTGTGATCAAAGATTTACAAGCATTTAATGCCTTCCCTTGGGGTACATACATATATAGTCAGAGTCTATATTTTCTTCGTCTAGCTACCAGCATTGACAAGTCTGAAAAAAAAGTCAACATTTATGGTTTTGTTTGGGCATTTCAGGTACAATTAGTAATTTATTGAATTACATTACATTATTGTATATGAATTAGTTTACCTTAATTGAAGTAGTTTACATTATTGTATATGAATTACATTACATTACATTACAGTAGTGGTTGATCGAGACATTCCCATGGGTTCAAACAACATGTGCTGAAAGAGTACCCAAGGTAGTCACCATTCTCAAGTGCAGGAAGTGGTTATCTAACAAGCCAAGAAAAATCAAGTACGATGAATATCTTAATACGATAAGGAAATGTCGAGCCAAGATCTGCTGTCTTAAAATGTTGTCTCATTGGCTGTCTCTCCAATAAAAAATTGCCACGTCATCAAATAATTAAACCCAATCAAATTTGCTGCGTCTTCAACGTAACGGCAGCAATTAACGCCATCTTCCAAAACTGCTCTCTAGACTTTCTTCTTGCCATCTTTGTACCTTGCTTGACCTTCTTCTAGTCGTCATCTTCTTCCACCTCAAGGTCCAGCTTCACAATCACTGGCGTCGGGCGCCACCTTTGCCTTCTTCCCAGAAGACGATCGCTGGCACACCAGCACCAAAAGACGATCAGCATTGCCATCTCTGTCGTCAACCCAGATCTGGTTGGGATTCTCTACCAGAGCCCGCAACGAAGACATCTCGGCCACGTTCGAATGATTGTTCCAAATATCGGAATTCATTTTGAAGGAGTTGTGGGCATATTGCTGGGGTGCTTTGGGGAGGAGATGAGAGATGGGGAAGTAATGCACACCAGGTGTTTGAGGTATGAACAAGGTATAAAATTTCTTAATTAATCTTGTTTTCCCATTTTAAATGGCAGCAAAAATTATTGTCTTTTACAAATTTGTCTTTGTGCTTATGCTTGTATTTATGGATTTTATGTCATGGTTCAACTAATTTATGATATAGAAACTAAAATAGGACCAAATCAATAATCTTTTTTATTTTGTATTGGTTTTTGCAGGTTATGGAGGCCAATAATTTTATGGAACATCAATCTCGTAGAAAATTGGATTTTTGACACCACAGGTTTGTTGCTCTTTACTGTAAATGTTTAGCGTTTTTTATATACTTTGGATGTTAAAGGTTTGGATTCATATTGTCTATGCATTTTTATTGGCAGAGACACATCAGTCAACTTCATCATTTCAAAGATTTGGAGCATAGAAATTCACAGAAGCATGAAGAAGACTTGAGGTTGCTGGTTGCAGTTGATGTTGCTGGTTGCAAGTTTTTAAACAAATACTTGTTATTAAGTAGTACATTAATGGCTCATTTTCCATTGTTTGCTAGTTGTATAAAAACATAAACATTTGTGAGTAACCAGCAACATCATTTATTTACTGGTTACATATTTACATTTGTGTGGGTTCTTTTGTCTGCTCCTAATCTATACATGTACAAGTGTGGGTTCTTTTGCTGCTCCAACCCATAATCACAATCTCACAAGCAGCATAATCAAGAACTAGCCCTTTCTCATTGCGTAGTTCATCAAAGTCCTCCGATTTTCCATGCTTGCTATGTACTTCTAGTAAAATGTTGTTGTAATATTGTCTGGAGCCACTCTGAGATTAAGCATTACATCTAAGAGCATATTAGCATTTTTCATCTAGCCTTGCTTGCATAGCCCGTTCATAAGCACATTATAGGTTGCAACATCAGGGATGCATCCATCACTCAGCATCTCCTTTAGCAACTTGAAACCCATTTTTATATCACACAGAACACATCGATGACCATGGTAAATGTAGCATCGTTGGGCCGCCTCACTCTACTGTCCATTCTTGCATAGGCCATTGAGGAGGGTGTTGTACATAATTAAATTAGGTTTCACACATTTCCTTAACATCTCATGATACATTTCCACAGCAAAGCCAACCCTTCCATGTTCCCATCAATTAAATTAGTAAAAATAACATCATTTGGCACCAATCCTCTGTCACACATTTCATCAAACATCATCTAATCTACTATCCTTGCAAAATCCATTAATCAAGACACTGTAAGTATAGGCACAACCCTTTTTAACCTAAACCCTTCCTCCAAATTTCCCAATTTACAGTAACCATCGTATTAAAACTAATAGCACTAGGCCTCAAATCCCACTTCCCAATTTGATAAAAAATCAACTGGGCTTCTTTCATTTTACCTTCTTTGCACAAGCTGTTGCATCAAAATGTTAAAGTTGCACACTTTAGGAGGGTACCCACAATCCAAAATATCCGAGTAGAACGCCTAAGCTTCTGCAGGCGAATTCGACTTCATCAACAAGTCAAGAAGACGGCCACAGGCTTGAAACGTGACGTCAATTCGATGCTTGCGGACCAAACGAAAGGACTGAATCACTTCAGAGACAAAGCCAGAATCAACATAAGCGTTCATGAGAGCATCGAACACGAAATTGGATTGGTGGGCGGCTCTGGCTTGGAGAAACGATGCGAAAGCGGAAGCAGCGGAGTCCTTCCCCTTTCGAGAGACAACGAATCGGATGAGATCTTGAGCCTGGGAGTGCATTTGATGAGCGAAGAGGAAGGAGGCCATGGCGCAGTAAGAGTGGAGGGTGTGGCGGAAGGGGGATCGAGAAGAGAGCCATGTGAAGGTCTGGAAAGCAGTTTTGGAAGATGGCGTTAATTGTTGCCGTTAAGTTGAAGATGCAGCAAATTTGATTGGGTTTAATTATTTGATGATGTGGCAATTTCTAATTGGAGGGACAGCTAATGGGACAGCATTTTGAGGCAGCAGATCTCGACTCGGAAATGTCACCTAACCTGAACTAGTATCATTTATTTTTTTGATATATAATATTTGGCTATGTTAACATTTGTAAGTAGAAGGATTCAACGAAACACTCGAACCCACTGAGGTGGAGTGGGACACTACTTTTTAGAGGTCTTTTAACCCCATGATAAGGTCTTTTAACCCCATGAAGTTTACAAAAATGGGGGCGGGGCGGAGGGGTGATGATGATAAGGTTGGATGCATGGAGGGTGGGGAGAAGGGTAGGGAAGAGGTGGAGGCAGGAGATGGGGATGCAGGCAATGAGTGGAGGGAGGAGGTGGAGGCAAGGGAAGAGAATACAGGCAATGAGTGGAGGGGGTGGAGATAGGGAGGTTGGGCGAGGATGAGGACACAATCAAGGAGGGCAGGCAGGGGGTGGAGGTGGAGGAGGAGTTGTTTTTTCGTAGAGATAGGATGTCGAAGGCAGGACTGCCCTCGAGTATGCAGCGTGGACAGAATGAGGCAATGGTATGATTATTACCTTTCTTTTTTTGTATTAAAGGCAAATGTTCGTTTCTATTTGTTTTTTAATTTTGTAGATCACTGAGATGCTAACTTGAGCACTTGAGGTGTTGCAAAGTATGGGCACAAGGTTAAGGCGAGTAGAGAAAGACCAAGAAGCAAGAAACAACAGGGTTACTCAAGCGTTTACGTTGTTGGAAAGCATTGACAGTCGACTGAGGCAAGTAAAGAAGAATCAAGAAGCACTTTTTCTGATATACGCAGCCCGACTATCCCCGAGCCTTCAGATCATACCAATGTCTTTGATGATCAATGGCGAGATGAGGAGGACCAGACATCCCATGTAGTGGTATGAACCAAAATTTATATTATATCTTTACATATAATTTTGAGATACTACCATGTTTTAATAGTTTTTAAAAATGGCTGTAGGAAGAAAAGGTTATGATCGGCGAACACGCCAATGTCTTAGATGATCAAGTCCAAGATGGGGAGGACTGGACAAGCCATAATGTAGTAAGCCCCGAATTTTCTATTATTCCTTTATGTTTGTCTCTGAAATACTACCATATTTTAATGGCTGACTATAAACTATTGCAGGAAGAAGAGGTTATGGCCGGTGGACGAAAGTTGCAACCACGAGTACTTTCGCAATATCATCGATCACCGTTCATTAACCCTATTCAGAAGAGGAGGAAGAAGGACAAGTCCTAGGGGATAGATGGTGTCAGCGTGGAGTTGTCGCTAGACTTGACTTTGTTGCCACTGTCGATAACAGAGGTGGCAATATCGGATGGTCCTCCTATGGACAATGTAGCTGGGTTGGACGATAAAGGTCCTCCAGAGGGATACACTCAGTATATGAGTTCAAAAGATGAAATCAGGTAAGCATAAATAACTGGTACTTTTTTTATTTACATTGGTAATGCATTATCACCCTAAAAGTAATTGTTGGTTATTGTAGTCGTGAAACTGGTTATATGCTCCATCTATTGCCATTCTACATCTGTGAATTAGAGGACATGGTGACATGGTTGTCTTGGTATCACATTGACATGTTTTTGTGTTGTCTCCGTTGGAGGAGAGATATAAAGCCTTGTCATCCGTATGATAAGAGCTATGCAGTGATGTCAACTACATTTTTGGTGAGTACTAAACACATCACATCTCACCCTAATTTTTTTTTATAATTTACATTTCTATGTCGTCCAGAGTGGGATAGTTATATTATTTACACTTGATGTCAACTTGCAGGCATCATATATTGAATTGAGTAAGAAAAGTATATCGTTTATTGAGGCAGATGTCCCACCAGAGTGGGATAGTTATGTCTTAGGGAATACTGATGACATCCCTTGGCGGCCAGTTGACTACGTAAGTCAGTTTTAAACTTTTCATGATTGATTTAGTTTTCTCTGAGATTGTTCTTTGAGATTTGTTGTTGAATGGTTGTAACAATATGGTCGTGTATGGCTGGTTGTATGGTTAGTGTTGTTGGGAGAACTTAATTCTTATTTAGGTCTGCTTGGCGTACTTAATGCTTAATATGTATTAAGGTCAGCCTGGTGGACTTAAATAAGAATAAAGGTCTGCCAAGCAGACTTAATGCTTAATAAGTATTAAGGTCAACCTGGCAGACTGAATTCTTATTAAGGTCTGCCTAGAATTAAGTCTGCCAGCCTGACCTTAATACTTATTAAGCATTGATGTAACACTCCAAGATTTTTGGACGTGTTTTTTTTTTCTTCAAAACTTTCCTATCTCAAATGAGAATCACATACATCCAAAAAATATTATAGGATCAAAACCTCAAATGAAGATCTATATAATAAAACACGATAGTTTTTGAAAATGTCTCAAATGGGAGACATTTCAATGGCTAGGATCAATTTCTGATGGATTGATGGTTGGGATTAAAAATTTTCCCGCCCAACAATTCCAAGCTCTGCCTCATTTCATTTCTCTAAAGCCATCAAATCTCACGCAATCAAGCTCTCACCTCTCACACTCTCTCTCACCTCTCACTCTCTGCATCACTCAAGCTCTCACCTCTCTCTCTCTCTCTCATATCATTCAAGAGTGGTCCGCGGACAAACAAGAAGTCGACGAAGTCCTTTCCAGCCTCCGTGAACACCACCTTATCTGTGGTGGTGTCTACTAGAAACACATCTGGGAGGTTGCCCGCGGCGGCGAACGACTGATGGTGGCGGCCTCTCTCTCTCTCTTACTGACCCACTCATTCTCTCACTCACAGCCTCTCTCTCTCTTCCTCTCTCTCACAGACCCACCATCCTCCCTCCGCCGTTCACTGCTGCGGCCAGATCTCAGTTGCTGTGTATATGTATGTGTGTGCGTGATATGTGTGTGTCATGTGCGTGTGTTCTGCAAGTATCTATGTATATATTATGTATATGTGTGTGTTATGTGTGTATATATCTATATATATGGGTGTGTGCGAAGGCGTGTATGTGTGTTTGTGATGTTTGCTGTGTATATGTGTGTGATGTTTGTTGTGTATATGTATGTGTGTGTTGTGTGCGTGTATCTGTGTATATATTATGTATATGTGTGTGTTCTGTGTGTATATATCAATCTCTGTGTGTGTGTGTTTGATTTTTTGTTTGGTTGATTTTAAATGGAGGGTAAGAGAAATGAGAATGAAAGTTGGATTCTTGGCTCTCTGTGTTAATATGTGCATTTGAATTTGCTTAGGGTGAGTTGAAAAATGGAAGTTGGAATCTTTTCCTTGAAAGTTTTTCTTTTGGTTTCATTTGAGATATTGTTTACAAACATACATACAGTAATATACATACATATAATATAGACAATGTGTTCGTCTTTGTTTTCAACTTTTATCTTATTATTTTAATTATAATTGGTGTAAAACAGTAATATATGGATAATGTGTGTATATAGTTTCAATGCATATAGTTCCTTTAGTTGAGAAGGTCAATAATATAGCATTTTAGTTGAGCTATTTTAGTATATTGATAGCTATAATCTTTAATTAATTTGAAAGCAACGATAAGTTGTGGGATGGTGGGAAAGGAGCATGGTTGCCTCTGGATAATTTTGCCTTTTGCATGCCCTTTTGTGCAGAGAGAAGATGGGGAAAGTGGGTATTTGTGAAAAGAAGAGAGCCTTGCAAGTGGGTATTTGTGAAAGGTCTCATGCCTTCGTACAGGTACTCACTCTAACTTAGTGGATGCTGACCCACATGCCCAACCCAACAACTACTATTTGTTAATATAATATAGTAATTTTTTACTGTTTTCTTTAACAAAAAAGTATTATATAATTCGTTTTCATTTTAATTTAATACAAATGTATTATATTTGTTAATAATATTAATACAAATATATTTGCCATATATTTTCATATTGTGTTTTATATTTTAAAACATATGTTTATTTCTACAATTTGAACTATATTTTTAATATATAAATAGTAAATACCATCATATAAGTAGTAAATACCATCATACATTAACCATCATACAATTTGCTCATTTTATTTAATTGACATTCCTTAATTAAATTTAACTAATTGATTAGATCGAATTCATACATTCTCTTTTTTTCTTAAAATTTTAAAATAAATTACGTAAATATTAATGTGTTTTGGTCTATTAACAAAGTTTTAGATAAATTACAAATTTTTAGATAATGTATTTTGGTCTATTAATACAAGGGATGCCATTTTTTTGTTAAAGAAAGCAGTAAAAAAATAAACCAAAGATATTTTGAAGAACAGTTATTTTGGATGTCTATTTAAAAAAATTTCTCAATTGGACATGATTTTTTTAATTTTCATTTTATGTAAATGTATTTTTTGGGATATCTTTATTTGTTGTAAATGAATTTTTTGAATTGTGTGGATATAAAGAAATGATGATTTATGAGTTATGATTTACAGATATGTAAAATTGTTTTATATTTAATTTATAATTTTAATGTTAGATTTTGCTTTTCACCTTTATTTCATATAATATAGCTTTAGTTTTAATTAAGAATTTTTTTTGTAAATTTATTTTTAGTAGAAAATTAAATTTACATACTATACTCTTAATTGTAAACAATTAAAAATTGTCTCTTCATAAAATAAAAATAGAATTATTTTTAATGTAGGATGATTTCTCTATTTTTTAATTTTAAATTTAAAATGTCACTATTTTATGTTAAAAATAAAATTATTATTATTATTATACCTTAAAAACTTAAGCCTAAAAACAAGTAAATCCTTTATAAAGACCCAATTTGCCCATAAACCCACTTAACCCAACATCAATGGTGAATCAAATTGGAAAAATATTCAATCTAATGGTAATTTTAAATTATCTAATTATATATTATTATGTAACTAAACTGTGAATATATGGCACCAAAAAATAAGAAATGTTATTTTATTTTTAATTTTTTCAAAACTTATTAATTATCATGTGTCAAATTTTCACATTATGTCATCTTATTTAAACTGTTCTTACCCATGTGTTGTAGTCAATGACAGTGGCAATAGTTGAAAGTTTAAATGTTTTTGCACTGAATGTATTTTAGGAATTGTTTAAAAAGAAATTGAGAGTAAGGGTGATTTGTTGTGGAGTTATTTAACAAAATTGGTCTAGGAAGGAAAAGACCGTTTGTTTGGAACTATTTAAAAAAAAAAAAAAGGACTGCTTTAACATTTATATGTAATATAGCAAGAGAGTTTATATATATTTTTTTGTACATTTTTAAGGAAGTATAATATTCTATGTTGTATTTTAAAATTTTTTGGTAAATCTTCACTCTCTATGACTTTGTTATCTGTTGAATTTTTTTTTTTTTTTGCGTAAATTTATGTTTGGACTTTCGATGTGATAATTATTCATACTAGGTTTTGATTTTTTATTTTAATTTCATTTCTATAAAATTGTGTTCTGATTTTAATTTTATCATTTTAATGTGATTGTTAAAATACATTTATTCTAACTATTGGGGGGGCTTGCGGGTGAGACGGCAATGAGGGGGGGCGGGAAGGAAAGACAACGGATGGGGGCAAGGCGTTGCGAGGGTTGGTAGGGGGGCGATGGTGGTCCGAGATTACTCGCAAGCCCCTAATGGTCGCTGTCGAGGGCCCTTCAAGCCCCCGACCAGCAACGGTTGGGGGCTCCAAGGGCCCCCGGCGACGTCTGGTATGTATTGTTTGATATTTAATTTTTAATTTAATTTGTTCAGATTCTAGAGCACTGATGTGCTTTATTATATAGATTTAGTAATTTTATTTCTTTTTATTATAAAACGTTAACAAGTATATAATAATTTTTATTTTTATTTTTTGTTCAGTGTTTATAATTTTTCTTTTTTACAATATTAATGAACATTATTACATTTTAATCTTAATATTATTTACATCGTGCCTTTAGGCATGGGTATACGCTAGTACATTAACATTACTCAAACACAAGTCATATTACATAATATTCGTTCATCTCACAAAGTTGAAACATAAGTTTCTCAACATGATTATTACATCACTGGGCCTTCGAAAAATGCATCAAAATGCCAAAACATGCAAAACTTCATCAGGCACGATGCTTTGTGCCGCTATGCATCATTCTCATGGTTGCAAACCCCCTCTAGAACGTTTGAAGGTTCCAGAGGTATAAACCAGGTTAGATGTTGAATCATCTAAGTAAGGTTTTATATGACGTTCTACCCTTGTGTTTAGTTTTGATGATGAAAAACAATACTTTGTTCTATCCCCAAGTTATGAGTCAAGTCTATGGTTTTCAACAAAAATCAATTTCAAGTGCTTTGTTAAAATGAAAACCAAAAAGATTTATGATTTTCTATATCAGTTGGAGATTTGCAAAGTCAAGTATTTAGTCTTAAATGAATCTTCTAAAATGATTTTCGAAATAGCTTTGAAGTCGTTGGTCAAGATAGAGTTAAAATTGTTTTATGGCAAAAGACCAACTTGAACATAAATATGTTTGATGAAAATCCAATCTTAAGTATGAAAAATCATTTATGTTAATCTCATATTTCAAAATAAGCTTTCATATTTTGAAACATACATGAAAGGTTTTGGTTCGAAATTCAAATGTCTGAAAAATCCTTTAGTTCATGCATCATGTTTCGAAACTCCTTTTGGTAAGGTTTCAGTATTTTTCTAAGTCTAGAAGATTAGCACCTTATAAGGAGACATATAAGAAAATAATTTCATTTTGGAAAACTATTTCTCGGTATTTTGATAGCTTCTATCAATTAGTGTTAAAACGATTTTTAATGAATTTTTCAAGAAATAGAAAGTGTATATCTTGGATGTGGTAAAATCGCAAAATCCTAAATTTGTACTAAAATCCAAATTCTACTTTCTTATTCTTATGGATTTTGATTTTCTAGATATTTTTATTGAATCCAAATGGGGAATATTTTCTTATTTATATTTATGTATTAAAGTAAATGGAAGGTAAAATATAAATAAAATAAAATGAGGACATTTACTTGTGTCGACCAATGCTCTAGCATCTGTCGACAGGCAGAATGCCTGCACAAGGAACTGTCGACCGGATTAGATGATCTGTCGACCGGATTTTGAATTCTTGCTAATTTGTCGACCGTTTGTGTTGTAGAAACCCCCAACGGCTAGTTTTTCCACTCACCCAAAGTGCTCTTCCCACTACCAACGATAAGATTCGTGAATGGGCTCTCAAGGGACTATAAATACAAGTCAAATGGGTTATTCAAACCAACCAAGAGGATTGATTTCAAGCTTACAAGTGTTCATTCTTTCAAGAGCTTCATTGTTTCAATTGTGCTTCATTTTTCTCTCTAAAGGCTTTGAATATCATTTGTATTATCTTGTTCAAGCCTTGTATTTATATTGAGAGATCTTGTAACTAAGAGTGTCTACTCTTAGATCCTCTCTTTTGCATTATTCTTGGTTTTCCTAGCAAGAGTGCTAGGGGACTTGCTTGTTGAAGCAAGAGGTTGTATTTCCTAGCAAGATAGCTAGAGGGCTTGCTTGTTTAAGCAAGAGGTTGTAATTTCCTACCTTGTTGCTAGAGGACCTATCCAGAGAGATAGAAGGTTTTAGTGGATTGATTGAAAAATCCTTAGTAAGGAGCTAAGGTAGTAGATTAGGGTTGATTTAAGTCAAACCACTATATATCATTATGTCTCTTATTTGTTTGTGCTATTTGTTTCATTTATTGTTCCAAGCATTTCATTAATCACTTACACTAAAATCTCATTTTTCATCAAAAGGAGTTTCAAGTTCAATCAATTTTTTAAAACAACCAAATTCACCCCCCTCTTGGTGTTGGTGCCATTGCTATTCAAATCTAACATTATAGAATAATGTGCATGATATGCAATATGCAATATGCAGCATCCTTGGCCAATCATCATTTACTTACAAGGGCGAGATGTACTTTCAACATCTATGATAGATCAGCGATATTATTGCGATATCATTTCATAGTCTGGTCAAGCATGTAGTACATGTCGAGAAAATTGTGAATGTTCATATGCATCACATAATATTATATGAATGCAACCTAAATGCATGAGGCATCATAATAACATGATTAATATGGCGATTGCATGGTTAGTTCAAGTCTAGGCAAGTATAGGGTAGTATTATTTACTCACCTTGCAAAAAGATGATTTTGTCTTTAATGTCGGTTTACCTCAAAATTCATGTTGGACTTCAAATCTTGCTCGATTTTGAGCCTTAATGTACCCTGGGAATCATAATGCTTAGGAAAATCAAATTTCTAAATTTTCCTAATTTTCTCTTATTTTCTTTTCCAATAAATACCTCCTCAAATAATTTTCTCAATTTTGCTCCACCATAATTCATAAATTAATATTCCTAGACCTCAGAAATTTTCTAGAAATTTTCCAGATTCATATCCTATTTTTTTCCTATTTTTCCATAACACTTAAAATTATAAAATAATTTATTTATTTATTATTTTTCATAAATTTTTCCACAAAAGCCTCCAAAATAAAATTACATATTTTTATAATTTTTTTCATATTTTTCTCACTTTTATTTTATTTTTATTTCATTTTTTTTCCTGGACTGGGGGTCATCTTCTCCGGTGAGCTGTTTGCCGCCAGCAACCCCCCGGCCACCCCCAAACCTCCAAACAACCACTGTCCCCCTACTCCTCAAAAATTGGAAAATGAATTGTTTCTTACCTCAAAACGAAGCTCGACCATTCGGCTCCGGCGGGTTGCGATTTTCCGACGAGCCAAGTTTCCTCGCTTTCCTCTACTCCTTTGGCCACCAAATCCTCCAGATTCGATCCTTGCTCCCCCAGGAACAAAAGCCCCCTACTTGCACCCTCCAATTTCTCCAAGAACTTGAGGATTTCGAATGCCAAATTTTTGAAACCTTTAGCCCCTTTTATAGCCACTTTCGGTCGCCTCCTCGGCCAATTGACGGCCAAACCTTGGCCCCCCCCGACCACCTTTGGCCACTGCAACCCCAAAACCACCTCGAAAGCTCCTCAAAACCGTTCGCCGCCCCCTAGTTTTTCGACGGTTGCTTTGTCGTTTGACACATTTTGGCCGACCATTTTCTTGGCCAATCCAGCCACCCATGGTGTCGCCACGACTTCCAGCCCTTGGGGCCTCTTTAGGCAGTCTTCACGTGGTTGGAGGGGCTCTGGTCGGCAGCCACAGAGGCTGCCAGCCACCTCCGGTAGCTTTACAATTTTTTTTTATATATATGTATATATATATATACACGTACATACCTATTTATAAATTATTTAATACATATATATTTTGATATATATATATATATCAAAATAATTGTTTTGTACTTATTAACATTATCATAACGTAGTATTTTTTTTTTTATATCTATTTACATGAATAGCACATTTCAATCAATATATATATATCATGATAACATATTTCATATTTAATTAATACCCTTATACACATAGAAATTATACATTTTAACATATATACATAATCGTTATATTACAATTAAAATCAATAATAATAACATACTAAAATGTTAAATTTAAACATGTATGTATATCATATAAATTAGTAATATAACACACATATTTATATCACATATACATAAATCAACAATAATATAATATGAATCATAACATCAAAGGTGAATAACATATATACATACTAACTAACATAAATAATATTAATGAATCAAATTATTATATTGTATCAATATTATAACATATCTAAAATCAAAATGTTGGAATTTACACACATAAACATAATATTTTACATACTAAAACAGTTTTTTAAAATTCTTTTTAGGGCATTACAATTGAGGTCAGCTTGGCAGACTTAAAAATGCATTAAGTCCGCCAGGCCACTAGATCTACACCTTCAATCAGTTTTGTTGCGAAAGAACTCTTTCCAAAACAGAAGGTTAGAACAAAATATAAGCAAAACCAAAGAGATATTGAAAACAACCAAGAACACAAAAGAATAAACAATAAAAGAAAAATCCTGTAAAATAGCTTTTCAAGGCTCAGATCTAGATCTGTCCAGATTGTACCACCTAGGTAACTCCAAAAATAGGGACACCAAGCCTCACGGAAGCACTCAAGAAACAAGCCACGAAAACCCCCAAATCGGAGTCCAAAACCCTCTTGGCTAGAACACCAAAACTTCTCCCAAAAAACCACACAGGTTACTTTCACAACAAGATCCACCAAGGGACAAAAACGATCACAAAGATATGGGACGAAGAGCAGTACCAGAAAGCTTACCTCAAAAGGATCTGCTGAACCAAATAAATAGAGGCTACTCACCAATCGACCAAGGGCTTCCAAAGGAAAGGAAGACAACTACCATGAAAAGGAGATCTGGTAGAAAAGGCAAGAACCAACTCACGAAGATCGGCCATCAAAAGGAAAATATCGGGAGAGCAAAGTGAGAGATGGAGAGAGAGAGTTCGGCCGTCAAATAAGAGTAAAGAAAGCAGAAAATAGGCTTTATGTATGACGATGCTAAGGTACGGCCGGGGGGCCATTTGGCTTGGGCTTGGGCTTCCTTAAGCCTTGAGCAAATGGGCTCAACCCATTTCTCCTCCAAAGACTTAATTAAGGGCTTATGGCCCGACTTTTTAATGGGCTGCCAATGGGTGGTACGAAAAATGAACGGTACTTCAATCCTTGGTCGAAGCCTATGAAGATAAACCCGAAAAGAAATTCGTCATAGCCTTGGGCCTCATTGGGAAACAAAAAATAACAAATCTCCACCTGATTCCCAATGAGGTCAGCAAACACAAACAAAAAACATATGCAATAGGATGCAACAAAATGCAGATAATGCAACAAATGCATAAGCAATTATCAAGTAACCTTACCAATATTAAGTAGATCTAGGCAACTTTTAAATTTAGCCATAGGAAAAATTTTAGTTCCCATATTAGCAGGATTATATTCAGAAAGCACTTTTCCAATTTAATAATGTTTTGAGATACAATATCACGAATAAAATGCAATCTCACATCTATATGTTTGGTGCATTTGTGAAAAATAGGATTTTTACATAAGTGAATTGCAGATTGACTATCAGAGAAAATGGTCACATTTTCATTAAGAACACATAGTTAATTTAGTAATCCCTTAAACCATAGGGCTTCCTTAATAGCCTCTATAGCAGCAATGTATTTAGACTCAGTGGTAGAGAGGGCAACAATATGTTGAAACTGAGACTTCCAACTAATGCATGATTCACATAAAGTAAATACATAGGATGATGTAGACTTCCTATTATCTCTATCACTAGCATAGTCTAAATCAGTAAACCCTTTTAATCTCACATTATTGGACTTATGCTTATATATTAATCCTACATTATAGGTGCCTCTTAAATACTTCAATAACCATTTCACTGCTTCCCAATGATAGGGACTTGGGTTTGTCATAAATCTACTAAGAGTACTAACTGCATAGGCTAGGTCTGGCCTAGTGCATACCATAACATACATGATAGAACCTATAGCATTTGAGTAAGGAATTCTATTCATATATTCCTTTTCTTCCTCATTATCAAGAGATTTATCTTTAGATAATATGAAATGGTTCCTAAAGGTAAAGATACTGATTTACTATCATGCATGCCAAATCTTTTTAGGATTTTTAACACATATGTTGTTTGATGCAAAAATAACATAGAATTTGACTTATCTTTTTCAATTTCCATACATAGGATCCTCTTGGCCATTCCTAGGTTTTTCATGTCAAATTCTCCACCTAATGCAGATTTTATGCTATTTATCTTTTTAACATCAGGACCAATAAGAAGTATATCATCAACATAAAATAAAAGAAACACACAGTCATTTCTATTTTTATGCAGAAAATACAAGCAATGATCAAACTCACTTCTTTTAAAACCAATTGATTTAACAAAGGAGTCAAAACGTTTATACCATTGTCTTGGGGACTGTTTTAAACCATATAAGGATTTTTTTAAGAAACGCACAAAATCTGATTTTCTTATCTTCAAAATCTTTGGATTGATACATAAATTTTTTTTCTTCTAAATCACCATGCAAGAAAGAAGTTTTTACATCTAGTTGTTCAAGTTCCCAGTCAAAATATGCAACTAATGCAAGCATGACATGAATGGTGGTGTACTTAACAACCGGTGAAAAAATCTCATTATAATCTATCCCTTCTTTTTGTGTGAATCCTTTGACTACTAGCCTAGCCTTAAACCTTATTGGTTCTCTATCAATTGTACCCTCCTTAACCCTATAAATCCACTTGCAACCTACAATGGACTTATCCTTAGGTCTAGGGGCTAATTCCCAAGTTTGGTTCTTGTTGAGGGAACTCATCTGCTCTTTCATTGCTTCTATCCATTCTTTTGAATATTTACTTCCTATGGCTTCCTCATATGTGTTAGTCTCATTTTCAGCTAGGTCTTGATAGCTAGCATAGGCTAATTCGAAATCTGATGCTAATCTTTGAGGCAACCTATGAGACCTTCTTTCCCTATCCTAGCTAACTGATAATCAGGAACTGATGGCTGGTCATTAGGGAATTCTTCTACTATTTCTCTCTCCTCATCTATTTTAGGCTGATTTTGACTCTCCACTTCACTAGAGGTTGAAGAAGTGTTCTCCACCTCATATGAGTTTATAGGAGATTGGGTGCTTGAGTTTTTCAACTCTTCTTGAGGACTCTTGTCCTCACTAATTTTGTCACCACTAGGCTTTGTACAAGGCATTTCTGATTCATTAAATGTGACATCTTTACTAACAATAATTCTTATTCCCTTTTGGTTTCTATCCCATAGCCTATATCCTTTGACTCCCTCAGGATATCCTAAGAAAACACATTTCCTAGTTCTAGGCTCTAATTTTCCCTCATTTTGATGAGTGAAGGCAGCACAACCAAAGGTTCTAAGAATTGAATAGTTGGCACATTTTCCATGCCATTTTTCATAAGGAGTATCACCATTTAAAGCAGCTGAAGGAGTTAGATTAACTAGGTAACATGCAGTCATAATTGCTTCTCCCCATAATGACTTAGGTATATTTGAACTAATCATCATATACCTAACTTTGTCTAAAAGGGTCCTATTCATCCTCTCAGCTACTCCATTCTGTTGAGGAGTATAGGGGACTGTTCTATGCCTACTAACTCCATATTTCTTGCACAAATTATCAAAATTAAAATTGTAAAATTCTAAACCATTATCAGTCCTAAGGTATTTTATCTTCTTGTCAGTTTGATTCTCTATTTGAGTTTTCCAATTTTTAAAACTTTTAAAATTTTCAAACTTATCTTTTAAGAGAATAACCCAAACTCTTCTAGAGTAATCATCAATTATAAACAGAAAATACCTATTACCACTTGATGTGGGATTTGATGCTGGCCCCAAAGATCTGAGTGAATGTATTCTAAGGCTCTAGAGGCTCTATGAACATTAGAGGAGAAAGACAACCTATGATGTTTTCCAAGGATACAATGATCACAAAAAGGGATATCAGACACAAAATCTTTCCCAAAAGCACCTTTATCACTTAGCAACTTAAGCCTTTTGACACTCACATGTGCTAACCTGTTGTGCCACTTGATAGTGGCATCAGGATTGATTAATGCAATATGGGATCCTAGATTATTAATTACCTCAGCATTTAATACATAAATCCCATTTCTCCTTACCCCTTTACAGACTACCATTGCTCCTTTAAACATTTTTAACACTCCATTTTCAATTTTTCCAATAAGACCACTCTTTTCTAATTCTCCCACTGAAATTAAATTCCTAGCTATTTTGGGTATATATCTAACATCTTTTAATTTTAAGACATAACTAGTGTCTAACTTAATAGAGATGTCTCCTACCCCAATGATTTTATATGCTAAGTTACTGCACACTATGGCATGCCTACCTTCAGATTCATGCAGATTTTCAAACCAATGTTTTTGTGATGTAACGTGAAATGATGCACCTGAATCTAAGATCTATTCATGCATGTTTGATCTAGCAGCAACATTTATTTCAGTGGAATCAGAATCTAAGAGCATGTATACTTCACTAGGATCATATGAGGTTACTACATTAGCTTCTTCTTGATCCTTACCCTTTTCTTTATTTTTATTTTTCTCTGCATAACAATCTTTAATAAAGTGCCTAGCTTTACCACACCCATAGCACTTTTTACCTTTCCCTCAGTTTTTGGATTTGGACCTACTTCTACCCTTTTTCTTACCACCTCCCTCTTGATTTTTAGATTGGGACCTACCTCTCATCATATGGACCTCACCATGTCTTTTCTCATGTTTAAGTTCCATTTCTTTACTTCTTAAGGAATCTATAACAATTTCAAGTGTTAATGTATCCCTACCATACTTAATGGCATTTTTTTACCTCTTTATAGATATCTGGAATAGCATTTAATAAAATCACAGCCTTATATTCTTCAGATATTGTTTCACCACAATTAGTGATATCTTGAACTAATTTGTTGAAGACATCTAAATTGTCATCTAGATCCTTAGAGGGGTCAATCTTAAAACTGAAAAAATTTTCTAACAAATAGAGCTTATTTGGTGTGGACTTCTTCACATATAATTTTTTCAATTTTTCCCATAACTCTTTAGTTGTGTCAAGTTTTCCTACTTTTCTTAACACTGAATCAGAGAGATGTAAGATTATTGAAGTGTATGCCAATTCATCAGCTTCTAGTTTTTGTTCTTCTTTAGTACCTTCAGGGTATTTACCATCCATGACCTTAGATACTTTCTGTTGTACTAAAATTCCCTTCATTTTTTGTTTCCAAATTGAAAAGTCCCCCTTCCCATTGAAAACCCCCAATTCGAAGTGTGTGGTCATATTCACCAAGTATATGAATTTCACATAGAATATGCAACCTAATTAAATTGATGCAAACACACAGTTTTAAAGATTTAATTCAGGCAGCATATTTACAAAGGGATGATAAACAGAACTAGAATAGGACTAAACAGGGATAGAGAAAAACGGATTTACAAAGTAAATAGTATTCTAAACTTGTTTTACACACAGCCAAATAACTGATATCACAAACAACAAATTATTAGGATTCACTTCAACAAAGTATATATTGACAAACAAAAAATTTAGAGAACAGTAACTGTAGAACAAACAACTCAAATAAGCTGATACAAAATTTACTGAGCTAGATCTCAAGAGTGAGATCTAGAGTGAAGTTGGGTCAGATCTCGCGGACCTGCCGGCCTCCACGCGCCAAAGTCTGCCAACTACACGAACCATCATTGGCCGGAGAGTAGACTGGCACGCGTGGGTCAAGGCGAAGCTACTCTGACGAACGATCACAGATCTGGGGTTGGTTTACCCCGAATCACTCACTGCACAAAGCAATAAGAGTTAAATGATTCGGGTTCCAACATAAACCCTAGAACCACTTACCGAGTAAATTGATCAAGAAAACCAGAGTGGTTTTTCGTTTATGTTTTGATTTTGCACAACCCAGGAGCCACACGAGGCTTTGATACCATTTGTTGCGGAAGAACTCTTACCAAAACAAAGGGTTAGAACAAAATATAAGAAAAACCAAAGAGATATTGAAAACAACCAAGAACAGAAAAGATTAAACAATAAAAGAAACTCCCTGTAAAATAGCTTTTCAGGCTCAGATTTGGATCTGTCCAGATTGTACCACCCAGGTAACTCCAAAAATAGGGACACCAAGCCTCATAGAAGCACTCAAGAAACAAGCCACGAAAACCACCAAATCGGAGCCCAAAACCCTCTCGGCCAGAACACCAAAACTTCTCCCAAAAAACCACATAGGTTACGTTCACAGCAAGATCCACCAAGGGACAAGAACGATCACAAAGATATGGAACGAAGAGCAGTACCAGAAAGCTTACCTCAAAATGATCTACTGAACCAAATAAATAGAGGCTACTCATCGATCGACCAAGGGCTTCCAAAGGAAAGGAAGACAACTGCCATGAAAAGGAGATATGGCAGAACAGGGAAGAACCAACTCATGAAGATCGGCTATCAAAAGGAAAATATCGGGAGAGTAAAGTGAGAGATAAAGAGAGAGAGAGAGTTCGACCGTCAAATAAGGGTTAAGAAAGCAGAAAAGGGGCTTTATATATGACGGTGCTAGGGCACGGTTGGGGGGCCATTTGGCTTGGGCTTGGGTTTCCTTAAGCCTTGAGCAAATGGGCTCAACCCATTTCTCCTCCAAAGACTTAATTAAAGGCTTATAGCCCAACTTTTTAATGGGTTGCCAATGGGTGGTACGAAAAATGGATGGTACTTTAATCCTTGGCCGAAGCCTATGAAGATAAATTTGAAAAGAAATTCGTCATAGCCTTAGGCCTCATTGGGAGACAAAAAACAACAAGTTTAATACATGTAACGTTATGTAATTCCTGCAGGTCTTGCTCCCATGTAGTGTAAATAATCAACACTGGATCCTCGTAAAGATCTGCTTGAAAGAGATGAAAATTGCCATCTACGACTCTATGGCACGGTCTGATGAGAGTAGGGCGTCCAAGCTTGAGTTCATGAAGCCATTTTAGAGCCTCCTACCCTTGCTTGTATTGGGCAGTGGATATTACAAGAATAAATCTGCACTTGAGCCCAAATACAAAGAATGAGAGTTGGAGAATATTAATCCGAGTAATGTGAACATTCCACAACAACCGGACGGGTATTGTAACTTTTATTTTCTAATATTGAATTTTGTAAGTTGAATACATTTTATGTTGTCATCTAGTAGTTTGACATTGAATTTTTTTGATTTCTAATGCAGTAGTAGCTGCGGTTGTTATGTAATAAAATATGTCGACGACATTTTGAGGCACAAAGAGGATTGCTGGGCGACTGATCAGTCGATGGATGATGCTTGTGCCCTCAGGAAGAAAATTGCATAATATTTGTATAGATATAGTAAAATTGTATTAAATGGTTGAGATTGTTGTATATATTATTTGTACAGATACAGTAAAAGTCTTGGAAATTATAGGTCTTCAATGGTTGTGTATGGTTTTTGTTTTTCATGCAGAGGCAGGTCCAATTATACATTTGTACAAGTAAAGTTGTTAGTGTTGGCGCGGCGCGACGGACTTAATGAAAGTTTACGTACGTCGGGCGAACTTAATACACATTAAAGTCCGCCAGGCGGACTTAATAAAAATGTGTTTTTTTTTTTTAAGTAAGAATTTAATAAAAAAAAGTTAAGCACACTTAATATTAAAGTCTACCAGGCAGACTTAATAATGTTTAAAGTCTGTTGGGCAGACTTCATATACATTAGAGTCCGTCGGGAGGGATTATTATTTGAGCACTTAATAATATAAAGTCTGGTTGGCGGACTTAATGCACATTAAAGTCTTCCTAGCGGACTTAATTTATATTAAAGTTCGCCGGATGGACTTAATAAAAATGTTTTTTTTAAGTAAGGATTTAATAAAAAAGTTAAGCACACTTAATATTAAAATTTTCCAGGTGGAGTTAATAATGTTTAAAGTCCGCCGGGTGAACTTCATATACATTAGAATCCACCGGGAGGGATTATTACTTGGGCACTTAAAAATATAAAGTCCGCCCGACGGACTTAGTAGATATTAAAGTCGGCGACAGACTTAATAAAAATGTTTATTATATTTTCTTGAAGTAAGGATTTAATAAAAAAGTTAAGCACACTTAATATTAAAGTTTGTCAGGCGGACTTAATAATGTTTAAAGTCCGCGGGGCGAACTTCATATACGTTAGAGTCCGCTGGGTGGGATTATTACTTAGGCACTTAATAATATAAAGCCCGGTTGGCGGACTTAATAAATGTTAAAGTCTGTAGGGAGGACTTATTTGGGCGGACTTAATACCATGTTATGTTTGCCCGATGGTCTAAATAACGCATTAAGTTCGCCTAATGAACTTTGCAATTTAAAAAGCTGCATCAAACAGAGAAATTGTAGGAGATTTACAAGCAGAATTGACACAAACAACATTCAATGGCCCATGGGCACTCTGTGAGCAAACAATATAAATCATTTACAAGCAGAATTGACATTTTTTTGACACAACATTCAATGCTTCAATATAAGCAGAATTTACACAAACTATTCAATGCTTAATGATACTGCCACAAAATATTACAAACACAAACAATGCTTCTCAAAACAAACAAAAACAATGCTTCAAGAATTTGGTGGGTAGTCCTCATGCTGTTGGTGGGGCGGGTACATTGGGGTAAGGAACTGAGTCATTCCAAAGGTAGGCACCATGGGCACTTCATGAACATTCATATTTTGATAGTGAGCAGCCTGTAGCTGAGATTGTGCAAAATTTAACAATAATTACAACACATTTACCTGATACTGTGCATCTTGTGACACCATTTGATTGAATGGTTGAGCTTCTTGAACAATATTTTGACTCAGGGCCTTGACTGCCTTTGATTTTGAGGAGCCCACCTAGGCATCAAATGAAAGTAGTAGCCCATTATAATCATATTTAACGTAAGCTAAAAAAAAAAATACCTTCGCTCTTTTCGTACTTGTTTCCAATGGGCCCTTCTTCAAAAGCTTCCTAGGGGCTCATTTTGTCTGTGATCATTTGAGATTAGTTGCCCGGAATCGTTCTTCGTCATCTGATATCAAATCTACTAACTTGGAAAAGTCATTGCACAGTTCCTCATATTTTAATTGGCTAGACGTACAAATCCATCTATTGTAGTTGATCTTGACCCTCATGTAGGATCTACTGACATCTCTCCTCCATCGTTGTAGGATATACCTGGTAGGAATTGATTTGACACCATTTTGGATCAATATTGTTATAGCATGTCTGTAATGCCCCACTCCCACTTACGGGTGTTACTTGGGAACAATTACCCGAATTGTCCACCTGCCTGGCCTTTGGTGAAGGGTGGACCATGTTTCAAGACGAAACGCCCTAGGTGGAAACTAGGCTCATCCTTCCTTTCCCTCAACCCCAGGATTCACTAGCAGAATTGGGCTTCAACCACACCGCATTTGGTTGAAAAGAAAACTCATGAAGATGCCCAACCGCCATTTTCTTATTTATATTTAATTCTTTTTCCATCCAAGAATTTTACCAGACTCTGTAAAAATCACCATTTAAACCAATCCATTGATTGATTACCAATTTGGAGAAAAAAACTCATAATTTTCAATTTTTCAAAATTTTGGCATTATTCTCCAAAATGCCCGAAAAATCCCATAAATTTGAAAATTCCTCTGGGGCCCAAAATCAATTAAGAAATGCCCCATAATCTCCCAAAATTTCTAATTTTTTTTTAAAAAAATGGTCAGCGGGGCCTGTTGGCGCGCCTGGGGCTCGCGCGCGGCCGCGGCAGCCCTGCCCGCACGCAGGTCTGCTACCACCTGCTTCAATTTCATTTTTTTTTTCTTGGGCCTTCCTAACCCAAACTTCCCAGAAAATAAATTAAATAAAAATACTTCACTTTCGTTTAATTTTTTTTCTCTATTTCTCCATAATTAAGGCTTAAACAACACTCTTGATGGTTCCACAACAACTCATACCAAAAGTGAGATTTAACCTAGGCTTCAACATGCCATAAGCCATTATCTCAATTCAATTTAAAATCAACACTTCAAAAGAAAATACACTCATAAACTTAGGCTTTAACAAGCCATCACCAATCAAATAATTTTACATTTCTTAAATCAACACCACAACCTAAGCTTCCATAAGCCATGAATTTACAAGAAATAAATAAACACCATGAGCTTCCAACCACAAGCTTGCAACTCTTCCTTTTCTCTTTTGACATAAGAACAACCTATAAGGGGAGGATAAAACCTCATGAGCCACAAGGCTCAATAAGGGTGCAATGAACATAAGTATGAACAAAAACATAATATGTGATGCCAAATGCATGTATGCAACATGGTTAGGGCTTGCACATCCTCACAACCACCTTAGTTTGAGGCTTTAAACTACCCTACCCCACACAACCTCATGGCCATAGGTCCTTGAGCACAAACAACATGCCAATGCACACACTCAAAGTTTAAATACATACTGACAACTAGCAAAGCCACCATCCCATGGGGCTATCCCTTACCTTATTCTTTTCTTTGAAACTTCAAGAATCTCCTAGCTTCATTCCCACTCTTCTCCTTAAGAGCTCCTTAAAACAAAATTTAAAAAAAAGAGCTAAGCTACCATTAAAAGAAATGGAAGAAACTTACACAAGCCTAAGGAAGAATACTTACATTCTTCTTTTTCTTCTTTCCTTTCCTTCTTCTCTTCATTATTTCCTTTATTCTTCATTTCTTTTTCCAAATGACCAAAGGAAGACAAGACTTCCTTACTTGCCATTTTATACTAGGCCTTCATATTTCAAGAATGAATCTAGGCCATTCACAAAAAACACAATCCTTGTGCTTAAGGGAGACTTAATCTCAACCGTCCATTTCAAATAAACCCATCCCTTCTCTTGGAGAAAACACAAGAAAGCACAATCCATGTGCTCCACTCTTTTTAAATCCAAGCCTTTGGATTTTCAAGAACCATCCACCACCCTTGGATCAAGTCCCATAAATAAATTTCTTTTCTATTTATTTAATTTAGACTAACTTCAAGACAAGCCTTGAAAGACATAATCACTTTCTTTTCCATTAAAGAAATTCTCTCCAATTTCACACCATTAATGGATGACTAATTTCTTTTATTTCCCATTTTCTTTTTAGGCAACAACATCATGGCTTGCATTTAATGCTTGAAAGATCATTAATTCACCAATTTGAATTTCATTTAAATGCCTATTCTTGCTTCACAAGATTATGCCATGTGTCACTAACCACCATCTCCCAATTTCTTATTTCCTTTTGGATTTTCTTCACTTTTCAAGAGAAGATCTCAACCTTCCATTTAAAGCACAATCCAAATGCTTTGCTAGGATTTAATCCTAGCCTTCCACCCTTTTTAACTCATGATCTCCTCCATTCAAAAATCAATTTTTTTAAAGAAAAGAGATTCCTTAATTGAGTTGGCAATCCATGCTAACTTGAAGGATTTTATCTCATCCATTAGATCATTTCTTTTTTCAAGAATAATCCTCCACCCTTAGATCATCTTGAATTTCCATTTCCTTTCACATTGAATTAAATCTCATATTTTCCAAAGCATTAATGGTGACCATTTACTATTTTCATTTGGATTTTCTTCAATCCACATAATCATGCCTCTCATTAAATGCTTGAAAGACCAATTTCAATTATTTTGCATTTAATTTAATCTCTCCATTTATACTTGAACAAGGCTTTGCCAAGTGTCATCCCTAGACACTAACCTTGGCTTCCAAGTTTTCATCTCATCCTTCCATGTGGCATTACCACATTTATTCACCAAGTTAGGGAAAAATAATTATTTTCACAGATAATTGAATATCCACCATTTTCGCAATATTCTATAATTAAATTCCTTTATGAAATTAATCCCAAAATTTTCAAAATATTCTTTGTGAATTTATTAACCCCATATATCTCCACATAAATACAAAATTGGGATTTAATTCACTTACATACCTAATTCCACATAGGAATTATTTCCAATTTACCAAAATACCATTTATTGGACTTCACTATCCAAATTACCAAAATACCCCTCTCATAAGGCACTCTCATTCTCAAGGATCCATCACATTCTCAAGGGTATTTTTGAAAATTTCACACTTCCTTTCTTATTCTCTTAACATCGGTTACACCGAGTGTTACAATGTCGGTAAATTATTCCTCTAAACTCGAACATGTGACAGCTGCAAACAAGATCAAATTTATCTTTTTAAAAAAGGACTAAATGTTTTTTCAATGACTCTTTTGTCAAGTATGATATCTTCTCGAACCTGATAGCTCATACCCAATGGTTCCTCTCCAGTGGACATAATCGTGCAGTACATCTTCCCAGTGAATTCTTCCTAAAACTCTTTGGATTTTGCAATTGTGTACACTTCTTGAAATTGTTTCTCCATGGGATACTTCGATATATGGGACCATCTGAGAAAATGACTTAGCATCAGCCTTAAACTCTTTTTCAACCTTACACCTCATGCCTGCTCATATTGTTCAACGAACTACTTCAATGAGGTTTTCGAATGTACATATCCATCAAAGAATGTGTTGATATCCTCACTTCGTTGTGTAGTTGGCATCCTTGCCCAAAAACTAGTTTTCAAGAAACATGGGACCCAACAGTCTCTTTCTCTACAAAGTCCGGACAACCAGTTGTTGTCATGAAGTGTATATTTCTCAATCATAGAATTCCAAGCGTGCTTGAATTCTCCAAGACTTTGTGAATCATACACAACATTATGTACAACTGAAAGAATATAAGCCTTATAGCTGTGGGCCCCAAAATTTTCAGGTAATTTCTTTAATATATGCCACAAACACCATTTATGCTTCGTGTTAGGGAAGACTATCTCAATAGCATTTTCCATGGCCTTATCTTGATCAATGATTATTCCTACAGGGGCTCAACCTTCTATGCACTGAAGCCATGTACTAAACAGCCACAAGAAAGTCTTGGTGTCCTCATTGGAGATTATACCACATCCAAGCAATATCGACTACCCGTGGTGATTCACACCAACGAATGGAGCAAACGGCATGTCATACCTTTTGGTCAAATATGTAGTGTCAAATGTCACAACATCACAGAATTCCTTATATGATTCTCTACACCTACCATCAGCCCAAAAGACATTCCTCACCCGGCATTCTTCATCAAAATCAACACTAAAGTAAAAACCCAAACAAGAGGATTGCATTTTTTAAAAGTAAACTTGAATAACCACAGCATCGCCTTCCCCAAGCCTTAACCTTCTCACTTGGTCAATGTAATTCCTACAGTCCTTTTCCACAAAAGTCAGGTTCTCATATCCACCAGCCTCAACAACAGCTGAATTATAACTTTTGTGTGATGGAATCCCAGTTATATCATTCACTTCAAGTTGGTGCCTCACATGTTGGCTCAATTGTCTGTTGCATTGATATAACCTAGATTTTAATGGACTAGTTTTATAGTTATGCTCAAAATGGACCATCATTATTTTCCATTTTTCTAAAGCATCTGAGGATGCTGTTATCCTAGCTTTACAACCCAACCTAATGGTTGGTTGAGGCTTCAAAGAGATGCTAGCTTAACTATTTCTTTTCCTTTCTCAGCTACATGCATACCCAAATATATGGGTAAATTACATAAACACTCATCGAAGTTTGCAAATGTAACTAATAACTCACTGAACTTTAAATTGTTACTATTTACTCATTAAACTTTATTTAACGTTAACCATCTATCACTCGTTATAACTCTATTTGACCTTGTAAACGGAAAACGCTGACATGGCTAATAGAGTCCGAAGTGACTAACGAAAAATGCTTATGTGGCTAAAGAAGTTAACATACACTCACTGAACTTTTAAAAATGTTACTACTTACTCACTAAACTTTGGAATAAATTTAACACTCACTCACTTAACTTTAAAAATGTAACTACTTAGTCACTAAACTTTGAATTGTTACTACTTGCCTATTAAATTTTACCTAACAACAACCATCCATCGCCCGTTACATTACCGTCTGATTTAAAACATATTAAAAGTTTCTTGTATCCATTTGAGATCACTTGCTACTCAAATCAAAAGCTAACAACTGAACAAATGATTCAAATTAAAAAGACTTTTAATGCAAACCAAAAGCTAAAAAAATAAAAATAAAAAGAGAGAGATACACTCAAATCATTGGTTCATTTTTTAAAGACTTTTGGTTTGCATTAGATGTCTTTTTAATTTGAATCATTGGTTTAATTGTTAGCTTTTGGTTTGAGAATCAGGTGATTTCAAATGGATATAAGAAACTTTTAATATGTTTTAAATCAGACGATAATGTAATGGGGGACAGATGGTTTTCATTGGGTAAAATTTAGCGAGAAAGTAGTAACAATTCAAAGTTCAGTGACTAAGTAGTTACATTTTAAAAGTTAAGTGAGTGAGTATTAAATTTATTCCAAAGTTTAGTGAGTAAGTAATAACATTTTTAAAAGTTCAATGAGTGTATATTAACTTCTTTAGCCACGTAAGCATTTTTCGTTAGCCACTTCAGATTCCGTTAGCCACATCAGCTTTTTTCGTTTGCAAGGTTAAACGAAGTTATAACAGATGATGGATGGTTAACGTTGAATAAAGTTTAGTGAGTAAATAGTAACAATTTAAAGTTCGATGAGTTATTAGTTACATTTGCAAAGTTCGGTGAGTGTTTATATAATTTACCCCAAAATATATTACCACCCCATCATCACCCTTCTTCGAATTCCTTCTTTTAACAGGAAAACCCGCATAGTATGCATATCTTTTGTAAAATTCAAAAACTTCATTCTCGTTATCGAACACCATTCCAACCTTAGGGATAAGCTCACCGTCATCATTTAATGCACCATACTCATTATGTTTGATAATTTCCTCATTGTCAACGTAATTTTCATCATTCTCTTCGATTGATTCCGCAAGCCATGTGGGTCTTCCTGTTCAAAGAAGGTACAATTATATTAGAATATAGTTTTGTTAAAAGAAGGAACAATATTCAACAGCATTCTGTTTTTCTTGTAAAATAAGGTAAGTAAGCAAAAACAAGAAAACATAATACAATATGCATAAAAATCTGTAAAGCTCAAGGGTAAGTAAATACGATTTTGATGATAACAAAAATATTTTTATTATATAAATGTATTTCTTTCTCATAAAAAAAAATATTTGAATTAAAAGTGGGCTCAAAGAGTAAATTTATTTTGAATTAAAGATGGATTGTCTTTAGACATGTTTCTTTATTTTGATCATTTATGTCTCAAAAGTTTATGTTTGAATTTTTATTTGTTGATAAATGCATTTCTTATTTATGCAAAAATTATATTTATTTTGAATTAAAAGAGAATTGCTTTTAAACATGTTTTTTCTTTCTCATACAAAAAATAAATTTATTTAGAATTAAAGATAATTGGTTTTAAACATGTTTTCTCTTACTCATGCAAAAAGTAAATTTATTTTGAATTAAAAGAGAATTCTTTTTAGACATGTTTTCTTGTTTTAATCATTTATGTCTCAAAAGGTTACATTTGAAATTTCAAATTTTGATTTAAAGGAGAATTATTTTTAGACATGTTTTCTCTTACTCATGCAAAAAGTAAATTTATTTTGAATTAAAGAAGAAATGTTTTTCGACATGTTTTCTTGTTTTAATCATTCATGTCTCAAAAGCTTATATTTGAATTTTCAAATTTTGATTTCTCATACAAAAAGTAAATTTATGTTGAATTAAAGGTGAGACATGTTTTCTTATTGTTTGAGAAAGGCTAAACATTTTTTGAATTTCAAATTTTATATTAACATTTTATTTAATGGCTAGTGTGTTTCGAAGATGTATATATATAGAGTAAGTATGAAGGCTCAAGGTAGAACAAACTTGATAGAGCATTCAAACAAGAGTGAGAAGGTTCGAAGTGCTAGAAGTGTGCTGTCTAATGGAATTCTCAATCGTTGGTGACTTGTTTGTAATTGTCTCTGGTTATAAGTTTATTATTTTTACTCACTTGTTGTGTAAGAGGATTGTATTTGCTAGTAGTGTGCTAGTAGTTCTTGCTTAGGTAAGGGATTATATGTTGGTTCTAACTCTAATTAAAAGCTAGTGTTGATTCTCCCTAGTAGAACCTCAAGCTAAGTCTTGAGAGAGAGGATTAGGGTCTTTAAAGCCGAACCTCTATAAATTTCTCTTGTTTTATGTGGTTGTGTGATTTTACTAATTTCAATCCTATTGCAATCACCACATATTAAGATCACAAATTTAAGAGTTTTCAAAAAAGCTAAAATTATTAATTTTTGAAAAACCCAATTCACCCCTTCTTGGGTATTTTTCTGGGCAACAAAATCTAAGTCCGCTTGGCAGACTTGAATAACTGTTAAGTCCACCCGGCAAAATATAAATAGTTGTTAAGTCTGCCTGGCGGACTTTAATATTATTTAAATCCGTTGGGCAGACTTAACAGTTATTTAAGTCCGTCAGGCGATCTTTAATATTTGTTAAGCGGGCCCACCCGACCTTCATCACCAAAAATGGTTTCCTACTACATTGAAATGTAATCTGCAATAAAATTTGAAAAACACACAAGTTACACATACCCACTACAAAAAAAAAAAAAATTGATTTTTAGCGGCAGTTTTTTTTTTGCATTTAGCGGTGGTTTTAACCGCCTCAAAGTGATTTAGCGACTGTAACACCTAGGATTTTTATAGGAGTAATCTTTTTTAAAGAAGATAAGATGGATTCAGGATTCAAGAAGGAAAAGGTATATTTCGGGCAAAATATAATACGTTTTAGGAGATTTCGGGCAAAAGTGTAATTTCTCAAAAATAATTGGAGATCATTTTGGAGTCAAGAATGGTACCCAAAGGTGCAAGGAGCATTACAAAAATCCTTAGGAATGGAAGGATAGCATTTTGAGGGCCAAAAATGGGATTTCCAAAAGTTACAAAGGGTAAAAGTGCAATTTATGAAAATTTTGAGGGACTAAAATGCAACGAATCCCCCGCGCCCATCTGGCATTGCCAAAATAGGTGTTGAGGTCAATCTGTCCTTAAGCTTTTGGAAACTTTCCTCACACTTGGCAGTCCATTCAAACTTGACATCTTTGCGAATGAGCTTCGTTATTGACGAGGCTATTTTTCAAAATCCCTTCACGAATCTTCGATAGTAGCCTGCCAATCCTAAAAAGCTTCGCACCTCTGTCACATTCATTGGCTGCTTCCATCCCTTGACAGCCTCATTTTTTGCTGAATCTACCGAGATTCCTTCGGTAGAGATTACGTGTCCGAGAAACACGACTTGGGGAAGCCAGAACTCGCACTTCGAGAACTTAGCATACAACTGGTGTTTCTTGAGAGTTCCTAGCACCACCCTTAAGTGCTCTTCATGATCATTCTCATTTAAGGAATATATCAATATATCATCTATAAACATGATCACGAACTGATCTAGATAGGGTCTGAACACTCTATTCATGAGATCCATAAATGTCGCTGAAGCATTCGTTAACCCAAATGGGATCATGAAATACTCAAAATGGTCGTACCTTGACTGCAAAGATGTTTTCGGAATATCTTCAAGCTTAATCCTTAATTGGTAGTATCCCGACCTTAAGTCAATCTTTGAAAATATCTTCGCTCCTTGCAATTGATCGAACAACTCATCGATTCTCGGAAGTGGGTACTTATTCTTTACCATAGCTTTATTTAACTGACAGTAGTCAATACACATCCTCAAGCTTCCATCCTTCTTCTTTACAAATAGCACTGCCTCGCCCCACGGCGATGTGCTCGGCCTAAGGAATCCCTTATCAGTCAATTCCTGTAGCTGGCTTCGTAATTCCCTCATTTTTGCCGGGGCCATTCGATATGGAGGAATAGATATCAGTTTAGTTCCTGGTACTAGCTCGACTAAGAACTCGATCTCTCGAGGTGGTGGTAGTCCTGGTAGATCTTCTGGAAATACATCCTCATACTCTCGTACTATTCGCACCTCCTTGAGCTTTGGTACCTCTTTCTCTTCCAAACGAGCATAGGCTATACATCCATGAGATCCCTGGCTTATCAACTTTTCTGCCTTCCTGGCCGAAATCATTTTTCCATTCCTAGGGTCACCCTGTCCCCGAAATTTGACCCACTCCCCTTCGGGTTTCTATATGGTCATTACCTTTCTTCGACAATCTATACTGGCGTCGTATTTGAACAAGAAATCCATTCTTAAGATTATGTCGAAGTCATACTGTAATGACCCGATAATGGGTCAAGATTATTTTGCTATTTTGGTATTATTTTTATGTGTGCTATATTTTGGGCATGAATTGATTTAGAGGATTAAAGAGATGCATGTGTTGTGCAAGTTAAAAATTAAATAAAAGTTGGGATATATCGAATATTCTAAGTCAAAATTTGTGAGCTTGAGTTTAGAAGATAATGGGATTATAGATTGGGTCCTTGTGTGTGTAATATATGTGTATCTTGCATTTAATTAAATCAATAACAAAAATGGAAGAAAGGATGTGTGGGGAATTTACTTATTTGTGTAAGGGAAAATTGTGGAAAGAAGAGAAGTATATAAGGGTGCCTTAGTGTGAGATCTCTTCATTTTCCTCTTCCTCCGTTCTTCTCTTCTCCTTGTTCTCTTCAATCCCTAGTTTCTTCTTCTTCAAATTGGTGCTTCACAAGGGGTTTTGGTGGCTGATTTTAGAGGGCTTTCGGTTGGAATTGGAGGCTTGGTTCGTGGCTTCCTTCCTTCTCTCAAATCATCCATTAATCAAGGCAAGTTCCTTCTTCTTCTCCTTCTTTGTTTGTGCAAGACCCACTTTCTTCTTTCCTTATTTCTTTGTAAATCCATCTCCTTTTCCTTGGAGATGTATATTAGAATCTTTTGGTGGCTTTTTTGGCCTTGAATCACGTATCTTCTAAGTTTTGTGTTCTTGTAAATCTTAATTTTCGGATCTCTTAATTTTCGGCCAGATCTGCGCATGCTATACTCTTAAAGGTATAATTTTTTGTGGTTATATCCGATTCGAGATCCGTTTGTTTCTGTATGAACTAGACTTGATAGGTTTCGTTTTGATATATATATCGAATCATTTGGCTTAGAATTGAACCTGGAGTGGCCTTGTTAAACTCTGCCAAAACAATCCCGTAAGTCACTGTAGCACGCAGTTTACAATGTTTCAGTTTTCAGGGTATAACTTCTTGTGGTTATATCCGATTCGCAATCCGTTTGATGCTATAGAAACTAGACATCATAGGCTTTGATTCGGTATATGAATTGACTTAATTGGAATGATTTCAGCCAGTTATAGCCTCATCAATTTCAGTCTTAAATCTGGAATTTTCTGCTATGATGGAGATGATAATTTTTGCCTATGTTGTCATGTTTAATCTTGTTGGTATCCTTAAATACTTGATGTATTTTATTCAAAAGCCTCAATGGGATTTTGATTCATCCTATATTTTTGTGAAATGATGCATTTTCTTGATTAGGGTGTAGTTCATGCTAGATGTTGGTGTTATCTTGCTTATAACTGGGATTGTATTAATGTGGAAATACCGAAGTATTGCATGATATATGCACATATATATTGGCGCACTTATTATTTTGCACTTTGAATTTATTGTGTGGGGAAAGGATATCCAAAGCAAGCTTGGAAGGCATTTGCCTGTCCGTGGGAGCCTTGGCTCATAATGCTCGTCTGGTTTAAAGCCAGAGTGAGGGTGGACAATGGTTCACATTATATTTGTTTATACATATGGATATATGGTTGTGACACAAAAATTCATATTTGATGCCATATTTCTATTTTATATTCGATCAACCATTCCTTTTGTATATACTTGCTGGGCCTTATGGTTCATTTTGTTACTCCACATCATTTCAGATAAAGGTAAAGCTAAAGAGGGAGCCGGGCCTAGTGGTGTATGAGTTCAAGGGATAGGTTGTTTACAGAGTCGTTCCAGCCAGAAGATCTTTGGGAGTTGGTTTTTAGGGCTTGCGGAGTGGAGTTGTTTTGTTATTACATATTTATATTGCCATTTTTATTTCGTTGTATGGGCAGCTAAGCCCTAACTGGATTTATGTAGTGAGTATTATGGTTTGTATGTACCATGTGAGCATGGTTAAAATAAATGGGATATGCGTGGTTGTTTATGTTTTAGTTATTCTATACCCTTCATTTCATGACCTCCTCACGGATCTCCTATGCTAGCGGGTGCTCCAGGTGGTGGGCCGTGACAGTTTGGTATCAGAGCGAGGTTGGGACGAAGGGAGACTTTGTACACATAAGCGTGTTGGGTAGAGATAGGGGTCTACCTTATTTATATATATTTTGCGAGCTTACATTGGAAATTTGAAATTTGATGTTATCGGTGTAGGAAAATGAGCACTCGGAGTAGAGGTCGTGGTCGATCTATACCTACACCTGCACCTATACCCTCAGCATCAACTCAATCTCTAGGGGAGCCTAGTGGGAATTGGCATCAGGAGATGGCCGAGTTGAGAGGGACTATGCTAGGGATGCAGAGGGCGATAGAAATGCTTACTGTTGATCGTGTGGGGCAGGAGCAGGTACATCAAAAGGCCGTGGAAAATCCAGTTGAACAAAATATAGGCCAAACCCCTAATCCTGAGGTTCATGGAGTGGACAATAATAGTGGAGGTCAATTGCTCAAGAACTTTATGGCTCTTCGACCCCCAGTATTCAGTGGATGGACAAATGTTACAGTTGCAGAGAAGTGGATGAAGTCGATTAAGAAACACCTTCGAACTATAAGGTGTGCAGATGCTCAGAAGGTACAGTTTGCAACTTTTCTATTGACAGGTGATGCCAAAAGATGGTGGGAGATTGCCAGTCAAAGACTTAATAATAGAGAGCCATCTTGGGTGGAATTTCAGGAGATGTTCAATGAGACCTTCTTTCCCTAGTGGATGCAAGAGCAGAAGGTATACGAGTTCATTGAGTTAACCCAGGGTAACAAAACTGTGGCCCAGTATGAGGTTGGGTTTATCTCATTAGCCAGGTTTGCTACCGAGTTAGTATTTACTAAGGCTAAGAAGGCAGCAAAATTTCAACGGGGCCTACGTGCAGAGATCCGACATGCATTGGAAGATGCTTTGATCGCTAATTACCCCCTTATCCTTTAGAGGGCTTATATGATTGAGAGAGATAGAATTGAGATGGGGATTGGTCCAGTAGCATCAAAAGGAGCAGAATCCTCGTAGGGTCGAAGCAATGATAAGAAAAGAAGATGGGATGTAAGTTTGGCAAAAAACACCTCAGAAATTCCATCATGTAAGACGTGTGGTAAGAAACATAGGGATCCTTGTCGATTTGCAAAAGGAGGAGTCTGTTACCTTTGTGGACAGACAGGTCATATTCGAAGGGATTGCCCCCAGAGTCCGGACGCAACCTCAACTGGAGACGTAACATGTTATCGTTGTGGTGGGAAGGGTCATAAGTCCAACACATGTTCTACGCCGTCTCAGTATGGAGGGCAGAGACTAGGGAGTCAGGGGCAGAGACCTAATCAGAGATCTATAGTGTCTAAGGGTCAGGGAGTAGCTCCTCAGCCAGCTTTACCATGGGCTCAGCGTCTAGCTATTACCGATAAACCCCATGTTCAGGGGAGAGTCTTTGCACTAACGACAGCAGACGCATAAAAGGGAAATGACACAATTTAAGGTATTCTCTCTCTATATGGCAACGATGTATGTGTACTTTTCGACACGGGGTCTACTCATTCTTTTATTGCACCCCGGGCAGTATGTCACGTATCTACTCCTAGGATTTCATTGCCATATTATTTGATTGTAACTACACCGGGAGACATAGCCTTAGTGGGTAGAGAGATATATAAAAATTGTAAGATCATGGTGCATGATAAGGAGTTACCGGGAGACCTGGTGGTCTTACATATAGAAGATTTTGATTTAATTTTGGGTATGGATTGGCTTTCTCAACACTATGCCAAGGTTGACTGTCATAAGAAAATAATTCAATTTGAGCCACCTCAACAGCCAACTCTAACATATCAGGGAATTAAACCAATGAGCTCTACCCCCATGATATCGGTGATGAAAGCAGAGAGATTAATACGTCATAGTTGTGAAGCATATCTTGCTTTTGTGACCACGGGTATGGGAAGTAAGTCGAAGGTAACGGAGATACCTGTGATTCAGGATTTTCCAGATGTGTTTCCTGAAGAGTTACCGGGGTTGCCGCCTCCAAGAGAAGTTGAGTTTTCAATTGAGTTGATGCCAGGTACTCAACCTATTTCTAAAGCCCCGTACAGGATGGCTCCTAATGAGTTGAAAGAACTAAAGGCCCAGTTGCAGGAGTTGATTGATAAGGGTTTTATCAGACCTAGTGTTTCTCCTTGGGGAGCCCCAGTGTTGTTTGTGAGAAAGAAAGATAGGTCAATGTGACTGTGTATAGACTATCGGCAGCTGAACCAAGTGACCTTAAAAAATAAGTATCCTCTTCCACGTGTGGATGACTTGCTAGATCAGCTACATGGGGCCTCAATCTTCTCTAAAATAGATTTAAAATCAGGCTACCACCAAGTGAAAGTTAGAGAAGAAGATATCCATAAGACAGCTTTTCGTACCCGGTATGGACATTTCGAGTTTGTAGTAATGCCATTTGGATTGACTAATGCTTCGGCAGTATTTATGGATTTGATGAATCGGGTCTTCGGGGAGTATCTTGATTGTTTTGTTATAGTGTTCATTGATGATATTTTGATTTACTCCCCTAGTATTAAAGAGCATGAAACTCATCTCAAAATGGTTCTGCAGCGACTCCGAGAAAAGCCATTGTATGCCAAACTCAGCAAATGTGATTTCTGGCAAGAACAAGTGGGTTTTCTTGGGTATGTAATTTCAGGAGATGGGATTTCAGTGGACCCCGAGAAGATTAAAGCCATAGTGGAATGGACAAGGCCTATTACAGTAACAGGTATTCGAAGTTTCTTGGGTTTGGCTGGCTATTACAGGAGATTCATCGAGGGATTTGCTCGACTCTCCTTGCCCATGACTAAGTTAACAAGGAAAGAAGTAAAATTCGAATGGAATGAAGCCTGTGAAAACAGCTTCCAGGAATTGAAGAAGAGGTTAACCACGACTCTGGTGTTAGCTATTCCAAGGAGCGGAGAGAAGTTCATTATTTATAGTGATGCTTCACATGCAGGATTGGGGTGTGTATTAATGCAGGATGGACGCGTAAATGCCTATGCCTCAAGACAATTAAAGAAGCATGAGTTGAACTATCCCACTCACGACCTGGAGTTAGCAGCATTTGTTTTTGCTCTAAAAATGTGGAGGCATTACTTATATGGTGAGAAGGTGGAAATCTACACGGATCATAAAAGTTTGAAATATCTTCTCTCCCAGAAAGAATTGTATTTGAGACAACGATGGTGGGTGGAGTTATTCAAGGACTATGATTGTGAAATTCTTTACCATCCGGGAAAGACCAATGTGGTGGCTGATGCATTAAGTCGTTGTGGGGCGGCAATGGTGAAAATGATGGTCCATGAATGGAGGCTATTAGAGCATATGAGGGAATTATCCATTTCTTTCTCAGAAGAGAGACAGGTGATGAGTTGTGCATACTTGAAGGTACAGTCTAAACTAATTAACCAGATTCGAGTTCAACAACCCAATGATGTGAAGTTGGCTCAGATTTTGGTAGAAATTAGGAAATTTACTCTAGGTTATAATCAAAGGGACGACGGCTTGTTATTATTTCAAGGAAGGATTTGTGTACCAGCAGATGAGGGCATAAGGCAGGAAATTCTATCTAAGGCTCACAAGGCATGATACACTATTCATCCGGGCATAACAAAGATGTATCAAGATCTTCGCCATCAATTCTGGTGGGAAGGTATGAAGAGAGATGTGGTAAAATATGTTTCCCGATGTTTAGTGTGCCAACGAGTAAAAGCAGAACATCAGAAACCAGCCGATCTGTTACAACCATTGCCAATCCCAGAATGGAAGTGGGATCACATCTATATGGATTTTGTGATGAGTCTACCTAAAACGGTGAGGGGATATGATGCTATATGGGTGATTGTAGATAGACTGACGAAATCAGCCCACTTCTTACCTATTAAGAAGACTTCTCCTTTAAATCGATTAGCAAAACTGTATATTGAAGAAATTGTACGATTGCACGGTGTTCCGACAAGTATTGTATTAGATTGAGACCCTCGATTTACGTCACATTTTTGGGGAGCTTTACAAGATGCCCTAGGATCTAAATTGAAGTTCAGTACTGCATTTCATCCACATACTGACGGACAGACTGAGAGAACCATTCAGACCTTGGAAGACATGTTGAGGGCATGTGTATTAGACTTTGGTGGCAGTTGGGATGATCATTTACCCTTGGTGGAATTCGCTTATAACAATAGTTACCACTCCAGTATTGGAATGCCACCTTATGAGGCACTATATGGCAGGCCATGTAAGTCGCCAGTGTGTTGGGAAGATATGGGTGATAGAGCGTTGTTGGGACCAGAAATTATTGAGCAAACTGCGAAAAAGATTCAGACCATTAGAGCTCGAATGAAAATGACTCAGGATCGACAGAAAAGCTATGCAGACAAACGATGACGTAACTTAGAATTTGCAGTAGGGGATCATGTACTGTTGAGAGTGATGCCCGTAAAGGGGGGTGCGTAGATTTGGCATTTCAGGGAAAGTCAGTCCCCAGTACATTGGCCCATTTGAGATATTGGAACGAGTAGGGTCCTTGGCCTATCGCCTAGCCTTACCTCCCCAGTTAGCCGATGTTCACGATGTTTTTCATGTGTCGATGCTGAGGAAATATGTGCCGGACCCTCAGCATATTATTGATTATCAAATGATTGAGGTTAGGGAGGATGTGTCCTATGAGGAATTACCCATTTGTGTTGTGGAACGAAAAGAAAAAGTGTTGAGAAATAAAACGATCCCTTTGGTGAAAGTTCAGTGGCAACGTTATTCGTTGGAAGAGGCTACATGGGAACGAGAGGAAGAAATGAGGCACTTATACCCCCAGTTATTTGATTAGTCAGGTATGAATTTGGAGGACCAAATTCTTATAAGGGGGGGGGGGGAGAACTGTAACGACCCGATAATGGGTCAAGATTATTTTGCTATTTTGGTATTATTTTTATGTGTGCTATATTTTGGGCATGAATTGATTTAGAGGATTAAAGAGATGCATGTGTTGTGCAAGTTAAAAATTAAATAAAAGTTGGGGTATATTAAACATTCTAAGTCAAAATTTGTGAGCTTGAGTTTAGAAGATAATGGGATTATAGATTGGGTCCTTGTGTGTGTAATATATGTGTATCTTGCATTTAATTAAATCAATAACAAAAATGGAAGAAAGGATGTGTGGGGAATTTACTTATTTGTGTAAGGGCAAAATGTGGAAGGAAGAGAAGTATATAAGGGTGCCTTAGTGTGAGATCTCTTCATTTCCCTCTTCCTCCGTTCTCCTCTTCTCCTTGTTCTCTTCAATCCCTAGTTTCTTCTTCTTCAAATTGGTGCTTCACAAGGGGTTTTGGTGGCTGATTTTAGAGGGCTTTCGATTGGAATTGGAGGCTTGGTTCGTGGCTGCCTTCCTTCTCTCAAATCATCCATTAATCAAGGTAAGTTCCTTCTTCTTCTCCTTTTTTGTTTGTGCAAGATCCACTTTCTTCTTTCCTTATTTCTTTGTAAATCCATCTCCTTTTCCTTGGAGATGTATATCAGAATCTTTTGGTGGCTTTGTTGGCCTTGAATCACGTATCTTCTAAGTTTTGTGTTCTTGTAAATCTTAATTTTCGGATCTCTTAATTTTCGGCCAAATCTGCGCATGCTATACTCTTAAGGGTATAACTTTTGTGGTTATATCCGATTCGAGATCCGTTTGTTTCTGTATGAACTAGACTTGATATGCTTCGTTTTGATATATATATTGAATCATTTGGCTTATAATTGAACCTGGAGTGGCCTTGTTAAACTCTGCCAAAACAATCCCATAAGTCACTGTAGCACACAGTTTACCATGTTTCAGTTTTTAGGGTATAACTTCTTGTGGTTATATCCGATTCACAATCCATTTGATGCCATAGAAACTAGACATCATAGGATTCGATTCGGTATATGAATTGACTTAATTGGAATGATTTCAGCCAGTTATAGCCTCATCAATTTCAGTCTTAAATCTGGAATTTTCTACTATGATGGAGATGATAATTTTTGCCTAAGTTGTCATGTTTAATCTTGTTGGTATCCTTAAATACTTGATGTATTTTATTCAAAAGACTCAATAGGATTTTGATTCATCCTATATTTTTGTGAAATGATGCATTTTCTTGATTAGGGTGCAGTTCATACAAGATGTTGGTGTTGTCTTGCTTATAACTTGGATTGTATTAATGTGGAAATACCGAAGTATTGCATGATATATGCACATATATATTGGCGCACTTATTATTTTGCACTTTGAATTTATTGTGTGGGGAAAGGATATCCAAAGCAAGCTTGGAAGGCATTTGCCTGTCCGTGGGAGCCTTGGCTCATAATGCTCGTCTGGTTTAAAGCCAGAGTGAGGGTGGACAATGGTTCACATTATATTTGTTTATACATATAGATATATGGTTGTGACACAAAAATTCATATTTGATAACATATTTCTATTTTATATTTGATCAGCCATTCCTTTTGTATATACTTGTTGGGCTTTGTGGCTCATTTTGTTACTCCACATCATTTCAGATAAAGGTAAAGCTAAAGAGGGAGCCGGGCCTAGTGGTGTATGAGTTCAAGGGATAGATTATTTACAGAGTCCTTCCAGCCAGAAGATCTTTGGGAGTTGGTTTTTAGGGCTTGCGGACTGGAGTTGTTTTGTTGTTACATATTTATATTGTCATTTTTATTTTGTTGTATGGGCAGCTAAGCCCTAACCGGATTTATGTAGTGAGTATTATAGTGTGTATGTACCATGTGAGCATGGTTAAAATAAATGGGATATGCGTGGTTGTTTATGTTTTAGTTGTTCTATACCCTTCATTTCATGACCTCCTCACAGATCTCCTATGCTAGCAGGTGGTGGGCCGTGACACATACACTTCTAGCAAAATTAGATCAACTTGAAATCGAGCATCACTTAAACTAATTTCGCATTCTTCTATCACCTTTGAGGACCTTGTACTTTTACCCATGGGCGTCGAAATTATTATCGGAGATTCTATAAGTTTAGTCTCTACCCCTAAATTTGTAGCCAAAGCATATGACATAAATGAATGTGTTGACCCAGGGTCTATCAATTCATGAACAGGGGTATCCAATATGAAGAGCGTACCTTGCACGACTGCCGGATTTGTCCCCACATCTTCCTTGGTGAGGTTGTAGACACGTCCCTGACGAGTCCCACGAGCCTTTCCTGCCTTTTCAGTTAGCCCATCTGCTTGTCCAAGTCTTGGCTTCTTCGGGAAATTACTTGAATAGTGCCCTGGTTGATTGCACTGGAAACACACCACCTTCGACAGGTCTTTAACTGGAGGTGTTTCCTTTCTCTTGTGGCAATCCCTACTTGTGTTCCCTTGCTTTCCGCAGGAATAGCAGATAGATGTTCCTGCTGAGCATTTCCTCCCCAGATGGCTCTTTTTGCACTTGAAGCATTGCTTGCTGCCTTGGGGATTTTTATTTCTGGATTTCTACTCCGAGTCCCCTTTTGTTTCACCAGACCTAATCTGCTTCACTTGTAGAAGGTTCCTCTCCGTCGTCAAAGCTTTACTTAAAACTTCCTCACATGATTCGATCGACCATGTGCTCAAGGCCTGCAGCAGATCCACCCGAAGTCCTAACATAAACTTCTATGCTTTCTGCCACTCATCGGTATCATACATTGGCATGTACTTAATGAGCTGATTGAATTTGGTGTCGTATTGAATCACTGACATTTCTCCGGTTTGCTTTAGGTTTGCAAACTCCCAGCTCTTCTCCTGCCTCCAGCTAAGCGGGAAGTACTTATCATTGAAGGCCTTCTTGAATGCCTCCCAAACTGATACTGGGGTCTCATCAGTTTCCAACCCTTGCCTCGAGCGGGATCTTTGCAACGCTCGCTCTGTAGTCTACCACCACTTCCTAGCTTCTTCCTCCAACATAAAAGTGGCACAATTTACTTTGTCCTCGTTGTTGAACTGGAGATGTCAAAGAAACTTCTCTGACTGCTCTAACTAGTACTCGGCCATGCTGGGGTCATCATGGGGCTTCCCCTTAAACGTTGGCGGTCGCTGCCGCCGATACTATTCCAGCACATTTTCAGTGTGCCTAGGTGGTCCTTCTCTGATTGCGTGGGTCAAAAGATTCTCTATAACCCTCTCGATGCAATCCAAGCGTCCTTCAGGAACTGATGACTCCATCTCTGGTTCTCCCGTTTGGATGCTACTACTGTAGCGGCGACTCCTACTGCTTCTTACATCTTCTATTCCCTGATTGGGGCTGATAGGAGTCATATTCCTTTGTTGTCTTGTGGTTACCATCTGAAAGACAAGATAAAATCTCATTCTACGAGAATTTCTTCAAAAAAATAAATTTTATTTCATAACATTGTATATAACATCAATTATGAGAAACATAAGGCACACATCTAAAACACTGGTAAGCGAAATAAGATCGTCCCCGATTCTTTTCTATGGGCTGGCAGACTTCCAGACCCAAGCATCATCGCTTGTTGTGTCATCCTCAGACTCGACCTCGGGTCCTTCGAGATCGTCGTGCACCATTACTCCTTCCTCTTTATCGTCTGAGCTAAGGTAGCCGACGCCCATCATATTGGCATCGACTGCCACCATATCTTCCCAATCTCCATCGAAGTCAAACATTTCTTCTTCCTCTTGTCCAATTTCCTCGTACATGTTGAGGGCATGGTCACAGAACTGCTGACAATAGAAGAACAAGGATGCATAGTTGCCTTGAAGGCGAAGCCCTTCGGCTAAGTCTCTCCATACTCCTTCCATATGATCTATCAGAAAATCGACTTGGGCATTCATTAGGCTTAGCCGCACGAAACTGCTCGGTAGCACATCTCTCAGAATTCCTTCGAGGAGGTCGAGGCGACCGAAGACATCCACCATAATTGGCTCATTATCTGCCCATCAGCTGATCCAGTAGGTCACCCAGAACTGCTCGAGATAATCGTTTTCCATGCTGTCATTGAAAAACCAGTTAGATTTTCTACTATTCATCGGGAATAGTAGCCATTTAGTGTTTTGTACACGAATAGTACACCAGGTAAGTTCTTAGGGAAGAGAGGTGGGTCACAATGGACACACTTAAATACCAAGTCTTTCCTTAGCCAGAACTTTCCTAGACATGTACATTTCAGTACAACACACTTAAGTTCGTAACTTTTAAACTTCAATCATAAATCTCCTAATCTAAAGATAGGGATCCTTAATCTAAGTTTTCTAAACATCGAGTTCATAGATCCCTAAAGATCTATCCTGATTCTTTAAATAGAACTTTGGCTCTAATACCAACTGTAACACCCTGCCTTCCAGGGCATTAATACATGCTAGGATTTTTTTTTTTTTTTTACATCAAACATAAATCCTCAACATAACTTTTATTTAATAACACTCCCAAATATAGTAAAGGAATGATACACTTTAAACATAGCGGAAGCAAGATCAGAACCTGTAAGAAACCTTGAAAATATAACATATGTGGGTACATACATATCGTTCACCCAACATAACATTACAGACAATATTAACATCTAAGCAATACATCCGAATAAAATAGATAGTCCTAGTCCAACATGGGACCCACAAAATTTCCACCACGATCATGCCTCAATTACTTCATTGCCCTTCCGACTGCTTGCCTCACCTGGAACGTGGAATATTCCAGAGACATAATCCAATATTAGAAGATACAATATTCTAAGTGAGGGTTAGATAAACATGAATGAATGATGCATGGACATTTATAAACATATACCCATAATGTAACTTCCCAGGCCCACCAGCCTGGCATGGAACCCTAGGCAGAATCCCGAACCTCTGCGGGATAAGCCTAACATTGTTCCATTAATTACCCTAGGGGAATTCGGCTACACTCTTAAGGTAATATCCCAATCCCATGCACGAGCTTCAATATGACAAAAATATCGTGTCGTGCATATTTTACGTTTTCCCATGCAATAGTATATGAACGAAAATGATCATAACATATGAAAATATAATGCATAGTAAGGAAATCATATCATACATGAGTTATAGGAACAAAACCACTCATCTTTCACAGTTATCGGGATATCTCAAAAAGTGTGCAAACTGCCTCGATTTGCGTGCCAACCTTGAAATTTGCACCAAATATTTCACCTCACTTCCCAAAGCACCCTAGGCAAGATATTTATTTAAATAATCAATCAAACCTATTTTTCCTCAATTTTCTTGCCTTTTTCTCAATTTTTCCTTACTAATATTCCAAAATAAATACCTACACATATTTTTCTCCAAATATTTTTACATAGAAAATTCTAAAATATTTTTCTAAGATATTTAAAAAAAATTGCACAAAAAACCAAGCCCGCACGTGCTGGTGCGTTCTAGGGCGAGTGAGACTGGCGCGTGGACCCCACGCGTCAATCATCTTCTCCGGCCACGACTTGCCGGAAAATTGCAAAATTTATACCAAATGAAAGCCTATGCCAAGTCGATCACAAAAGTACCTGAATAGGCTCGAAAGGAGGTTCGAAAACAGGTCAACGGAGGCCTTGAAGTCTTGGTCAGGCGGTCCGCCTAGGGTTCCGACGAGGCTTCGATTTGCCTTCATTTCTGCTCTGTTGCTCACTAAATGCTCCAGATATGATCTTCAACCTATGGGCAACAAAAGCCCTCTATCCTTGCCCCTCAATTCGTTCAAAATAATCTTTGATTTGAGCCTCTAACTTCTGAAAATTTCGGCCATTAAGAGCTCTATTTATAGGCGAATATCGAGCTTCGAAATGGCCTTGGATGTCTTACCCACTGCCTTAAGCGTTTCCTCCTCCCCCAGATTGACCCGAAATCAACCTCACCCGACCAAAATGTCGTGTTGCAGGTCGCGACATTATTGCCTGCGATCTGGCCGGAACTTTTTGAAAATCTGGCCATCCCGGTGCCCGATTGCGGCTCATGATGACTCCTACGAGATCCCCGACCATCCATCGTGCTAGCCCATTGCCTGAAACGGCCGGCCAGAGATTGTGCACCACTGTCAAAGGCCATGGCCGAATTTTTCTTCTTTTTGCACTTTGGCCCTTCAGTTTCGGTTTTTCCCATTTTGGCCCATTTCCTCACAACCCCTACTCTTTCCTTAATTGCAATTGAGCCCCTTAACTTCCAATCTTTCCATTCCCTCTTTGAAACTTTTGCAAAAAATGTCATCTTAACCCTCCTTGGGCAACTTTGGAAAATTGCACTTAGGCTCATTTCTTCGTGTTGGATTTAAACCTACTTGTTTCTTCTTGAAACATCTGAAGGGTTGTTCTACTTGATAAACCAAAGCTTCCCATAGCTTCCGTCATTATTTCGAGAGTCTCCTGCGAGAATTCGGTTTTGCAGCTTAAATGGCAGCTGTATTTTTGCTGTACCGAAAATTGTTCCTGATTGCATTTCTTTCGATCCTAAAAATCATGCCTCGAGATGCTTGCTAGAGGCGTTCCTATTTCTTTAGACATTTAAGCTTTAGGGTACTCCCTTCTGCCAATTCGGTAAATTTTTCAGGCTTTTTAAATACCTAATTTTCCCGAATCTCTATTTTTTTCTTTAAAATAATAACCCAAAGTTCTTGGGTATTACACGCATGGGTCCCCTTATGGAGGTGCGTGAGAGTGCGTTCGGACCCCTCTTGACTTGAAATTTTACATAATTATCCCTCTAATTATTCCCTACAAATCTATGTAAAAATATTCAACTTTGGTTTTACGAAATATTGTGTTTTATGCAGAACAGTCTAACCGATAACCGTGAACAGTACTGGGTCAGGTAACTTTGGTGGGTGACTCCTACTCTTTTGGACTCTTGCATCTCTTACATGTACTTTCATTTTGGTGGTTGCATATCATTTAATACCGTTGGTTCGCATTTTTATACACTTGGACATACATCACTATATTCATGGCTAGTGGCATGAGATGGGTTGAATCATGTACGTGGTCTTGGACCACACCATCCCAAGTCAAGGATGGTTATGGCTTTGTAATAACATGATGGCCCGCGGGGGTGATTGCAATGCCCTGGCGTCACTACCATCGGGTTACTTCATGACATACTTCATAATGCATTTGCACGCACCACCAATACTAAGTCATTCACTTAGATATCAATATCTAACTTGGGTGTTTCATACCCTTGGAACATTCCACGTTTCAGGTACCCTGGGAGTAAGCAAAGGCAAAGAGGAACTGACTACTTAATATTTCTCTTATTTTGTTTACGTTCTAATGAATCAAGTCGTTGTAATCAAACTACTAAATGACCCTTTAAATCTACTACCAATTTCTATTCGGATGTCTTGTGAAATCAACTATTTATACGGAGATACTAAGAATTAAAGCATGGTAAGCTTTTAAGCCAATCTTGTGGTATATTTACGTTCATATTCAAATTCTGAAGAAAAACAATACCGAGTTCCAAGTTTAATTGGCTTGCTTTGTAAAAGAGTAAAATCAGGAGGTGGCGATACTCAAGACCATTTGTATTAACTACCATTTTTCCTTTGATTTTGGAAGTTTACTTTTACGATAATATCATGTACGTATTACTTTCTTCATTCAAGTCCTTAAAAGAATACCCCTGAAATCACCACTTATGAAAGACCCGTGGTTCATAATGTTATATGTGGGACACTTACATGTCAACCACCTAATAAATAAACACGTGATCTTAGAAAGTAAAACCCTTATTCGTGGTGTCATTCTAACTACTTGTATACGTAAAACATGGAATCACAAGAAAGATCCAGGCACATGCTACGACGTTTCCTTCTTGAAGGTTGCAAGTTTATATCTTGTATTTATCTAAAACCTTCCTAACATACTTCTTCAGACTTGAAATTTAAAGACATTTAAATACCATAAGAAAATGGGAAAACATTAACAAGTTAATTAACGCCTCTTATATTTAAAATTTGAAACTAATGCATTAAAATTGATCCTGAAATTTGCGGCGCGTTACAGATGGTATCAAAACTAGAATATATGATTTACATTTTGATTTGGCTAAGTTTGCTAACTTTGTGGATATTTTTGGTATGTGGCGACTTTGTGGTTTTGATTTGAGGTTGGACTGACTAATTTTGAGGATATTTTGTTTGTGGTTTATAGAATTTAAAGATGTTCGCAGGTACTTGGATCTTGTGATTTTCAAACAAATTGGTTTTGGTAAAGTCAGTTAAATTTTTAGAACCAATAAAGACTAAGGAAATTTCTTGTTTATCTATTCCATTGCAAAACTTTGAAGTTACGAAACCCTTAGTAACAAATGTTTTGCAAGCTTGTGGTAGATTTGAAGTCTCAAGGATCATAGAAGCGATTGGAGGATGAACCCTATTGTCAGACCTTATGGAAATTTGGAGTTTAAGGAACTTATCTCAAGGATATTAATATAAGGATTATATGCATAGATAATGATATTTATAGATGTTACTAATTTTTGGGCTCCTTGATGACAAAGCAGGTCAAGAATTTTTATGTGACTAACTTCTGGGATGTTTTATAGACAGGAATGAATCAAGATATAAGAAACATTCAACACCAGCAAGCCATCATGGGATGGTGGGCCACACGTGTAGAGGGACACTACTTGCGCCCAAGGGATGCGATAGGAAAATTTTTGGACTTGGTCACCCCTGTTTTACAAGAACTTCCACCCAACATGATGGTTCCCTACATAGTGGATTTACAAATAGCCTATTTGATTTCCTTGTTATCGGTGGAATGGCAAGAGGTTGGGAATGAGCTACACGCCCAAGGACCTTATGATAACCTAGTGACTTTTACCACTCACCTACGTGAAATTGAAGGATTTATAGGCACAACAGACATACTCCCAGGCAGGGTAGCGTCAAGAAAAAGACACGAAGAACAAACCCTGATATCCCCACCAGGATCCGAAACCTAGGAGAATGGTTTTAAATTTTCAAGGATTACATACATGTACAAATATGTGAGATGGTAACAAAGTAGTAAGAGGCATATGTACAAGTAGGGATAAAATGGTGATAGGTGATGGTTATGGCATCTAATTGATATTATTAACTTTTAAAGTATCTTGATGACAAGATAAATTGTATGGTTATTTTGGGGATCCTAGAAGGTAATGTTTATTTGGTGATACTAATCTTTGGGGTTTTGACGACAGAGCAGGATGCATGACCATTTTGGGAGATATAGGCAATTGTCAACACAACCTGATGAGTAGGTAGGATGAGGATAGATGCAACTAAGTATTTCTGTAAGTTTGGACCTAGCCGGAAATTTGGCTAACCCACTAAGATCTTTAAAGATATTTTTTTTATATGGATTGTTGGAATCTCTTAATAATTATATTGTGAAAACCAAACAATTCGAGGAATTGGGAAATAATTTAGAAACTTGGATTTTGAATGGGTTAGATAAAAGTAGTATTAGGTTGGTTTCAATGGGTTAGATAAAATGAAATCCCAGCATTTCAAGTTGAAATTTTGTGAATCTATTTGGATGGACCAGACAAATTTGTTGGCCCTTACAGTAGTTTCTACAGTAGTTTCATTTTATGTGACTCTGTTTGAAATTATGTTATATTACGTTTATTTTTTCTGTGCTTATTGAAGATTAATAAAGCTATAAAACATCGGGAAGTGGGCTATCTTTCTGCCAAATTGTTGACTACCCATTGCAGGTGTAAAGTTTATCTTTTACTTTTTCTTTCATTTCTTTTTTTATGTATTCATGCATCGTATTAAATTTCTACTATAAGTATTCAGTTGTATTATTTTTTGGAGTTTGTTGAATACAATCAATCACTCTTATGAATTAGTAAGCATGCATGCAGTTTACTAATTCTTCTTACTGCTGTTCACTACTTTATTTGGTGGTGATGATGGTGTTGCCGACCTTTTATGCTTCCTATTTGTGCATTTAATAAACTGGATACACAACTATTTGCCCCCATAATTTTTCCTAGGAATTTTGACCCCTGACTTATTTTTTCTAATACAATTTTTGCTTTCTTGGTTTCAAAAATATCCTGATAATCTGGACAAGGCTGTAGAGCTTGCTGTATCAAGAAGCAGAGCTATTTGTGGATCCACCGCTTGGTTACTACGAAAAAGCGTAGAAAAATCAGTGTAGTGCTTTTGATAGCTTCTGTACAAGAAGAATGTTGACTATTTCTTTGGTCAACGGTGAATGTTAAGTGGCGAATCTGAAAGGCCTTGTGACCTTGTCCAAAGGTCTTAATAATCATGTTGGTGTGAAGGTTGTTAATGGGTTATGCCAAAAAGCAACTAACCCACATCCTTTAATGGCTATATAAGAACTACATCCACGTAATCACATATTCATCATGTATTCTTTGAGGGTTGGAAGCGTAGACTATGCATTACAAACCAATTTGATGATGTTTGTCTCTGTTGTACCACAAGCCACAAATGATTTTTTGAGATATTTTTCATCGCATTGTCAACTGTTGTTGATGTCTACAGATTGTGTATTTTTTGAATTTTCAGTGTTTGCTATAAACATTTGTACTTATGTGTCTCACAACATTTTATACACATTACATTAAAGGTCTTGATAGGTTTTTCAGTTTAATAGTTGGTGGATTCAATTCGTTTAACAGTTCTGTTTGATTTTCCCTTTGAAAGTAATTTCATCAATGGCCTCTCCTGGGTAGCTTTTAATGGATGAATAACAAGTTTAACAAATCGTTCATTTCAAATCATAATGTTTGATTTCATAAGTCTTGCATTGCTAATTAGCTATTTAACTTAATCCTTTTCCTTTATTTAAGATTGGGTTGTCAAAACAAAGATTTCATGATAGAAAATTCTATTATTCAGGAGCATTTCTCCAAGTGAATAACATTTTAAAATATATTACTAAATATGATAAATTTATACATTGTAAATATATAAAACAATATTATTGGACTGTACTATCCCTATTAGGCTTGGCCCAAATGGTAACCTAATCTCAGAGCCAAATCTTGGCCCAAGAGCGCAAATAATGTTTCCATCTTCATCAAGATCTTACACCTGCAACAAATCCGATCAACTCCGGATAAATCATTAGCTAATCCTCATCAGCCCCAAATCCTTATCAGATTAGGAAGCATGTGATCCTAATCCTCATCAATCCCATGCAATCCGCTGAATCTGTCCAGATCTATCTAGGATAGGCAAGGGAAGATTGTCATCCGAATCAATCCTGGATATCTTGATACCTCATCCTCCATCTATATAGCCCAGCCTAATCACAGACCACACAGACCAAGGTATGTTCTTTCCACTCCAATTGATACTCTGCTATCTTGATTCCTTATTTAGGCGTTGGAGTGCTTGCAGGTGCCAGCCACCCCCGCCATCCAAATTGTCAGATCTAGGCTTTTCATCGCTATAGTCACATCTCCGATCAACACTTTGGACTAGAAGGAACATTTGGCACCCACTATGGGGCCTGGTAAAACTTACTTGCCCCACAGCTTACTCGAAGATGATTCCAAGCCATACCCATGGCCAGAGCCGAAAACCAAAGTGGTGCTCTTTCCATGAGCCAAAATGCCACTACTTCCAAACCTAAAAATCCAACAGCCAATGGTCGCCAACTCGAAGACCCAATCGTTGTACAGGTTCTCGCGCAGGCTATCCAACAGCTTTAAAATCAAGTAACTAAGATAGCCCACAATCAGCAGTGTTTCCTACGTAACACCAGGGCAGATGATGATGCAAAAACCAGCCATTGCCACCAACATCAAACCACTCACACCCCAGTTACTACTTCTAATCGACCTCGTAAGGTCATCCTTTTGGACTTCATCATGTTAAAGCTAAGACTTTCTATGGATTCTCTAGCCAAGAGATTCTATAGCCAAAAAGCCTCTTGCCAACTTATACGACCTCAAGAGGCGAGCAACAAGTTACATCACCATGGAAGAGGTCTCGGTTGCAAGGAGCAACTACTTGACTAAAGGAATACTAAGTCGATAGCTCGAGATTAGTAAACCTTTCCAGAAGGGAAGCTCGACGCCAACGATGGTAACCCCTACCAAGGGCATGGAACGCAACCAACCTGCAAAAGCACTCTAGCTAAGTGTTTCTATCATGCCGACATGGGCTTTAGCTTGGCTTTATGCCTTTATTTCATTTTACTTTGCATTACGTTTGTATTTATGCTGCCATGGTTTTTATCGCAACACATGTTATTCAATTATGCATTAATGTATTGTTTAATCTATGAGTAAAGTTAGATGAAATTCATAGGGCCAACTTGCCTTTCCTTATCTCAACATGTGAATACTCTGAGTTTACCACAGCCCCCAACCATCTCTCTCTCAACCAATGCCTTGTATCAGACAGGCTCAGTCAGTCCTTGAGTTACCTCGTTCTTTCTCAACCTACGCCTTGTATCAGACAAGCTCGATCAATACTCGAGTTACCTCACCCCTCTCGAATAAATCTTAAGTTACCTTGGTCTCTCTTAGCCGATGCCTTATATCAAACAGGCACGCCGGACCTTGATTCACCTCGATTTGCCTCATAAGTTATGCCTTGTATCAAACAGGCACGCCGGACCTTGAGTCACCTTGGTCTGCCTCACAAGTCGTGCCTTATATCAAACAGGCATGCCGAACCTGGAGTCACCTTTGTTCGTGTCATAAGTCATGCCTTGTATCAAACAGGCATGCCGAACCTCGAGTCACCTCGATCCGCATCATAAGTCATGCCTTGTATCAAACAGGCACATCGAACCTCGAGCTACCTCGGTCTCCTCTTATCATGTCGACTATCGTCCCTTAGGACCAGACAGGGACGGGGGTCAAATCGACATAGTTAATTTTCCCCCAAGCACCGAGTTAAACCCGACGGGCAAACTTGAGTCAACCCCGACATCTTATAGTAGGACCTCGAGCTACCTTGTATCAGACAGGCGTGTAGGATCTCGGGTCCACCGCGATCTATATCTCAGGTAAATGCCTTATAAATAAACATGCTTGATTCACTCTGCTACTATTTTGTATTTGTTTCAACTTCCACTACACTCATATCTCCAATAATGTGGGCCTCGCCTCGAATTATATGCTATCATCCCATTATATCGTCATATTGAACAACATGATTTATGCGCCTGTCACTAATCTACTCAGACCTCTTCTGACACACAAATACTTTTGAACACTTTCGACTCCCTCGCCGACACCGTAGAAATAAAGGTACTCAGTCTTATGATAAGCTTGTTTCCTTAAGCATGCAACATGATAAATAAGAAGCAAAATCAAGTGACATAAGTCACAACTCATACACAGTAAACATATCTCATTTTGTTTCATTCTAAGATAAACCCAGCCGTGGCCTCGACAAATGCCCCTGGGGCAAAGACGACAATCATGGGCTCACCGACTTGGTTTATGTGTCCTCAGTCTGGTTCACCCGACCTCAGCCTACTACCGACCTCAGTCGTCTTCACAGCTCAAGTCATGTCACAACTTGCCACTATCTCAGTGGGCCATACCCAAGCCTATCACCCTCTTGGATTTACGTCTTAAGCTCGAATGCTTACTCTCGTGAACATCCGACCCGGGGGGGCTATGGACAATACTATTCTTATTAGGCTTAACCCAAATGGTAACCTAATCTCTAGGCCTAATCTTGGCCCAAGAGCGAAGATAATGTTTCCATCTCCATCAAGATCTTACACCTGCAACAAATCTTGTCAACTTTGGGTAAATCGTTAGTTAATCCTTATTAGCCCTAAATCCTTATCAGATTAGGAAGCATGTGATCCTAATCCTCATCAATCCCATGCAATCCGCTAAATCTATCCAGATCCGTCAAGGATAAGCAAGGGAAGATCCTCATCTGAATCAATCCCGAATATCTCGACACCTCATTCTCCCTCTATATAGCCCAACCTAATCATAGGCCAATGTATATTCTTTCCACTCCAACTGAACTCTGCTATCTTGATCCTTTTCTTACTTAGGCGTCGAAATGCTTGCAATTGCCAACCACCCCTACCATCCAGATTGCCAAATCCAGGCTTTCCGTCGTCGCAGTCACCTTGTCCGATCAACCCTTTGGGCTAGAAGGAACAATTACTATTACAGTAGTTTGTGTATATTTATATTTATATAGAATGTGTTCAATATTGTTTAGAAAATATGTATATTTAACTTGAAGACAATAATCAAATCCATCAACAAAGTGAGTCCACGTATATACCCAGAAAGCTTGATGAAGCTATCAGTGGCCACACATATACCTAGAAAACTAAGATGACTCCATAAGAAATCACTATGAATATATCTTGATAAAACTTAATATTTTTAATTTTGATGGAGATTTTGTATACAATTTATATAATAAACTCATCACTAAAAAAAAAAAAAAAAGTTTCATAGGAATCCATCTACACCAGTAGCAGCAGCACAAGAAAAAACAACCCAAATCAACCCATCATCATCATCAACCATAGCAGTAGCATATTACATACAATTGAAGCCAAAGCTAAGCAAGTGGCCCCCATCGATGCTTAAAATAGACATTTCCATGGATTCATTCATTCATTCACTGATATGACTCAAAATCTTCCTGTTTTTGGTTGTCCCAAATGATCAAACCAAAGAAAATAACACCACAAAGAGCATAAATGAAGTCCCAAATTTAGTTAGACAACCCCCAAAGTCCTCTGCCTCATCAGAAGTTTTCAAGACTGTCATCCAATTGCTTCTCATGTTCTATGTCTACCTCCAAGATCTCCTGTGAAAAGAAAAAAGAACAAGTTTCAACATTTTAGGACCACCAAACTAGCAAGAAAGAACTTCATTTCTTGACCCATTTGGCTTACGGGGATCCTTTGCTTCAAGTAATTTTTCCAAGACAGTAGATCACTTGTGCCAAAATTGACCTTTCATCCTAATCTTCACAGAGGGCCCATCCATTACGGCCAGTTCTACCACTCCTACAAAGTTTCACCCTTGCATTTGTAGTACCACTTTACAGAATAGAACCCATAAAGGAAAAGGCATTATCTACCTTGAACTTGATCGAGAAAATCATTCTGATACATGCTATTCCTATAACTGACACGTATTGAGTATGGAGCAAGTGGGGAGGTTGAGTCCAACATAGACTTAGTTTATTTAATTTATTTATTTAGTTGGTTAATTGCACAAACCCACGATGGCTGATTTCCAGCATGAGTGGATGTTGTTCCCTATTTTTCAATTTGGTTGTTATCTCTTCTTTAGGCAGTAAGTCTATAAATGTAGACAGGAATACAGAAATGATTAGGGTGGAATTAAAAACTCAAGCTTCTTACTTTTTCTTTCTGCTTCCTACTCTCTTCTTTCTACTATTGCTTCTTTCTCTTCAAATTATACATAACACATTCACCTGTAGACGGTGAGCTCTCGACGGGCAGCTCTACAATGAGATGGAGGACCGGACGGGCAGCGAGAGCGAAAGACCGGACGGATGGCGAGACCAAGAGACCAACGACGAGAGTGAGATCAACGGGCTTCCAACGGCACTGGGGCATCTCATCCGGCTGCGATCGACAGCACTAAGCAATGGAGGACCAGCCGGAGATGGAGGCGTCGGCTGGGAACGGCGACTGCGTCAGCAATGGGGTTTCTGCTCTGATAGCAATGGGGGCCTCCGACGGATGGCCTTACAGGCACTGCGAGAGAGATAGAGAGTAAGGGCACGGGCAGAGAGAAAGAGAAAAAGAGGGGGGAGGGGGAGGAAAAGCAAGTCTGAGCAGATGGCAATTGGGCGGAAATTCAAATTTTTCATTTCAATTTATCGAGATATTTTAGTGTCAATATATCGCGATAAATCACACATTATCCCGAGAGTGTCACTATAGCATAATCCGTAAACCCTTTGCAGTCAGTCGCCGAAAACGCCTCACTTCACCGTCACCGACTCTCTCTCTCTCTCTCTCTTTCATGCTATTTGCTGTTAGAAAACCCTTTGCCGCCACCGAAAACGCCTCACCGTCACTCACTCACTCAATCTCTCACTCTCACTCCCCACTGTCAGAAGACCCATCGATTTTGGAGTGCGATTTTGTTCACCCCCTTTAACGGGGGTGAACGTAACCCCCGTCAGAGGGGGTTAAAAAAATAATTATGTTTAAAAAAAAAAAATTATTTTTAGTTATATTTTTAAAAAAAATCATTTTCAGTCAATCAAATAAATTAATTGCTGTAAACAGTCACTTTCCAGTTTTAACCCTGTCAATTATTTTTGTAAGTCTGTCATTTTTTTATAAGTTCTAATACATTCAATTTTGATCCTGTGATATTTTTAGTTAAATTTTAAAAAATAATTTTTTTTTTGAAACATAATTAATTTTTTTTAAATAATTTTATAATTTTTTTTCAATTAAGGGTTATTTTTTTAACCCCACTAACGAGGTTACGTTCACCCCGTTAAAGGGGTGAACAAAATCGCACTCTCGATTTTGTTCACCCTGTTAAAGGGGTGAACAAAATTGCACTCCATTGCCGCTGGCCATCGGAGCACTGACAATATGCCTCATCCTTTCTCACTCACTCACTCACTCTCTCTCTCTTTCTTATCGATTTCTATTCCGTGTACCTTTTTCTATCGATTTCTATTACGTGCACCCAGTTTAATGGAGGGTAACGTAACCCGCTGTTAAATTGAAACGCGGTTGTATTTATTGAGTGCAATTTTGTTCATTATCTTTAACGGGTGAACATTGCTTTTACAATTTTTGTGAGGATGAAAAAACAACGGAACGGGAATCAATTCCTGTGCAGTTTCGGAGTTTCGGACTACTCATTTGGCCAATGGCATTTAAATTCAATTTTGCTTTTTGGTATTCCCGAAGCACTCCATTTCTTCTTCGTCATGATCAACGAGGGGCCACAAACCAAAACCCCACAACCAGACTGAGTTCTCACGCACAACCCAGTCCGATCTCGTGTCCACCGCCATCGGTCCTCACCATCCAGTGTGAGATCGTCGCCAGCCCCCACCATCCATCCAGTCCGATCTCACCGCAGGCCCCACCATCCATCTAGACCCAGTTTGATCTCTCCGCCGGCCCCACCATCCATCTAGACCCAGTTTGATCTCTCCGCCGGCCCCATCATCCATCTAGACCCAGTTCGATCTCATCGCGGGCCCCACTCATCTGGTCTCACCCTAAAGTGACGACCGACCGTCGCCAACTACCGCGACCATCACCGACGACAACCCACGATCACACAAACCTTCGCAAGTGAACCTTCGCGAACCTGAGCACCCGGCGACCAACACGGCTTGTCTTCAACTGCCGCGAACCCGCAACCCATGCCAGCGTTCTAACTATGTCTGACCATGTATGACCTCTTCTTTTCATTTTGGGTTTTTGTTTGAGAATATCCATTACCACGGCAAGTTTGTCTTTGAAACAGAGGATGAAACATGCCTTTTTGTTTAAAACACAGCATGAAATTTGCTTTGCTTTGATTCGGTCTATATTGGTCGATCGAGTTTGATAGGGCCATATGTTTTGCTATACTAGTTGCTATAGACTTATTTGAGATGATTTTTTTATAGCTTGAATTGTATCTTTTGATTGAAATAACTGAAATGAAAGTTCTCGGACTCGATCGACTGATTGGAAATTTGGAGTCCGTTCCACCGAAATTTATGTTTTGCTAGGGTCCGAACTCTTGTTTTGATTGTTTTATTTTCATATTTTGAACAAAATTTGTTCATGACAATTAGGAGTATTATCGGAGTCGATCGCCTGATCCAGTCTGGTTCATCGAGTTCGATCAGACTTGATATTGCCATCGAGTCCGACATATCGAATATGTTCCTAGCTTCCCTCTCATTTTGTTTTGATAGTTTTAGTTATATTTTTGAATGAAATTTTTAATTCAAGCAACGCTACACACAATCATGGACTATGTGATTAATGTTTTGTTTGATTAAGAATTCATAATCGGACCCATTGTGTTGCCATAGACTGAGGATGAATATTATATTTTGAATAAAATACTTAGGATGAATATTATATTTTGGAGTCATGTCAGACTGGATTGCCTTATCGAGTCCGATTAATCGGGATCGATCAGTCCGTGTTGGTATATATAATCCAATCGGACCCGTTAGGGCAATCGAGTCTGGTAGGTTTCAGAAGAGCGAATATGTTGCTTGATTTCATATTTCCTCATTATGTTTTCATTGTTTAATTATATTTCTGAATAATATTGGCAATCAAACAACACCACACACAATCATCAGTGAGTTCAATGTTTTGTTTAAGATTAATAGTTTCCAAAATTTTGTTTTATTAAAATCATTTTAGATAAGTAATCCTTCTACCAGAGGTTGACCTATCTAAAAAGGTGAAAACACTATAAACAATACAATATGTGTAGTCAAAACAATATTTATAAAAATTTTGGCATAAAAGGACATGCAATTATTGAATTATTAATAGAGTAGTATTGAATTATTGCTAAAATTTTGCTATTGGTTACGCTTTACTTTGCTTTATCCAGTGTGCATATTGATAGGGTTGAATTTTTATTTAAATATGCATTTTAATAATTATAAGTTGATATAGTTTTTACTTTTGTCTACAGATGTATGCAAGGCAGACCAGGCAATTTACCTATGTTCATTCTCGCCGAGAACTACCGTCTGATACGAAGCTAACAACACATTGCAGGATCCACCAGCTTCATCCAATTCGTGATGCTTTGCGCGATTATGCTGTGTTGGACAGATTTGAGCAGGGACCGCTGGGACATTTCCTGCAAATTCCCCTGTTCAGGCAGATAAGTGCACCACAGTTGATCCATCAAGTGCTACTTAGGGAGGTTTCATTTCCTGGTGCCAGGAAGGATGAAAAATGATTCAAGATTGGAGGCCAGATCTATAGATATGGTAAACAGGAGTTCACTCTCATCATTGGACTCCGATTTGGTGCCATTGACAAGCGTATCTTGGAAGCAAAGCCTGCTAGGGATGGTAATATGCGGGCACGCCTATTTCCTAAATAGCGAGAGGTTGTGACTAGGGAGAACATAAAGGAACTACTATGTTCTAGACAAGAACTGGACCCGGATGACGCCCTTAAGTTGGGTTACCTTGCCATGATGGAGGTGTTATTATTGGGCCACGATGATCGCTCCAAGGTGGATGATTTCCTATGGTGCTTGGTTGAGGATTTAGAGGCATTTATGTCATTCTCTTGGGGAACTTACATCTACAGTCAGGGCCTACACTACCTCCAAATGGTAACGGGCGAAAACAAAATCACCGGTCCGGTCGGGAAGGAGGTCAACCTCTATGGTTTTAGTTGGGCATTTCAGGTAGAATTAGTAATTAATTTTGTCATTATTAAATAAATATTTGTTTCATATTTTATGTTTTTTATTATAACATGTTTTTGGTCTTTACAGTGGTGGCTAATTGAGACATTCCCGTGGTTGGAGGGTAAGTTGGCTATCAAGAGTATCTAGCGCAAGAATGATTCCACGATGTAGGAAATGGTGGTCTAAAAATCGGCCAAGACAACTAAATTACGCTGAATGCCTCCATAATGTAAGTGTCTTAACTTATTGTAATTTTGTTTCTTGTGTTATATAATATTAGTTTCAATTGTAATATATTTTGTAGGTCCGAGGATCAAGTGAGACGCTAGAGCCGACTGATGTAGAGAGGGATACTAATTATTGGCAATCCTTTAACCCCCTGCACTTGGTTGGGGACGACGTGTACAAGCATGGAGGGGGTGGGGAGGAGGAGGAGGAGGAGGTTGATGGGGGAGTCAGGAAAGAGGATGATGTTGGTGGGCCAGGTATGGAGGAGGGAGATGTGGGATGGAGGATGGAGTTTGACTTTGGGGGAGTAAGGAAATATGATGATGTTGGTGGGCCAGGTATGGAGGAGGGAGATGTGGGAGGGAGGATGGAGTACGATTTTGGGGGAGTCAGGAAAGAGGATAATGTTAGTGGGCCACGTATGGATAAGGAGGAGGGAGAGGGAGGATAGAGTATGATTTTGGCAGGGCGGGTGGGGAGGAGGAGGCAGGTGGGAGGGATAAGGAGGGAATTTGCGATGAGGAGGATAATAAGGATCAGGATGAGTTCGTTCGCCGATGGAGGACGCCAATGGGTATGCATGACGCAGGCCCACGTCCGGATACATATCACGAGCAGAATCAAGATTGGGTAATATTTTAGAATATAATTTTTTATGAAGGCTAATTGTTTGCTTGTAATTGTTTTTGATATATTTTTTACTTGTTGCAGAAAGCTGAGATGTTGGAGTTGATGCGAAGTATGTCCGCACGGATGGATACTACTGAGGGGACAGTGCGGCGACTAGATGGTAGGGTTGAAGACCTATTCACTCTTCTACGTGCCTCGGACATTCCAGCTTCTTGATATCACACCGATTATGGTGATGATCAGCATGGACATAGTGATGATTAGTTCCACCATGCTTTCGGTGATGAGGACGACCAGACCTCTCCATCTATCGTAAGCTCCAAATACATTTTAATATGTTTAGATATCATTAAAGTTTGACTTGTTGGTTACAAATATTAATTTATGTTCTATAATTTTGTTCGTTTGTAGGCGGATGTAGGTGGGGTGGGGGGACAAACTGTGCAAGCTAAGTATCCATCTAGGTATCGTCGTACACCCTTCACTGATCCCATTAAACCGAAGAAGATGAAGATGAGTTCCCCGGCGGAGGATATTGACGTTGAGACAGTGCCCCCACTTGCCGGATGGGAGATTGTGCAGGCATTGCCAGCTGAGGGAACAGCAGAGGATGGTCCCCCATTAGACAGTGTAACGGTCGAGGAAGCAGTGCAGCATCACCCTGCTCAAATGGGGGACAATGATCCCAACAGCCCCAAGGGTTACGTTGAGTATATCAGCTCAGAAGATGGAATTGCGTACGTCTAAGTAACCAGTATAGTTTCTTCTTACATAAGTCTTTAGTTATAACATTTGTAATATTTACTGCTTATTATAGGCGTGTGACCGAGCACTTGGAGCACCTATTGCCAATTCACCTTGGTCAGGTAGAGGATGAGAGGGAGTGGTTGGAGGGGCTTCACATTGATAGTTATTTGTGTTGTCTTAGATGAATAAGAGCTAGACAGTCTTCTCCTATATACGACACAAACTTCGCTGTTATGTCCACCTCACTCTTTGTGATTACTATTTTTTGGTTGTATTTGTAACTTGTTCGTTATTAATGTGTGTCATTTTCTTGTAGGGGTATATGCAATTTTGTTGGGATAAACACTACAAAGGGGCCACTAGGATTGTCGCACCTACTAAGGCTCCTATCCCAGTAGAATGGAATAAATATGTTGAGGGAGAAAATGATGATGAGATCCCTTGGTGGAAAGTTCCCCACGTAAGTGTTATTTAATTTCATTGATGGACTTGACCTTATGGAACTAACATAATATTTCACATGCAGGTCTTGCTCCCATGTGCATTGGGAAATAAGCACTGGATCCTTGCCAAGATATGCTTGAATGATAGAAAAGTTGTTATATATGACTCCTGTGCTTGGTCTGGCGAAAACAGGGGGTCAAGAGCCCGATCTATCAAGCCTTTGCTTTGCATCCTTCCAATTCTCCTCGCTCGTAGTGCATATTATCAGCATGCATCTACGCCTAAGCGTTCATATAAAGCTTTCGATGTGGAAAGCCTGGATCCCTCAGTTGTGCCTTTGCCTCAACAATCGGATGAGTACGGCATTTGTTTAATTTAATCCTTATATTGTCAATAGAAAACATTCATAGGTTGTCATTCCACATCGTGACATTAAATTGTACTTTGTACAGGAGTAACTGCGGTTGCTTCGTGATAAAGTACGTTGAGGATATATTGAGGCATGCAGATAATGAATGAGTGACCAAACAGATGGAGAAGGATGTTCGTACCCTCCGAAAGAAAATAGCATTTTATTTGTATAGGAATAGCAATGTAGTTGATGGTTAAATGTTGCAAAGGGATTTTAACATGCTCACATCATTGTTATGATTCCACCAATGAGAAACTAGGTAAAACCCTACCTGGCTGATGGAAGATTGTTGAGAAGGAAGACGGGGGACTTCTTGCCAGAAAATCAATCATTCAAGGAAGACATTTATTGGAAATGGTAATGTTTGTTAGCTACCTTATGATTTGACCTTTTATGTTTCCAGTATTTATTCTTGTGCAATAAGAATTTGATTTATTTTAGTGAAATGTTTTTTTGTTAACAGAGCGTGACAAGGAATCAAAAAAGTTAGAACTACCGAAAATAACTGAGGCGGCCGAACAGATATGTAAAGGTAATGTATAATGTATTATTTATTTTTTGGTAGAAGGTATCTTTGTTGCTGCTACAATATTTGCTAGCTTAATCTATGTATGATCAAGTCCTTGCTATAAACTTCTATCTTTCAGGTGGTATAAAGAAGGAGCTTGTTGCGGCAAAGAAGAAGGTAATGGCTTTGTTGATATTTCCTTATGTTTAAATAAAAATAACGGATATTCGAAGATATATCTTTGTATTCTTAGCCGCTGGGATGGTTGGGTGAATAGTTTATTTATCATTTTCAGGTGCAAACGCTAGATCATATAGAACCAGCTTGTTCAGGCTCAGCCTATGCTGACTGGTATTGTCAAGATCTTGATGTCACGAGAGATTGGGTTGGCATGGCAGGTCGGTCTCTGTCCGACTTGGAGTTCGGCTCGTGAGATTGGCTGGAATTTTGTGGATTCCAGCAATGGTTTTAATGTTTATAGTGCTGGAACTGTGGTTTTAATGTTTAATGTTTTTAGAGCTTCCCGTAACTGTGGTTTTAATGGTGATCTTGATGTCATATAGAACCAGCTTCTTCTATGTTGTTATAACAACAATGTTTATCTCATTAGCAAATACATGGTCAGAATTGCAGCATTAGCTGTTTTAAATACAAAATTCGCTCATCCATACCATCCCCAGCATCAGCAAGAGAGAATCTAGTGGCATCAGCTGAGAACTCCTCAATAGCTTGGCGAAGTGTTCGGAAGTTCCCTGTAGCAGCCTTGGACATTTTCTCGGAATTTAACATAAGGTGCCCATTGCATCTAAACCCCCGGGGCCAATGGTTTTTGGCCAGGATAGCTGTGTGATTATAGATGCAAAATGTGAGGTGATTCTAAATAAGATCTTTACCTGAAAATCTAAAACAATAAAAAACAAAAATATGAAAGATATATATGACCATATAATATGCCATGTAAAGGGTTGAATCTGATAAGGATTCTACAAGAAACTCCTCATCCCAAGGAATTCAAGTACCGAGACCAAAATTTCGAGAACATGCCCATTGGTTTATCCAACTCAAGTCTTCTCCGATCTTGAAGTTACCTTCTTCTCAGCTCGTGAGATGTTAATAGGTTAAATTTCTCACGCTTTTAAAATGGTGGCTGTTTTCGTGGCTTCCAGGCAATCGTTGTCCGATCAGACTGAAGCCATGTTTTAGGTCCTATCGAACTGAAGCTATATTTTAGGTTCGATCGGACTGAAATTTATCGGACTGAAGCCATGTATTAGGTCCAATCGGACTGAAGGTTATCGGACTGAATCCTAACATTTAGTCCATTATGTCCTTAATAAGGCGTCCTTACGACGTGAATGCGCGGCCTCGTTTGGTTAATTGAACAATTACAATTGCACTCCAAATTTTGTTTTTTTTTTTTTGACAAACGCCATGGAAGATTAATTTGTGGGTAAAAGTCTTTCCGTGTTGCATTTAATTTTATTCCATTTAACATTCCATTTATATATTCTCAGCAATTGTTTATTTTGGTTCTCCAGGAAATTGATCGCTATTTAATCCATACTGACGACTACATGCATCATGTGGCATTGTTTGGTTAGATTCAATTATTTGGACATGATCATAGTAGCTCCAAATGCACATTGAGTCAGGTACAAAAATAAGGATGTATAACATCGCATTGTTCAGATAGACATTTCCTATGAGACTTCAAAAAATATCCTAGCCTTGCGAACCTTCATGCTCATAACCTTGTCTGCAAAAGGTAAAATTTCTCACCTTAAAAACTCTTCACACACACTGTCTCATATACATGGAAAGGGTAAATCACGGTATACGACGACCCCCCAAGCAAGAGGCACAATGCATAGTACCCACAAGGAGCCACCGCCATAAAAAGTGAAACTCCCACACTACAATTGCCATGACTCAAACTTACATCTTTGTCTACAATCTGCTACTTGGATACCAACCATGCTATGCTCATAACTTGAAAATATGCATCGTTGACATGTCGCAAGGCTTCAAAAAATATCCTAACCTTGCAAACCTCCATGTTCATAACCTGAAAATATGTACCGTAACCTAAAAATATGTACCATTGACATGTCGCAAGGCTTCAAATAAATATCCCAGCCTTGCGAACCTCCTAGTTCATAACCTGAAAATACTTATTGTTGACATGTTGCAAGGCCTCAAAAAATATCTCAGCAAACCTCCTTGTTCATAACCTGAAAATATGTACCATTGACATGTCGCAAGGCTTCAAAAAAATATCCCAACCCAGCAAACCTCCTAGTTCATAACCTAAAAATATGTATCGTGTGTGAAACAAATAAAAATAACGGATAAAAAGAATAACATAAATGCAATTTAAAATTAATTAGTAACTTACCCTTAGTAAACCACTACGTACTACAATGTCGGTTAATTAATGAAATTTGATTTTGACAAACTTTAAAATGGTTGACTTCCATTTGCATTTGAATTTGTAGGCACTTAGAGTGAAGAAGCCTGTCAATGTATATAACACTATGGGTTATCTTAACATTTCTAAGCCTATGTATATAACACTGGGTTATCTTAACATTTCCATTAGAAAAAAGGTTCTTAACATAGAATTAAATATATCAACATTTCTATGGTTATGTACCTCTTGTGACATTGGCAAATCATTTGAAAAGAGTATCATTTGTTGAGTTGGTGCAACATTCCATGGCTTCAACTGGTAAGCTTGCATGTGAATACATGCCTCCTCAATCTTTTCTTCCACTCCTTGTAATAGTGATTTGCTTAACGAAAGAGCTTCAATACACGTTGAACCCTTGCACACAATTCTTTGTGACATACGTGATAACTCACTATAATGAGCTATTAACATAGGGTTATTGTCATTTGGAATTATCTCTGTAATATCCCACTTTTTCAGGTGTGTTATAACTTAGAATAATTCTTGAATAATAAAATGTTTCCCTTCAAAACTAATGCTAAATCATATTATTTCTCATATTCATCCCAAAATTTTCATTCATTTATCTCAAAAGAGAATCATCGTAATCATGAAATGCAGATGCTAGAATCGAACCTTAACTTTAATATTAAACAATAATAAGGTTATACATTATCATTCCTTAAAACGTTCAGAATTCAAAGTAATAAAACTTAAATACATAGGCTACATATCATACATTCAATACATCATGCACTTTGCTAAATGTCATTTTATGCCTCATTTATTCTCGTTCTGCTACAATCTCCATCTAGAACATTTGAATAATTCAGGAAAAAAGTCCAAGTTAAATGGTGAATCATCTAAGGGTACAAAAACATATTTCATGCATGGATGCAATATGCAAAATGTCTTTTCCTTTTTATTTCGATTTAAGCCAACCATACCTTAATGATATTCCCCATTTTTACGACTTCCTGACCATGCCGAGGTGTATGGGTGTACCCTTGGTAGAGCAGCGATATCGAACCGTACACTCAAACCCTTATGCGATGCAATGCATGATCAATAATATCATCGTATACATATGCACATTTAATCATCAACACATGTAAATGCAAACTACATAACATATTCACACCAAAGTATGACAACATGATAAACCATTTACATAAAATCGGGTTTAGGGTCAGACCACTTACCTTTAACGTATCTTAGACCATATTGATTCTCGTGCTAGGCTTCTAACGTAATTGATTTGGAACCTCAAGGTACCCTCATCATCATATTTATTCAAGAATATTAATATTTTATTTTTCCTAATTTTTACATAATTTTCCTCTATTTCTTTCTATTTTTCCTCAATAAATTCAAACTAAATATTTCTCAAATATTTCTCTATAATAATTTATAAAATAATTTTCCAAGCCCTCAAGAAATTCCTCATAATTTTCAGAATTCATTTTCTATTTATTCCTATTTTTTCTTTGATTTTCAAGCATTTAATGCCTCAAGAATCCATAATAAATACCAATCATGTATTTCTTTTTCAATTTTCATCATCAACAATTCTAACCTAATCGATATTTCCTATATTGTGACGAAACATTGGTTTGTATATCCAACAACGCATTCTGCCACAAATCTCCACACGAACTGTTGTACCCAGCCTATAAGATTTTTTTAAAAAAATTTAGTCACCTTTACTTGGCCACTCCGGCTTCCTCGGTATGCGTGCTTAGACCTCGAAACGAGTGCCCAAATAATTTTCTAACCTCGAACATGTTCCTCTAGCCCTAAATTAATTTCCCAAATTTTCAGACATTTTTTCCATATTTTTCTTCTTTTTCTTTTTCTCCTCCTCCTTTCTTCTTCTCCTTCCCTGCTTCTTCTTTCTACAACCCACGAACCAGCCATGCCCATCCTCCATTCTTTTCTTCTTTATTTCTTTTCTTTTTTCTTCTTTTCTTTTTCTTTCCTTCTTCCCTTCTTCTTCCTCTCACACGGCCACCCCGCACAGCCTCCGCTTGCAGCACGATTGCTCGACCACTGCCATGGCCGCACAAGCGGCCATTCCTCTCTTCCTCTATCTCTCTCGCCATTTCCCTCTCATTCTCGGCCAAGCTCTCTCTCTCTCCCTCTCCCATTCATCTCTTCTTCTCTCAGCCAAGCTTCCACAATCCAAAAGTACAATGAAATTTAAATTACAACCCACTATAGCATGTTTGGCCTCCAATCCTCACACGCACAGCCATACATTTATGTATATATCACATCACATTATCACTCAATCAAATCTTCTACAAAAATCCTTCCAAAATCTTCTCAAGTCTCGCTGCCAATCTCTCCAACTTGCTGCAGGGTATGGCATGGAAGAGACAAAGGCATGGTCTCCATGAACGCGCACGGACGAACAACTATACATATATATAACTTTATATATTATACTATATTAACAACAAATTTATAAATTTAAACCTCAAATTTTATCCAAAATTCATTGGGATAATTCTCTAATTGCAATAATATCCTCAAATACTGAATTAATTTGCATTTATATACTAAAAATTCAAAATTAATAACTCAAAACTTAGTAAAAAAAGACGATTCGCCCCAGTGTTCTCACTGGGCTATTGTTTCGTTCCGAAACCACCTTAGGATTGTTCCTTACGAAAAAACAGAGCCCCTGCAGGGTTCTGTTGACTTACCGGAAGTTCCTTACGACAATTTGATTTTTTACGCAAAATCTTATTTGTACCAAAAACTATCTTTGAATTGATTTCTTTCACCACCATAAATATTATCTCGGGATATTCGACAACTTCATATCATTTTTCTTTGACATCTAACCCTCAGGGCATTCCCTGCAGCTAATTCGGTTGTTTAAAATGCTTGATCTGATCTCTAGATTCTTAAACCTGACTCTTTTAACACCATGAAATATGATATATCATTTATTTTGATTTGGGGTATTACAATCTCTCCCATAGGGTCACAAATAAATTTATGTGTAGCAACCCATGTCCATCTTTTCAAATAGTATTGAGGAGGTAAACTTCTAAACTCTAAGTGGCGAAATAGCTTCAATGCATGAGAACATAGTATTCCATTGAATTCAAACTTTCTACATGTGCATGACACTGTTTGTTCCAAGTGGTTGTAAGCAACTGTGTGAATCCTTTCTCGACCTTCAATCTCTTTAGCTCTATAAGTACAAATAGTTCGATCATCACTCTCCAACTCCAATGACAAATCAATAGTTTGCTTGATACCTTCCTGAAACCAATAAAATGATTTTTTTTTTTTTTTTTTTTTTGTGTATTTTTTGGCTGCTTCACATTCTACAGACCAATTACTGCACAAATTAGGTATTGATTGTTGTGTTAAGTGTTCAGCCTCCCTTTCTTGCTCACAGCGATTACCCATGGCCTTAGAGTATAGACTTACAAACTCTCGAAGAACAATTCTACCATGCTTAAAATAATCCTTCAAAAACTTATTGATACTCTCACTTCTCTATGAGGTGGTCATGCCAGCACAAAAGTGGTCACGACTATACACTTGAGCCCATTTCTTTCTCAGGGCACATGTCTTTTGCAACCAATCATTGCCTTTAAGCCCATTATCTTATATAAATTTCTCCTAACTTAGTTCAAATTCTTCAACTATTTCTAGATTGTATATGCAAGCTTTGAATTGTGGTGCAAATGATTTGTATCAATTTTTACCCAAGTTCTTTACAGCATTTTGACATAAATGCCACAAACACAATCCATGGTGGGCTTCAGCCAATACTATATCAATAGCACTATATATAGCTGCAGACTGATCTATAAATATGTTTTTTGGTTTTTTTCCTCCCATAGCCTCAAAAAAAGTAATAAACAACCACATAACAGCATCAGTGGTTTCACCATCAAGTAGCCCACATCCAAAGATAGTTGTTTGCCCATGATGGTTTATGCCGACAATTGGTGCACATATCATGTCATAATTGTTTGTCCGAAATGTTGTATCAAAACATATTGTATCACCAAATAACCCATAATCTCATCTCGATTTTGCATCACAAAAAAATACACCGCGTATCTCACCATCTTCACTTGTCTGAAAAGAGTGAAAAAAATGTTTGTTTTCCCCTTTCTTCTGTATGAAGTATTCAAGAAGACATTCAGCATCACCCTTCTTAAAAAAGTTAGCCCGTGTTTGTCCTTGCCTTATTCCAGATAAATGCATTTTGTTTATTAGATCAACTTGTGAAAAATCAATTTTCCTATGGGACCTCAAATAATGGGAATGCTCAACTGGAATTAGCTCATAAGTATGTTCCGAGCTGAACTCAACCAGTTTATACTTATCCTCGGGAACCCGTTTAATAACAAATTTAGCCATACAGTTAAACCGTCCACTGTCTCTTTTTTTTCGAGTGTCAAGACTTTCCTGAAAGTGCCCTCACATGAACAAACTAGTGTTTGCCGTCGGATCTGATGATTGTTGTTTTTGTTTGTTCTTAATATCCTCGCACTGAAGCCAATCGCCTATCTATTATACAAATCATATGCTTCTTCTGTTGTGTTAAACATCATTCTAATCATTGGCTCTACCTTGCAATCTTACCAACTTCAACTGCAGGAGATTTCTTATCATCACAAAAATATAAGTCTTCATTACCAGGACTGATACTTGCATCATCACCAGGACTACTAATATTTGCAACATCACTAGGACTACTGATATTTGCAACAATACTTAGACTTTTATTATCATCCATAGTACCCTGTAGAAAGGTATAAATAACAGGGCATTCATCATAGAAGGGTGAAAAACAAAGAGACAAATCTGATAATAAATTCACAACAAATTTGATGAAATTCATCATCACTACAACACAAGTCAAGCAAAGAGAGAAGTTTTCAGCTGAAGAGAAAAAACGATTCTCTGCCAAAATTTTTGTGCAAGTTGGGCAAACCGTGAGAAAGACAAATACACAGAATAAATAATAATTTTGGGGAATGAAGTCCAAGAATCCTTATTTTGATAATAAGGTCCGATCGGACCTTATCTGTATATAAGGTTCGATCGAATCTAATATATATATATAAGGTTCGATCGGATCATATAATCACATTAAGGCTTCTCAACCTAAACAACTTGATTTCCATCTCTAGATCCTCAAACCACATATGTCTATGGAAAATCTCAAATAAAAACACACCAAATGAGAAGGGGACAGTTAAGTATTTTACCTCATCGGCTGCTTACTGTACTCGGCAGCGACTCCACATCCAGTAGACGGCTCTTCACGTGAGGCAGTGTGTGATGTCGTTCTTATTGATGGTGGGTCACAACAGTCTCCGTGTGGGAGGTGTGTTGTGCGGCGGTCCGCGGTATAAGCCGATTGGTGGGTTGCGACGGTCTCCGATCTTCTAAGAGCAGACTGGATGGTGGGCACAGGTGGGGTCGAAGCCGAGATCGGACTGGATTGTGGGGACCGACGGCGAGCAAGAGTAGAGCTCGGTCTGGTTGTGGTGTCTGGATTGTGGGGACCGACGGTGAGTAAGAGATCGGTCTGGTTGTAGTGTTTGGATGTGGGGTTTTGCTTTTTGTAGCCCATCGTGGGTCATGGTGAAGAAGAAATGGCGGGCCTCATTGGGAATAGCAAAAGCGCTACCATTATATTAATATTAAATTGTATTGTTCGACCGTTTCGTCCGAATTGATTTTTCTTTTTGTAAATGCGGCCGCGTTTAAATTTAACAGGTTACGTATTTAACAGCGGGTAACGTAACCCGCCGTTAAACCGGGTGCACTTAATAGAACTCCTCTCTTTCTATACTGTCAGAAGACCCATCACCGCCCTCTTTTAATTACACTAAAAATCCCTATCCTAGCTACCTTGTCCTCAACAATTAAAGGATATAGCATTTAATCTTTGATATGCAAAATATTAAAATTTGATATATTAATCATTAAAAATTATTGTATTAAATTCTTATCATGATAGAAGATTAGCGTGCATATGGACTGCACACATGTTACAAGTGATATATCACATTGATGATTAGTTAGTTGTATTTGAATAAATTAATTGATTTGTCATGTTTTTTTAATAATTAAAAAAATATATGGTATTTGATCCTTAATATATAAAAGTGTCAAGATTTTTATTTCAACTATTGAGAATTTTTTTTTTTTAAATTCTTACCTTAATTAAGAGTAAAACAAAGTTGTTATCTATGCCACATAGAACATATACATAAAAAAAAAAAGTGTGTCGTATCATAAAAAAAGTCACGTCAATGATATATATTAGATTAAAATTTATAACATTATTTATATATGTAACATACACTTTTAGTTGTATGTGTGTATTGTATTGAAATTGGATAGAAAACAAACCATTAATCATACAAATAAGCACAGAATTTAATTATAAGAAAAACTCAAATAAAAAAAATTATAGACAAAAAAAATAAAATATCACTATCGAATATTATTATAACAAAATTAATATTGCCACACTAATTCCATTACATTGGACACGTAATTATAAATTAAAAATTATCTATAGATCTACCCAAGAAATTATAACTCGATCAAAAGATAATTTAAGAGAATATTTTTCTAAATAAGATAAATTTCTCTTAAAATCAAATTTAACAATTTGTTAATCGCAATCAAATTAAGACACTTAATCATAGCTCAATTAAAATTTTATGTCATAATCATCACAAATACACGTGGTTTTTTTTTTAATTTTTTGGGAGGGGGTTGTCTTCATTATTTAGGACGGTGAAAGGCATTGATCGCTGCAGAAAACGATTTGCTCGTGGGATGGACCTTCAAACCCCACGACCATGTATACACTCTCTTACGTTATCAGATGCAATTAATTAAGGACAGATTAACCTATAATCAACAAAATCGGATCAACTAATTAACCATCTCGTCCTGCTTAAACCTTTCTCTGGGCTCTCAAGCTGCTGCTGCTGCTCCTGCTCCATTCTGAACCAGCATTGAAGCTTCCGTTAATGGAAGTAAAACCAATGTTAATTAAGAAATAATATGAATTAATTGACAGTAATGGAATGAATGCGGCTGTGTGGCTGCTACTGCTGCTGCTGATGACGATGATGATTAACTGATGTTCTTGTTTTTGTTGATGCTCATCTTCATCTTTTTCTTCTTCTTCGTCTTCTTCTTCACGTGGTGCCCTGAAACATGAGTTGTCTTAGGTTTGACAATTCCTTATCAACTTTCCAAGCTTTTGAACTTTGAAAAAAGGCGACTTTTTTGTCTTCCTCGCCGCATATCTATATATGTTATATACATATGCCATCCCAGCTGCCATCCCATCTCTTCATAGATCTCTCCATTGCTCTAGCTTTGCAAGTTCTAGCTCTCTCTCTCTCTATTGATATATATTGAAAGAAATTAAACGGGTTCAGTGGGAGCTGCGAATCACTCGCGGGTTCTGTCGGAGAAGGCCGCCGGCAACGGACATGGAGAAAACTCTCCCCACTTTGACGGGTGGAAGGCCTACGATGCCGACCCTTTTCACCCCACTCGGAACCCTAATGGAATCATCCAAATGGGTCTCGCAGAAAACCAGGTTTTTCCATCATCAATCAATGCATTGATTAAACTCGATCATGGTCGTGATCTAGCCGATATATATGATTAGTAATGTGGGTTCTTAATTATTTCTTCCAACTGTCTTTTGACCTGATCAAAGACTGGATTAGAAAGAACCCAAAAGCGTCGATTTGCCTTGGCGAAGGGGTGAATGAGTTCGAGGACGTCGCCGTTTTTCAGGACTATCATGGCTTACCGGAGTTTAGAAATGTGTGAATATCCTGTTAACTGCGATCGTTAATCTAAATGTTAATTACCAGTGGGCCTTCATTAATGTTGCAAATCTTGATCTGCAAGCTGTTGCCAAGTTCATGGGAAGAGTGAGGTGAGCGGGTCACATTTGATCCCAACCGGGTAGTTATGGCAGGCGGCGCCATAGGGGCCACCGAGCTCCTCATGTTTTGTTTGGCCGATCCCGGCGACACATTCTTGGTTCCTGCACCTTACCATCCATGGTATATACATACATATATATATATATATATAAATTATTTTTTCATTTTTAGAAATATGAAAACTTAGCTTGTGTTTTCTTTACTGTTTTCAAATTATTTTTAGTTTTTAATTTTCTAAAATAATAAAAAAGCGTTCTCTTTACTGTTTTTAAAAATACATTTTTGAAAACAAAAAAAACACTGTGAAAAAAACTCAAAACAATAAAAAGTTGTTTTAAGTGTTTTCATTCAAAATAAACTCAAAACTCAAAATATATTTATTTATTTATTTATTCATATTTTATTATTATAATGAAAACAATATTATAAAATTTATTAACTTTAAAATGTATATATATTTTTAATAATATATTAACTTTAAATATTTATAATTTACTTAATAATCAAATTTATTGAATAAAATATCATTAAAAAAATATTTTCAAAATTTTAAAGAGAACACGTTTTCTAATTTTCTGTTTTGAAAAATAATTTTTCAAAATGATAAAGAGAATACATTTTCAATTTTCTAAAAACAGACTATCAAAACAAAAAACTGAAAATGAATTCAAAATTGAAAATTGAAAAACAAAGAGAACGCACTCTTAGTTTCTAAGTTGAGCAATTTTAATTATTTTCATTTGATTTTGTTTTTGTATTGAAAAAATCAAAATAATCAAACTTATGTAAATTTCAAAACCTAGGTCATTTTTGCATTTTATTATTTTGATTTTTCAATTTTTTATTTTCAATTGGTTCAATTTTTTTAATTTTTTGAGTTTTTTGTATTTATTCAATTTGAGAATCTATTCAATTAATTAGATTCGATTTTTGACATAAGTTTGATCTATCAATTTTAGCAATGTGTGCACTTTAATAATCAAACTAACCAAGTACTCACCCTTAGTCTAGTCTTGATGTTTCTTGTGTCACGATTAACATTAATAATAAAAAAGTTACTAATAGTTATTCATTACATGGATACCCAAAAAAAAGTTTACCTACTTCTTACATTTTGAGCAACACTTCTAGAGAAGGTTTTAACTTGTCGGGTACTCCAAAACTCTTTAACATGTGACATTTTATATTATTGTACCAAAAACCCAACAAGGTTTTAACAAATGTAAACTTAAACACTACCTCAAATCGTAAAAGGCCACTTCCCCCCACAAGAGCCTTTTATTTTAAGACAAGTCATACATGTCTTTCTTCTTTCATACTTCAATATTATGATGTCCAAAGCACTGAGGAACTACATTAATCCATCCCGAACTTGGTGGTTAAACTATACTTAGCTCACAAGTGTTATATATGGTTGGCCTTCAGCCAAATCAAACATTATTGGAAATGACACTTTATACTAACTTTTTAAGCGTATTATTGAATATATTTGTATATATGTATGTGTTAATTTTGGAGAATTGGATTTCAGATGTTACCAGGACTTAAGATGGAGGACTTGTGTGAATTTGATTCTAGTGATTTGTAAGAGCTCAAACAACTTCCAGATCAAGAGAAAAGCTCTAGAAGAAGCATACAAGAGAGGCATAGAAGCCAAGATCAATGTGAAAGACTTGATCATAAGCAACCCTTCCAACCTAGTGGGCACCGTTCTCGACATGCAAACCCTAGAGAGCCTCGTCGCCTTTATCACCGATAAGAACATTCACCTCATCTCCAACGAAATCTACTTTGCCATCTTTTTTCAACCTCCAAACTTCATAAGCCTCTCTGAAATTGTCTAAGAAACAACTGACATCAACACAAGCTTCATCCACATCGTTTACAACCTCTCCAAAGACCTAGGGCTCCTTGGATTCAGAGTCGGCATTGTCTATTCCTATAATGATGCAATGGTGAAATGCAGTCCGAAAATGTCTAGCTTCAGCTTGGTTTCTTCGCAAACCCAATATCCCTTGGCTTTGATGCTCTCCAACGAACATCATACACAAATTTCTAATTGGGAACTTGAAAAGGCTGAAAAAATGCATAGGATCTTCATTGAAGGGCTAGCAAAAGTTGGGATCAGCTGTCTGAGAAGCAATTGAGGGCTCTTATGCTGGGTGGATCCTCGACGGCTACTTAGGGAGCAAACGTTCAAGGTAGAGATGGAATTGTGGTAGATGATAATCGACGACACCAAGCTTAATGTTTCTCTAGGATCTTCCTTTCACTACTTTGAGCCTAGATGGTTTAGGGTTTGCTTCGCCCTCATGGATGATGACACACTTTAAGTTGTGTTGCAAAGAATTCAAACCTTTTTGGGGGGGCTAAGTAATTAATCCAACACCATTCTAAACCCTATACTCAAGTTTTAGCAAGATTTGTCAGTTTGTATGAATATAAACCCTATACCTTAAACCTATTTGAGTTTATTAGAACGTCTAGAGTTACCTTTGACCTTATACGCTTAAGTTTTAGTGACATTTATCACTCTTTCCTCTCGTGCTATTTTTTTTTTTTTTTTTGAGATGATACTCCATCATGGGCGTCTCCATTACTTGTGCTCTCAATTTCAGCAAGAGAGATAAATCACGAGATTTGTCTCGAAAAATGCTAGATTTTCCAAGACCTTTTGAGATGACATCGGCTATCTTCGTGCTCTTCTTTTGTCATCCGAACTCTGTCTTGAGGGCTACTATCTTATTTTTATCATGGCTCTCTATGTCCTCTAAAGGTATCGAGGTGTGACTATTAAACCATATGAATATAAAATCTAAACTTTTAACCTATTTGAATTCATTAGAATGTTTAGAATTATGAATGGTTTCTCAAAGAAAGCCAAAAGTAGAGTTTTTCATTAGACAATTTCTCAACTAAAATGCCAGCAGCGTTACTTTATGGGAAATAATAGTCGATTTTTTGTTATTTCAATTTTTTTTTTATGAAAATATGACAATTCTGCCCTGAAATTGAATATAATATATTGATGTCAAGTAAGGTTTTTAAAGTTTACACTTCATAATAAATTAATTGTTATATTTTAATTTTTATTATTACAGATTTTTGTTCCAGTTCAATTTTATTTTTATTTTTCATCAAATTTTGTTGATGAAAACAGACATAAACATATAACAATATGAATTCAAAGACCACTTGATATTAAAATTAACATCAACCCACCAATCAAGTGATTGTGGGGTTTATATTAATTTATATTATATTAGTTTACCCTTTGAAATACGGTACAATTGTAACGATAGCCACTATTTCTTTATAAAATAAGCATGATATTATGCAAACAAGAGACTCTCTCTTAACCCTATTAGAACATTGTTCAATTAAAAGCTACGCATTTTTGTTACAGTATTATTCATTTATTACAAATAAAAAATATATATCACAAACATTAAATTGTAAAATATATATTTTCATTGTTTGGAGAAATGTAAATATATACTGGTAATTTAGATCAAATATCTTGTTTTTATGCAAATTTCCTTGTGATATCTGGGGTATGCCTAACATAAGATGTAGACATTTTGAGATTTATTTTGACGAAATATTTACTTACAAAAAAAAAGTAAATTTTAATAACATATATTTAAGCTTTCTAAAAATATTTGTTTTCTTATTTTTTTAGTAAGTAAGAGAAACTATTGCATTGATTTTTCTTTTCTCTTTCTTTTGGATTTTTTGGGTAAATTTGAACTTTTTATTACAAAATAAGATTAATGGGATAATCACTTCTTAAACTTTAGTTACTTAACTAGAGTATTCTAAATTTTAAAATTCACCTAATTAGTCTTTGAAAATTTTCAGAGTTAATGACGACGCTCTTTGAATTAGTCACTACAACATATACACTTCGGCCATTTTAGGAGATGTGGTAGTAGTTACTTTTAAAAAATTTAAGAACCCATAATGCTAGTGTTAAAGTTCAAATGTCTTCGAATAGGGGACAAAAAAAGTTTAATTTACCAAAATTAACTGAACCGATTGAACTTGTTAGTTCAATTGAGGTTTTTTTTCTTGTATCAATTTGATCTTATTAATTTTTCTAAAAAGTTTAATTTTTCATTTTCAATTTAATTTTTTAATTTAAAAAAATCAAATCAAAAAAACTTTAAAATTATGTTATTTTGATATTTATAAAATAATGTTATTATTTGGATTCCCACCCCACTCCCCCCCGCGGCGCGGTTTTGAGTTTTTTCTATTTATTAGTAGTTTGATTTATACGATTTAGATTTAACTTTTTTGATTATTAATTAGTTTAATTTTTCGGATCAATTACTCAGTTCGATTCGATTTGATTGAGTTTTGCTCCTTAATTGATTTAACCAATTAGTAAATTTCAATTAATTAGATAAATAAATCAATTGTTCGCACACCTCTACCTCAAAGTCAATAGGCTAAAATTCATGGGTTGTAGTGTTAATATTTAAAAAAATAAAAAATTTGCAAAGAGAGATGTTAAAAAAAGAAATAAAAAATTAAAACTAATAATGCTATAAAAAGGCAACTAATGTGTACTTAAGCCTGCCATCCAAACTTGGAAGGAAAGTATCTCAATCAAGTACAAGGCCCCAAGATGACTGAAATGATGTAATATGAAAGGACACATAAAGGAAAGAATATGAAAAAATTAAAAAATAAAATAAAATGATTGAGACCATTGCGGTTTTAATAATAGGATTCGTCTAGTAGATTAAATAGAATTGATTTAAATCAAGTTCATTCATCCATTCATCTTTGTTGGTCTTGCCACCATATGGTTGGATATTGTTAGTGGAGATTACTATGATGCACGGAACACTTTAGAAGTTATCGTTTTAAAAATTCAAATGTCGAGAAATATAAAGGGGGGGGGGGGGGGGGGGGGGGGGAATATTTTGAGATCATTTTATAATATTAAAAAATTATCTTTTCATCTACAAAGAGGGTAGAGATAGAAAAAATTATGTCTTTTAACTTCTATCTCTATCCAAGTTAGAGACTGTATTCTTTTTGCCTTTAACTCAAAATTTGATTATTTTTTAATTTATTATTTATTTTAATTAGTAAGTCATGATTTATAGATAATAAAACTTATGATTATATTTGTTTGAATATATTATATGATTTATGTTTATTTTTAGATTGAGTGACTATGTTTTCTAATTTTTTATACCTAAAATTATATTAACAAAAAGCCCCCTGCACATATATATTTATTCAAATGTTTCCTCTGCATTTCCATTTCTAATATTTTTAAAAATTTCCATTTTCTCATTTTCATTTTATATCAAATCCGTTTTTTGTTTTCATACAACCTAAGATATCAAAATATTGTTAACTTGCGACTAAATTAAAAATTAAATATTATTAAAAGTAGTTTAAGTAATAAGAGTGTTGACACAATCAAGTAGTTTAAATTTTGTACAACCGCCCACAAGTTGATTAATCTACCAATCTAGTCTCAAAATGCCGTGGAATTTGCTTATTTGATTGCAAAGCCAGAGACATAATGACGATCAAACTGCATTGTAGACAAGACAATAGGTATAATAACTTTATAAATAATATAGATATTAAAAATTAGCACCTATAGGCAACAACACGCATTGGGACTAAAGCTTGATGTCGTTATCACCATCCTAAATTTTGTACATTCAACACCCATCTCCCATTTTTGAGAATAGAAATAAAGAGAATCCATTTGATGAGCTGATTTTGAAACTAGCTGCCATTCCATTGGTTTTGTTTCCAACAGCAAATATGAAAAGATGGGAACACAAATGACTCAATAATCTTCTATTCTAAGCATTAGAAAGTGTCAAGAATGTTGAAAATTGCACAAAGATGAGTGAATCCCTTGGGCCAACATCTCTTGGTTGTGTCCGCAAAGACGTTGGATAGATTGATTTCTACTCTATCCCAAAGCAAAACTTCAAGAGCAGACTAGGTAGTTTAAAACCACCTAGTCCCATGCTTTGAAACGAAGCATTTATATCAAAAACACGATCATATCACGATCATCTATATATATACATTAACCGCATTAAGAATCAACGATAACAACCACCACAGGCCTTAGTTCCACTAGACAGAGTCGGCTACTTGGGATTCTAGACCTCCACCCATCGGTACCGAGCATCGAGAATAATTACAAAAATTTCTTTATTTATCTCCATATATCGGCTGGTTCTGAAGAGAACCATAGGGCATTGATTTATAATAATAACATCGTCACCAAGCTAAGCATTGAGAAAAATTAACAAAACTTGTCTTTACATACCACCAACTACAGCATCTTCTCTGTTCTTGCATATGTCCTCGGATTTGCATCAACAGCAACAACTAACAGAAAGTCGAGGATTCGATATCTTACCAAATTAGAGGATAGTGCACGCATTTGGATTCTCTTCGTCAGTGTATGTGTATGTCTGAGTCTGAGGATAGAAGTATGGCCTGTATGGTATGGGAGGAGGGTAGGGCCTCTGAGACGTGCTTCCCTCCGTTGGTCCCAGTTCCTTCTCCTCTTCTTTCTTATTGGCTTCTTCTTTTTTTGGCTCTTTTTTCTTCTCCTCCTCCTCCTTTGCCTCCTCTTTCTTAGGTTCATCCTTCTTCCCCTCCTCTTTCTTCTCTTCTTTCTTCTCCTCTTTCTTCGTGGGTTCCTTAGCTTGTCCTACTGAGACGATTTCAATATACCCAAATTTTTTGCGCAATTTGCACACAACTATAAAAGGGTCCTCTGTTCCAATCACTGTCAACGTTTTGACCTTCATGTCCAAGACGATAGCTTCGACTCCTACACAGATAACAACACATATCCAGTTAATTGCGTTCGACATTTCTATCCTATACCGCTTTACCTTCTCATTCATGCATACCCTTAACCTTCTCATTGCATGCTAGAAGTCAGCCTACAATGCCAAATTCCTACCAAAATCAAGCCCACTTTTGACTGAAAACATGAGAATGTCATGTAACACCCCGTGTTACTGGTGTTAAGAGAATGAGGAATGAAATGAGAAACTTCCAAAAATACCCTTGAGAATGTGATGGATTTTTGAGAATAATGATGTCCTATGAGAGGGGCATTTTGGTAATTTGGATAATGAAATCCAATAAAGGGTAATTTGATAAATTGAAAATAATTCTTAGGTGAAATTAAGTATGGAAGTGAATTAATTTCCCATTTTTGTATTTATGTGAAGATAAATGGGATTAATAATTCACAAAGAGCATTTTTAGTCATTGGGAGTGGAATTCCATAAAGGAATTAAATTATGAAAAATGAAAAAAATAGAGAATATTTAATTATGAGAGAAAATAATTGATTTTTCCTAATTTGGTAAATTATGTTATAATTAATGAATGGTTGAGATGGAAGCTTGGAGGTAAAGACTTGTGTCTAAAGGTGACACTTGGCAAGTTCTCCTCCAAAAGAAAGGTGGAATTAAATAATGCCAAAAGAAAAGAGAAATTGGTCTTGTAAGCATTAATGGATGTAATGATTGTGTTGGATTAAAAGAAAAATGGTCCCATTAAATTATGAAAAATGGTCAAGCATAAATGATGGAAAAATGGTCAAAGAGGAGATGAAAAATGGTCAAGCATAAATGATGGAAAATGGTCCCATTAAATTAAATGGGAAAGAAATGATATGTCTCTCAAGTGGTCACTCATGTGATGGGGTGAAATTAGCCAAATTAAATAAATGAGGAAAATGGCTAATTTTGGAATGGAAGACCAAGATGATCCAAGGGTTGAGATTTGGTCTTGAAAATTTGGGAGAGATCCTAGGGATGGAACTAAAGGTTCTAAGTTGGCATGGATTGCCAAATAGGGTTTAGAAATTTCAAGAGAAGAGAGGATGAGCGGTGGAGATTTAATCTCCAAATTAAATTAAAGACTAGGATTAAATCCTAGCAAAGCACTTGGATTGTGCTTGTTCCAATGGTTGAGATTTCCTCTCTAAAAGCAAAGGGAAATCAAGGGCTAAGATGAAGTCTTGAATTTGAGATATTAAGAATGAGAAAAAGGAAGTAGTATAAAAGGGGAAGGAGAGCTTTATGCTCAAATTTTTCCCATTTGAAGAGCTTTGAAGAAGAAGACGAGAGGAGGAAGAGATAAATCCAAAAAAGGTAAGCTCTTGTATTGATTTACTCTAAGTGAAGGAAAAGAGATAAGATAGTCTTCTTGCTCCTTCATCTTCTAGTCTTCAAGAAAGTTTTTAATGTCCAAAGATGATTTTTTTTTTTTTCTAGGGGTTGGAAGCAAAGAGGGTCTTGAGGAGCTAAAATGATTCTTGAAGGCTTCAAAATGGTGTTAAGGTAAGGGATAGCCCCATGAGATGATGGCTCGCAAAGTTGTAAGTATGGTTCATGAACTCATATGTGTGCATTAGCATGTTGTTTGTATTCAAGGACCTATGACCATGAGGTTGTGTGGGGTAGGGTAGGTTAAAGCCTCAAACCAAGGTGGTTGTGAGGATGTGGAAGCCCTAACTTTGTTGCATTGCATGTATTGACATCACATTTTATATTCATGTTCATGCTTATTGTCATTGCACCCTTATTGAGCTTAATAGCTCATGAGATTTTACCCTCACATATAGGTTGTCAAGGCATGGAAAAAGTCAAGGCAAAGATGGGATAGCATCTGAATGCATGAGAATGAAGATCCAAGATCATTGTATGGCTTTTGGAAGCCTATTTTGTTATATTTGATTCATGTTGTAATAAACACCATGAGTGGGTGTAAAGAGTATTATTTTTTTGTGTAAGCTTTTGTGAAAAGTGGGGAGGTTATGTTGTATAAATATGGTGTTGTTGCCATGTGTATTTGGGTTGGACCCTCATGGTTCATGTTGTGGCTTCAAGGAAAAATTTGAATAAAAGTTGTTGGAAGGCTTTGGAGGCCAAAGATTTGAAGTGGAGTGCAAAATGGCCAAATTTTGTTATATATTTATTGTTTTTATTTTCTGAAAAATTTGAGCTTGGAAGCCCCAAAGAAAAAAAAAAAGTGGGTATTTTGCGGATGTCGGGTAGCAAGACGCAGGAGGATGCAGCAGCAGGAGTGGCCGCACAGCCGCTCGCGGGCGTGCGCAAGTGGCCCTGCGCAGCGCATGCGGCCCGCAGCCAACTCGCGCAGCTAGCAGGCAGTCGGGCCCAGGCGCTACTGGCTAAATTTTTCCTAGTAGAAAAAAATTATGTGGATTAGAAAAGGAGAAAGGAGGGTTGAGGCCCGAAATCATTTTCGGAAAAAGGGCTATTTTGGGAAATTTTGGCAAAATTTTCAATCTTTGGAAAAATAGAAAGAAAGTGTATTCTCCTTGAAATTGGGATAAATAAATGGGTTAGCTTGGATTTGATGGTAAAGGAAAATTTTGAATGTTATGGAGCCCGGTGAAATATTTGGAAAAGAGAAAGAATTGAAATAATAAGAAAGGGTTTTGGGCAATTTAAATGGAACTACTTAGAAGAGTGTGGCATTCATAAAGCCCAATTTTCTAGTCGATTATGGGGTTGAGAGAAGGGAAGGACGAACCCTAGTTCTCACCTAGGGCGTTTCGCCTTGAAACATAGTCCGCCCTTCACAAATGACCGGGCATGTGAGCAGTTCGGATGATTGTTCGCGAGTGACACCTGTAAGTGGGAGCGGGGCATCACACGTCACACTCTGTGTCAATTCATTTTCCCACTGGCAATGCTATCAAAACAAAACTGGTATACCTAATCTTCAAACAAATAAGTTAGCCCAGCAAAATATTCACACACTTGAAAGGAGAAAAATCCAATGAAAGGACTCAAAGTTTTACAGGATTATTGCAGCCTCATCATGCTACAACCTATAATCAAAATCAAATGCATTTTGTGATCAAACTTTTGCTATAATCCTTTTGCAAGAGAAGCAAAATCGCAAAATTGGGTAATAACTTAGTTAAGTAGCCAAAATGATTTAGGAGCATAATTATTGTTTCAAGACTGGCATGATTGATTCTGTGGAAGAATGAGAAGAATCCAAGAGAGAGTAACCCTTTCCAGGGTACATCCTTCCAAGTACACAGAAGAAGAAACATGATTGTTTCCATCTTTTCCCTTGCCCTTTTCCTTTAACTTTCATTTTCTTTGTGGTTTTCTTAGCACCATAAAGGGAAACAAATTAGGATATAGGGAAATTGGAAAAACCAGATCGTTACCTGCAAGTCCAGAGACTATCTTCAGGGCCTTGTTCTTATCCTTGTCATCATGTAAATCCAATTTCAAGACAAGCTTCTTCTGCCAGAACAAGTAAACAGATCCATCAGAACCAAAACTAGCTAATAATTTATTGTTTATTTTCATTCTTTTATTAATAATATAATTATTTGTAACACAATTGGAGCAGCATGATGAAAACCAACACAATCAAAATAGGAACAAGAAAGATCCAGCAGCTAACCATTCCTGATCGATTGAAATCAGAGAATCTACCACTTATTCACAAAATCAAACCAACACAGTTCAAGATCTCACATACACCCATCAAACAATTCTAGAAAGAACCAGACAATTCTACTCCCCAATTGGAGCAGCATGATGAAAACCAACGCAATCAAAAGAACAAGAAAGTTTCAGCAGCTAACCATTCCTGATCGATTGAAATCAGAGAATCTACCACTTATTCACAGAATCAAACCAACCCATCAAACAATTCTAGGAAGTACCAGAAAATTCTACTCCCCAATTGGAGCAGCATGATGAAAACCAACATAATCAAAATAGGAACAAGAAAGATGCAGCAGTTAACCATTCCTGATCAATTGAAATCAGAGAATCTACCACTTATTCACAGAATCAAACCAACCCAGTTCAAGATCTCACATACACCCATCAAACAATTCTAGAAAGAACAAGAAAATTCTACTCCCCAATTGGGGCAGCATGATGAAAACCAACGCAATCAAAATAGGAACAAGAAAGTTCCAGCAGTCAACCATTCCTGATCGATTGAAATCAGAGAATCTACCACTTATTCGCAGAATCAAACCAACCCAGTTCAAGATCTCACATACACCCATCAAACAATTCTAGAAAGTACCAGAAAATTCTACTCCACGAAAAACCCACAAAAGTTCAGGAAACAAAAATTGGGCATCAAAAGGGTATTATGATTCAGAGAAAAGAAACCCAGAAGCAACAGCATCGTGAAGCATTAAAAATGGCTACAGATCAGAACAGAACAAAACAAAATGAAAGAGCTTCGAATCAAGGAACCAATTGGCCCATAAGCAAAGAGATGAAGGGAACAGAACAACCAACCTTCATTTTCCTCCTGGGCTTCTTAAGGGATGCGACTGCAAATGGAGTCGGGAATCGGTAACCAGAGAGGTGAAGAATGTTCAGAACTCGAGGGGACAACAAATAGAAAGCAAACTGCAATTATTTCTTGCCTCGTTGAAAACGACGGAGAGGTTTGCAAATGGAACTGCAACAAAACCACAGATCCCTAAAGACCCAAGAAATGTAAAAAGTGTAGAGAGAGAGAGAGAGAGAGAGAGAGTGCACGATTGAAACTAGAAATCAGACGGCTGGGAGCAGGGTAGGGCTTGTTTGCAAGGTGTCCAAGAAATTGGCTTTCTTTATTGTCAACCGATATTCCTGGTGGTAAATTCATCCTTTTGTTCGTCTATTTTTTTATGGTTATTCAAATTTTTTTTATTATATTTTTAAATTTATTTTTTAAATTAATTTAACTCTTATATTTTAATTTTATTATATAAAAATTAAAACTTTTTGTTGTGTTAATTACGTACTTTTGTTTTTAAATTAATTTAATTTTTATACTTTTATGTGTAAAAAGAAATTAAATAAAACAACAAAATATACGTTATACTCCATTTATGTCAAAATATAAATATTAAATTGAGTAAAAAATACAAGTCTAAATTGTAATTGAAACAATAAAAAAAATTAAATTATTATACCAAAAAAGACGAATTATAGAGACTAAATTAATTTAAAAATACAGATTCAATAATATACAGAAACAATACAAGTTTTGAATAATCACAAGAAAATATATGAAAACATATGGAAAAAAAAAATCCATGTGAATATTAGATCCTCGTTAAGATTTGATAGTAATATAATCAGCTTCTTCAATTCAAACAAATATACAATAAGAGATTGAGAGAGACTTAAAAAAGGCATTTTCAATTTACGAGATTCCAAGCTCACCAGTTGATATACTCGAAAAATTGAGGCAACACCTGATTAAAGGTGGCCCTAGCGTGGTAGTAGAAAGGGAGACAAACCAAGAAAAAGGAGAAGGGCAAAGCGTCAAAGGTAGGTAGAAGAAGACCCACTTGACATAACCAAATGGGGGCTCATGATCAAGTGGGCCCCCTCTCATTGTCTCGTCGTTTCGCAAGAAAACCAAGGCATAAAGCATTCGTGTGCGCTTAGCCGGATGGGCTACGAAACCCTCGAAATAGGCCACGAAATCTCCGGAATAGGCCGTAAAATTCTCATTGTGATTGCCATGTGGCTCCCCTTACCCTCTATTATAAATAGAAGGCCATGTCTTCATCATAAGGTACTCACTTTTGAGCCTTTCGAGTACGATTTTGCACTTTTACTCTCATGAACTGACTTAGGCATTGGAGGGTTTGCACGGGAATCTCCACCTGCATCCTTAATAGTGATCTCATCTTCTAGGCCACCCGTTCATCAAGGCCACTCAGTTATCAAGGGCCACACGTTCATCAAGGCCACTCGATTATCCAGGGCCACCTGTTCATCAAGGCCACTTTATTATCAAGGGCCACTCGTTCATCAAGACCACTCAGTTATTGATGTGATTTATGCACAATTAATTCGGGCAAGTGTACCCTAGTCAAATCTGCATATAGTGATGAAACGAGTGTCGATCCCATAAGGACTAGATCACATTACCAAAACAATTTTAAATTAACCTAAGTTGAACCAATTAATTAATCGGATGAACAAAAATAAAAATAAATGAAAAATAGAATTCTTTGTGAGAAAAATTAATTAATAAATGCACTAGGGTTTAGATTTCATTTAATCTAGGTTATATAATTATTTATTCAATCCAATTCAAAACCATAAATACCTTTACAATATTTTATAATTATTTGCATGTGATGGTGGATTTCCTTCAATTAATTAATAAGCTTTCTCAAGTCATATTAATCCTTTATTAATTTAATTTCACTGTCAGATTTCTGAGCAGATATCAATGAAATAAATAAGCATTAAGTTCTTTGAAAACCTCTAATCTCGGAAGGGGATTTGACTCACTAAGCTTCCTCGATTCCCACACATGAGCTAATCATCTTTCGATCTCATAGTCAAGCATGTGATTTATATTGCTTATGGATCTAATTTATAACAATTCTTTAGTCAGTCATGCATAAATCATTGAATCATTAAAATGTGGCCAATCTTTTAAAGCATTAAACGCAACAATATAAATTCCTCACGCAAATAATAATCAGGTTTTGAATCAACCTAAATAAATAATCACATAATCCCAAAATTAAAATCCATCCAAATCTTAGCTAAAATAAATTAGCTAGACATTATTAAAGTAAAAATAAATACTAAAATTAAAAAGAGAAGGAAGTTCCCTGCCCAATCTAAAATAGATTTGAGTACGGCTAGTGCTTGCCGTGAAACATGCTCGTGCAGCCGCGCTGTCTTCTCCTCAATTTCTCCTTTACTGTGCACGTCAGAAGCTCTCCAATCTCTTCTCATTCACTGTGCCGCGGAGAAATATTCAATTCGTTGTGTGCCGTCTAGAGCTATCCTCCCCCTCCCTTCCATTCACGTATATATATATATATATAAATATGCACATGGCATTCACGCCACTGCCACCAATATTAGAGATGGCAAAATGGGCCCGGCCTGGGACCGGGCTAGGGCTAGCAGTTTGCTGGCCCATTTAAGGCCAGGCCGATTTGGCTCGGTCCGCTTGGCCCGGCGGGCCAAATGGTGGCGGGCCGGGCTGGCCCGCTTGGCCCGCCGGCCCGTTAATCGCCCACAAAACCCCCCTACCCTCAGCCTCGCCTCTCGCCCTCGCCCTAACCCTAACCCTAACCCTCGCCTTCACCCTCGCCCTCGCTCTCACCCTCTGTCTCGCCCTCGCCCTCGCCCTCACCCTAGTCTCGCCCTCTGTCATTCTCGTCCTCGCCCGCGCCCCTCGCTCTCGCCCTCGCCCTCGCCCTCGCCCTAGCCCTCGCCCGCGCCCCTCGCTCTCGCCCTCGCTCGCCCTCTGTCTCGCTCTCGCTCTCGCCCTCGCTCGCCCTCTGTCTCACCCTCGCCCTCGCCCTAGCTCTCGCCCTAGCTCTCGCCCTAGCCCCTCGCCCTCGCCCTCGCCCTCGCCCTCGCCCGGGCCCCTGTCTCGCCCTCGCCCTAGCCCTCGCCCGCGCCCCTCGCTCTCACCCTCTGTCTCGCCCTCGCCCTCGCTCTCGCCCGCGCCCTCGCCTGCGCCCCTAGCCCTTGTCCGTGCTCGCCCTCTGTCTCGCCCTCGCCCTCGCCCCTGACCCGCGCCTCTCGCTCTCGCCCTCGCCCTCGCTCCCTCTCTGTCGCCCGCGCCCCTCGCCCTCTCTCGCTCACTGCCTCGCTCACGCTGCCTGCCTTTATTGCCTAGCTAAAGCAAGGTAAGTTAAGTTTTTTTTTTGTTAATTATTTGCCTACCTAAAGTTTTGTGTTAATTATTTAAAATGAATTATTTGAATTATTTACAGTGAGGATTCTTCTGTTAGAAATTTAGAATGGATGGTGATGATCAAATTTCGAGAGAAATCCCTAGTAATGTTAATGAGGAATTCATCTCACAATCACAATAAAAAAAGCCTAAGATTTTAACCTCTGATGTGTGGAACCATTTTGTGAAAATTGGTGTTGGTAGTGATAGCAAACCAAGGTGTAAATGCAAGGGGTGTGGTGAAGAATATTCATGTCCATCTAAATCAGGAACCTCTCATTTAAGTCGTCATATTCCTAAATGTATGATGATTTCTAAGTATAATGATGTGGGAGAAATGTTTATTGATTATGAAGGAAAGTTGAAGAGAAAAAAATTTGACCCTAAAGTAAATCGTGAACTTATTGCTCAGATGATTATTTCACATGGTGCTCCCTTTAATACGGTTGAGTGGAAGGGGTTTAGAAATTACCAAAAGTTTCTGAATGAACATTGTAAGTTCATTTGTAGAAATACTGCTAAAGCGGATGTCTTGAGAACATATGAAATAGAGAAAGAGAAGTTAAAACAACAATTGGCCCAAATTCCTGGTAGAGTTTGTTTGACTTCTGATGTTTGGACTGCATGCACTAATCATGGATTTATTTCTCTTACTGTTCATTATGTTGATGGCAATTGGAAGTTAAATAGTAAGATATTGTCATTTGCTCATATGAAGCCACCACATAGTGGACATGAATTATCATTGAAGGTGTTGGAATTTTTAAAGGATTGGGGATTGGAGAAATTTTTTTTTTTCCCTCACTTTGGACAATGCCACTTCAAATGACAACATGCAAAATATATTCAAAGAACATTTAAATTTGTCGAATACTTTGTTGCTTAATGGAGAGTTCTTTCACATTAGATGTTGTGCTCATATACTGAACCTTATTGTTCAAGATGGTTTGAAGGTAGCTAGTGAGGCATTGCATAAAATAAGACAAAGTGTTCATTATGTGAGGGGTTCAGAAGCTAGGATGAGACAATTTTATCAATGTATTGAGCAAGTTGGTGGAATTGATACAGGAATTGGGTTGAGACCGGATGTTGTCACTAGATGGAACTCCACCTACATAATGCTTGAGAGTGCACTCAAGTATTGTCGTGCATTTCATAGTTTAAGCTTATGTGATAAAAATTATAGGTGGTGTCCATCAAGTGATGAGTGGACAAGAGGGGAGATAATTTGTGAATTCTTGAAGCAATTTTATACTATCACTAATTTGATTTCTGGATCCTCTTACCCTACATCTAATTTGTATTTTGGGGAAATTTGGAGGATAGAGTGTCTCTTGACATCCAACTTGGAAAATGATGATGAGTTGATTGCAAGTATGAGTGCAAGGTTGAAAGAAAAATTTGATAAGTATTGGAGTGATTATAGAGTAGTTCTTGCATTTGGGGCAATTCTTGATCCAACCAAGAAGTTTAACTTTTTGAGGTACACTTATTCAAAGCTCAATCCTTATAACTATGAAGAGAAGTTGGAAAGGGTGAAGACGGCTTTGTATAGGCTTTATGGTGAATATGTTAACAATGGTTTATCAAGTTCAAGTTCAATGCCTTCCTCAAATGTTAGTGGATCACAAATTTCCATTGGAGGTGAACAAGCAAAGAAGTTAAAAAATATATATGATGTAAGTCTATATTTTTTTAAAACACTTGTTCATATATAATTGATATAAATATTTGGTTGACTATTTTTTTGATTATTTGATAGGATTTTGAAGCATTTGATTGCCAAGTTTCCAACGATGCCGGAAAATCCCAACTTGATCTTTATTTGGAAGAGCCAAGGATTCCAATATCGGGAGCATTTGATGTCTTGGCATATTGGAGAGAGCGAGCTAATAGAGGGAAAATTATTGCAAAGATGGCTTGTGATATATTGAGTATTCCGATAACAACCGTAGCATCGGAGTCCGCTTTTAGCATTGGATCTCGTATTTTGAACAAGTATAGAAGTCGTTTGCATGATGAAACAGTTCAAGCTCTTGTGCACACGGAGTTGGTTACATGGTTTTGGAGGTAATTTTTTTTAAACTTTCTAATATCTATGATTTAACATAATATTAAACATTTCTCTTATATGATAAATAATTAACATATGTAATTTTTTATTATAGATGATGATGAGGAGGAGGAGTCAAGCATTGATGATATAAGACTTTCTAAACAAGACTCAAATGTTGTTGTTGATAAAGAGGATGAAGATTAGAGGCATAATTTTTAATTATTTTTTTTTCTTATTTGTAATTTGGCCTCCAGAAATGACTTTTTGAACAGGTTGTTTTTCTTCAAAGTGGGCTAAATGGCCAAATATGGTATCAAAAAAAAAAAAAAAAAAATTAGGCGGGCCCGTGGCGGGCCGGGCTAGGGCTAGCAATCTGCTGGCCCGTTTTTAAGCGGGCCAATTTGGCCCGGCCTACGGGCCACTTGGTGGCGGGCCGGGCTGGGCCGGCCCGACCCGTTTGCCATTTCTAACCAATATATAGACATATTACATATATTTTTTATAATAATATTATATATATAAATAATAAAAGATGATATATAATATAATATATATATAAATAGTATAACATAATATATAATATAATATACAATATTTAATATATTATAACTTTAATTATGTTATAATATTAGTTATTTAAGATATTTATTTATTTATTTATTTTAAAATTAATTTTATAATAAATATTTTTTTTCTTTTTACGCTCAAATCTTCAAATTAATTTCCTTTATCGAGTTCCTACAAAAAGAGATTAAAATAATATAAAATCCATATAAATACACATTTATGTAGGAATATTAGCACAAGGTTAAGATGAAAAATAGATAAAAATATATCTATGATTAAACCCTATCAGTTATCTTGGGGCACCTGATCATCAGACCCACTTGATCACGAGACCCACCAGATCATCAGATCCACCAAATCATCGGACCCACCTGATCAGCTAACTTACCCATTCGACAGATTCCCTTGTTCGTTAAAATTCTCATCATTGAAGATGTGACACCCAGCATATAGTAACGAGGCTCTTACATCTGCCCATAATTAAAAAATAGATTGTTGTACTTTGGCAACAATAATTGGTGCCATCTGTGGGAAACGTAAGACAAGAAGTCAACTTACGAATAAAAAACACCCGTGGACACTAATGAACTCTCTCTCAAGGCGTAGAAACACGCCTACCACCACGAAACTCTCAACAACAGGGAACGCCTCCCATTATTCTATATTCTTACTCGCAGGGAGCACCTCCACTTCCTTATAATGCTCAACCCCAAGGAGGTGATCTCCCCGTTTCCCCGAACTGACAAGTGGGGAGCCAGCCAGCCCCACCTACACTTAACATCAGTTCAGGGCCACTTCCCGCCGATTAAGCTGGGACTTCACAACAGCCACTACGTATGGTCCCATGGGAAGAGTACGAAGCATTGAGACAGCAACATGTTGAGGGCATGCAGGCACTTCGAGACATGGCTAGCATACTCCAAAGAATGATGTCTAGAGGGACGTTGTCCGATACATTGAAAAAGTTTATGCCACCGCCTGAGCCTCAACCCGAGGTGGGAGCTGATTCCTATCAGGAGGCAATTCCTAATTCTCATTTCCGATCCACTCCTCGTCGGGAGGATAGGCCCAGATCACCACCACCAAGGAAGAGTCCTCGCACAACTCCCCGAAGAAATGAGAATCCATGAATGAAAAACAGGACTAGAAGCCCCTAAAGATGGAGATACCATGCAACTGTGGCCAGTACGCCAACAAGACATGATAACCAAATAGTAACAAGCATACGCGATAATATGAAAAGAGTAGTTGAAGAAGTGCTTGAGCGGAAAAAGCTAATCCCTGCCGCAGAGGAACATTAGCTCATAAAATGCCCCTTTACTACAGATATATTAGAAAAACGTCTGCCCTGAAAATTCAAAATGCTTTAAATTACCCCTTATTCAGGAAAAGACGATCCATATGATCACATTCAAAACTATGAGTCACTGATGATATTGCACGAATAGGACGACGACATAATGTGTCGAGCCTTCTCCCTAACATTATCAGGGCATGCTTGGACATGGTTTAACAGCCTGCCGGAAACCTTTATTTCTTTGTTTGGGCAGCTTAGAGCAGATTTTATCAAGGCTTTTGTGATTAACAATCGAAAAAAAAGGACGCCACATACTTTCTCAGTATATGGTAGGGGAACAAAGAAACTTTACGTCAGTTTGTGGACCAATTTCGCAATGCCATTCTTGAAGTTCCTGATCTGTCGGCCTAGGTGGCAGTGTCCGCTATGCTCCGAAGGACGTGACAACCTATCTTCAAGAGTCACTTTCCTTAGATCCTCCAATGTCCCTGGTCGATCTATTTGTCAGAGCAAACAGGTATATCCTCCACACTGAGATCATGAGAAATGTAGGAGGGAACGAAGATAGAGAACAAAAAAGAAAAGAGCATGAAGGAGAAGAAGATTCCATACGACGACAGAAAGGGGTAAGAGAGCAGATGCACCTAGACCTTAGTTTAATCATTATACTCGGCTTCTACAACCACGATCAGCTATACTAGTAGCAATAGAGGGGGAATGACTATCCCGTAGAGTTGACAGACCCATGGGAAAAAATCAAGAGGAGTATTGTAAGTACCACCAGACTCGGGGACATTCTACAGATCATTGCAAGGAACTAAAAAATCATATTGAAATGCTCATTCAAGAGGGACACTTACAAAGATATGTGCGAAACGAATGAGAAGAAGGCTGGGAGACCCGGCAAATTAAGGGAAGATAGGCGCGATGGGCATGAAAGGCAAAATCAAAGGCAGCAAGAGAGAGGAAGGGATTGTAGGCAAGACCCTTATTTAGATAATGAACCAACTCAACAAGCCATTCACGTTATTTCGGGAGAGGAAACCCTAGTTGGAGACACGTCGGGCTCCCAAAACACATACGCCCGTCAGGCCTACTAGGTTAATTCGGTGATGGAGGATAAAGATAACGAAGAGCCAATTACATTCAGCCCTACCAACTGAGGTGATATAATACTCCCGCATGATGATCCAATGGGTATTTCAACAGTCGTGGCCAAACACCCCATTAGTAGAATCCCGATGGATAGCAATAGTTCTGTTAATCTGATCTATTGGAACTGTTTTAAACAAATGCATTTATCTCATGACCGATTAAGAAAAGTGTCCTCACCCCTATACAACTTCACCGGGGAAGTAGTCTCTGTGGCAAGGTCTATTTAGTTACCCATCACGTTGGGTGTATACCCCCCAAGCGTTACTCGACAAGTGAACTTTATGGTGGTTAAAGCTCCATCGGTAGCATACAACATGATTTTAGGCTACCCACTACTTAATGATATGAGGGCTGTGGTGTCCTTATACTACTTATTGATGAAGTTCCCTACGCCCGTGGGAGTTGGACAGGTTTATGAAGTTCCCATGTTATGTGTCATCTACAAAAGGAAAGAGAACTAAGAAAAGTTTATCTATTGTAGAGAAGGCTATACATAAATTCCTGGAAGAAGGAATCGCTCGCAAGCCTCAACCCGTTGAAGAATTAGAGGCAGTGTACTTGAGTGAAATTGATTCCCAAAAATTAGCATATGTTGGCTCACAACTTCCGGAACATGTAAAAGAAGAGATTGTGAAATGCCTACGAAAAAATTTAGACGTATTTGCTTAGACACCAAAAGACATGCCAGGGATCAGTCCAGAAGTGATATGTCACCATTTGAATGTAGATCCCTAGTTCAAGCCAATTAGGCAGAAGAAGCGAAACATTGCCCCCGATAGGCTACAAGCATTAGAAGAGGAAATTGATAAACTACTAAGGGCAGGCTTCATTCGAGAAGTGTTGTATCCAGAATGGTTGGCCAATGTTGTCATGGTCCCAAAGCCCAATAGAAAATGGTGTGTGTGTGTGGACTTTACTAATCTCAACACGGTATGTCCCAAAGCTTACCCACTACCTTGGATAGACCATCTCATAGATGAAATGTTTGGGTATCAATTCCTGAGCTTTTTGGATGCTTTCTCAGGGTATCACTAAATAATAATGTATCCTCCAGACTAGGAGAAAACGTCATTTATCATGGAAAATGGGACGTATTGTTACCAAGTCACGCCCTTTGAGTCAAGAATGCCGGGGCTACTTATCAACACATGGTGACTAAAGTCTTTAAGGAGTTGCTGGGATACACAATGGAAGCATATGTTGACGACATGATTGTGAAAAAATGAGAGAATGAATCACACATAAAAAAGCTAGCGCAGGTGCTTGAAGTTTTTAGACAATACAAAATGCGGCTAAACCCAACAAAGTATGCCTTTGGAGTGCAGTCCGAAAAATTCTTGGGGTACATGATCACACAAAGGGGGAATGAGGCGAACCCCGAAAAAATTCAAGTGATACTGGATATGGAACTACCGACATCAATCAAGGATGTTCAGTGACTGAAAGGATGGATGGCAGCCTTAGGGCGTTTTCTCTCCAAGTCAGCTGAGAGAGAGCTCCCATTTTTATGGACACTGAGGGCTGGGAAAAAGTTTGAGTGGATAGAACAATGGTAGAAGTCATTTGAAGCATTAAATGAGTACTTGAAAGAAGTTCCCCTATTGACATGTCCAGAAACTGGAGAGACATTATACTTATAGCTGGGGATAAGAGATGAACCAATAAGTGCGGTATTGATTAAAAAAGAGGGACAGGTGGATCGACCAATATATGATGTCAACAAGGTGCTGCAGGGTCTAGAGACACGTTACCCCTTTACTGAAAAAGTGGCACTATCTCTGCTAAATGCCTCCAGAAAGTTGAGGCCATACTTCCAAGCTCATTCAATCATCGTACTGACAGACCAACCATTGCGGATTATCTTGCAAAAGCCTGAATGCTCCGGTTTCCTTACCAAATGGTCCATTGAATTGAGAGAGTATGATATACAGTACCAGCCCCGGCAAGCCATAAAGGGGTAGGCATTGATAGACTTTATTGTGGAATGTACGCACTCCAGTAAAATGGGGGAAAATAAGCAGATTGAATGGCTACTGTTTGTGGATGGGGCATCCAGCTCGCAGGGAAGTAGAGCTAGGATAGTACTTATACCCCCCGAGGGAGAAACGTTAGAATATTCTCTACGATTTGCTTTCCCAAGCACCAACAATGTGGCAGAATACGAGGCATTGATTGCAGGAATGAGGTTGGCACAAAAATTGGAGATAATATAGTTGATTGTTCAACAGTTTCATGGGCAATATGAAATTAGAGAACAAGTGATGGCATAATACTTGCATAAGGTAAAAGACATGGCACAGACGTTTCAAAATTTTCAGTTAGTATAAATAAATTGATTGCTCAACGGACATGCTGATGCTTTGTCCAAACTGGCGTCCACTAAAGAAACGACTGGACAAACAGTATTTGTTGAGGGGCTTCATCAATCGAGCATTAAGGAGAAAGAAATGTCATGTGTTGAAGCAGGAATGGACTGGCGAATGCCCTTCTACTAGTACCTAACCAGCAGTGGACTACCCAATGATCCACAAGAAGCAAGGATACTTAGGATACGGGCTGCAAGGTTTACCATTATAGATGGGGTATTTTATAAGCGGGCTTTCACTACACCACTTCTCAAGTGTCTGGGTCCTTAAGAAGTCGAATATGCTCTGTCAGAAACCCATAATGGGGTATGTGGAGAGCATTTGGGAGCAAGAGCCTTGGCAACTAAAGTCTTATGGGTAGGTTTCTTTTGGCCCATGTTACGATCAGACGTGTTAAAGAAAGTTAAATCGTGTGACAAATGCCAGCGACATGCACCAATCCAATCCACCCCGATATCTCAGTTATAGTCTTCATTCCAGCCTATACCATTCGCTCAGTGGGGTTTAGATATTTTGGGCCCATTCCCGCAAGCACCGGGGCAGAGAAAATTCTTACTAGTAGCCACTGACTATTTCACCAAATGGATTGAGGCTAAGGCATTAGCCACCATTACAACAAGAAAAGTAGAAACAATGGTATGGAAAGACATAGTGTGCCGGTTTGGAGTACCAAGAATTATCGTTACGGACCACAGAAAGCAATTTGATTGTGACTCATTCAGAAAATTCTGTGACAACCTAGGGATTCAACTACGATTCGCTTCAATGGCATACCCTCAGGCTAATGGCCAAGCTGAGGTCAGTAATCGAACCATATTGCATGGTCTAAAAACCTGCCTTGAAGGGGCTAAGGGAACATGAGCTGACGAACTACCATCGATCTTGTGGGCTTACCGAATGACTAGTCGAATCGCTACCGATGAAACTCCATTCAATCTGGTATATGGAATAGAGGCCTTAATTCCCATTGAAATTTTAGCTAAGTCTCCTAGGTTGATGGCGTATGAGGAAGAGAACAGTGCAAGGAATTTCGAAGCATTGCGTGAAAATTTGGATTTGATTGAGGAGATAATGCTGCTATGAGGATAGCTGCTTATCAGAGAAGAATCACCAGTTATTATAACTCTCGGGGTAAGGAATAGGCCCATGGAAAAGGGGGATCTAGTACTCCGAAGGTTTGTTGTGACCAACGTGCTCAAGGATGATGGAAAGTTATGAGCAAATTGGGAGGGGCCATACCGCATTCAGTAGTTGATTGGTCCCAACACCTGCATTTTATAGACCATTTCGGGAGAAACCCTCGAAAAAACATGGAATTTGAATTATTCAAGTTGTATATGAACGCTATACCTGACAAAGTATTTGCAATAATATAAGCTCTAATTGGGGCTATGGACGTAGGCACATTTGGCCGAACCACGTAAAAAATGCTTGTGTGTTCATTACTTTTATTTTGTTTAGTATTTTATTCGCATGATTTACTTGTAGAAAGGAAACTCAAGAAATCTAGCCAAACTCGTTGCCCCCCTCATGGCCCAGCAATGAGGTAAAAATACGTTTAAGCCCGTTGCTCCGCTTACGACGCTACAACAGAGGAAAAGCCCTGACCTACTATCCAAGATTAGGGCCAACATTAAAGAATAAGTCAGACATTGAGGATAGATCCAGGGAGTGAATCATATTGAGCGGATCGAGGAAGATAAGTATTAGGAAGAAAGCGGTAACTCTTATTACAACAAGAATAGTAGAGAGTACAAAAAAAAAAAAAAAAAAGAAGAACAATAGTGAGGATCTACTCGTAGGAGCGAGACTTGTGAGATGAGCTCCTAGTAAACCCGAACGACGTAGCGGGAATCTCAAGGGACACCATTGGAAGTTCTCATTCCTCAGCCTCAACCATATTCGGTACGCCTTAAACAGCCGTGTCAGGATCCTCCTCAATCGCTTTGGGGTCATCCACCATGCACTACAAAAAAAAAAAAAAAACAATTTAACGGCGATTTTTGATCGCCGCAAAGTGTTTTAGCTGTGGTTTTGAAAATCGTCCCTGATACTACCGTCGAGAGGAATTTTACGATGATTTTTAGCAATCGTTGGAGTAACCACTGCAAAGTGATATTTTTTACGACAATTTACAAATCATTACAAAAATATATTATTTTCGGCGGTTAATAAAATTTAGCGGAGGTTTTGGAACCGCCGCTAAATTTAAACTTTAGCAGCTATTTTAAGAATTGCCATTAAATGTTTAAAACTATTGAATTTAGCGGCCACTAGTGTAAAAGAATTTAGCGGCGGTTATAGAACCGCTGCTAAATTGAATAGTCTTTAAACATGTTAAATCATTGCTAAATGTTTAAAACTATTGAATTTAGCGGCGGTTAGTGTAAAAGAATTTAGCGGCGGTTTTAGAACTGTCACTAAATTCGATAGTCTTTAAACATGTAGTGGCAGTTTTTAAACCGCCGTTAAAGTTTAAATTTAGCGGTGGGTTTTGAAACCGTCGCTAAATTCAACTCACAAATTAATAACCAACTTACAAACCATCAAACCATAAATATCCAACTCACAAATAACCTAATTAAATCTGTAACCTATATATATACCAAATTCACAAACACAATATTTCAATGTATTTAATTAACAAACCATATATTTTCAATCTAACTTAAATATCCAAACATGTAACATATCAAAGTCCAATCAAAATAGACTTACATATCAAAATCAAATTTAAAAAGTTTAGAGGTCAAGTAGTTCAAATATTTTAACAATACATCAATTTTGTTGGTCTGGAGGTTGTTGTGTCATATGAATGTCATAACTAGATATTGAAGACCACCTTGCCGCTGGTGAAACTCGTCCACTATGTGCATCTGGTGCCTGAAATAATTAAAATTGTATTAGATGTATACAAAAGATAAAAACAAACTCTTGAAAGTATTTATAGACATAAACATAAACAATCACTTAAAATGAAAAATCAAAATTAATAATTTTAGAATTAACATATTAACATACCATTGATGAAAGCATAGTAGCAAACTCAGGTGGTATATTCCCCACAACGTTTGTGAAAAGATAAGCCATTGCACCTTGAAAATTTTACACTCGCGTCTTTAAACTTTGAACCTTTTGTTTACTAGTTCGTAATTCTTCTATCAAAAGGTTCACTTGTTCTTGGCATGCTACAACAGATGAACTAGTATTATTGGAAGACAAAGACATCCCATTCAATTGACTAGTGGTCCCAAAAACTTGATTTGGACTCAGACCAAAGCCCAAACCTCGGACTTGGCCCGAGTGTTCTTTTCCTAGCACTTGAGCAAGTGAATCATGTAAGGACACTGACTGTGAAGATGTGTCTTGACTCTCAATCTCATAATTTTTGTCCTATATGTGTATGGATTAAAAAACAATATCAATAACAACAAAACACTAGCAAATCAACTCACACAAAAAGATGGTTCCATCTGTTCTAGTTGCATTCTTTTGCATCTATATTTTCTTGGTTGGGCAATGTGGATTTTTGTTTCCAGTTGGATTGGTTTGGCTTTTATGTTAGTAAATTCTGTCATTTCACTTATTGTCCAGTGCATGCATCATAAATTATAGAATTAGAAATTGAACTTCAAAAGTACAAAACCACCCCTAACAACCTTACAAGCTAGAACTGCAAAAAACAAAAGGCGAGGACACACAACCTACAAAAAGAACACTTCAACCAAACTTCTACAAGGAACCCTGAAATCAAAAAACTAACCAACTCAAGAATAGGACCAATGCAACATTGAATTGGAAAACCAAAAATTCCAACATAGAATCAAATGTCATTTCCACAAGATACACAAGTGCCCATGATAAAGATAAAACTTGAAATTGAACCCTCACAAAACAAAGAAATGTTTTCCTTTTGCATAATACCAAAGAAAAATACTTTTACATCCCTACTCCAATATGATAGAATGACACAAAACCAAAAACCGACCACATACCTTGGAACCCATTAAACCCAAAACCAAGTGCATACAAGCATACTAAAGCCGAAAAGAAAAGGATAGATAGTAATGAAACAAGAACAACTATATCCCATTACTGAATTAGCAAGCTTTAGAAAATTGAACAATGTTCAAGTGGAGTGGAAACCTTTATAAATTAGTGGTTTAAATTAACAATAAATAATATAATAATTATAATCTAAGAAGAATTACTTTGTCACTAATTCTTTGTGACAAAGTAATTGACCGTATCTAGCCTTATATTAATCTCCAAACATTATGATTGTCTAAAGTATGGATTACTGAGAGAAGAAACATCAAACATGTTTGATCATCACTAAAATACAAAATAAATAAATAAAAGAGAGAATGTTCATCATCTATCCCTTTGAAAATGATAAGAATAACATCATGTTAACAAGGTGATATAACCCAAAGATAATGGATTAACCGACAACAGAAAACATCTTTGATCAAGGGAATTTAATTAACTAAGCACCTGAATTGTCAAAAAGTGTCTAGAAACAAACACTATAAAATAAATAAATTTGAAAGTAAAGTCTCTACCTGTGTCAAAACTTACGCTTATAGTTCGTGCTCCTTCATTCACAAAAGATTAGTCTTTCTTCTTATGTGTCGCGATGTATAATAAATCCCTACTCACTGGCTGACCACTCTCAATTTCCTATAATTTAGAACAATTTCACATAAATGTTAGTTGATGTTAGAATGAAAAATTCATACTTATGATAAATTTTTATAATATTACCATCTCATGTTTTTTCTTACCAGACTCTTTGATCCTCTAGTGTGTGGGATTGTCAATTTGGATCGATTTTCACTATTTTTTAGACACATCTCCTAGATATCCAACAAGAACATCATTAGTTGAATTATAATTATTTAATTGTATAAAGATTAGTAATCTTATAAGCAAGATTATTAACATCACCTTAGTTTTCTCGCGTGCAAGATAATCAATGAAACTTGCCCACTAGTCTTGTGAGATTCTTGGTGGATGTTTTGCAAGATTTGCTTTTCGACCAATAGTGGGATCATAGCACTCGTGGTATAACTTGCATCTATTGTCCTTCCATTTTTTTCCAATGTTTCTCAAAATGAAATTCTTCACATGTCCTTCGTCAACATTAAATTTTTCCTTCAAAAAATAACAATATTAATTATAACAAAATATTCAAAAAATATATCAAAACAAAAAATATTAGTTAATTATCATGACTCTTTTTATAAATTTCATCTTTGTATGCCTTGGGAACTTTATGCTAGCTTTCATAATTGATAGGAAAAGGAACAAAATTGGAAGCTAACTCTCCTAAAATCCCTCCAAAAAGTCCAGCTGCATCTCCTATTGGTTGAAGTGATTCATTAAACTCTAACACGACACGCCTTCCACGTGCAAGTAACCAAACATCCTTAACACTTAGCTTTTCTTATTTTATAACTCCCTGTTCATCTATCAATCAAAATACATATACCTAATTTAATAATTAATGCAAGTATACAATAATTACCCTCAATTTAAATATTTTGTGCATACCTATCACATTAACTGTCCAGTAATGGCGTGATGTAGACGAGCGTGTCGATGGAAAATTCTGAGATAAATGTGGGGTGGATGATTCTGATGGAGTCTGGCTAGATCCTAGAGGCTGTGATAGGGCATGGGCAGATAATGGAGGCTGTGGTGGAGATAAGGAGGATGCTAGAGGCTGTAGTAGAGATAGGGAGGATACTGGAGGTTGTGGTGGAGCTGGGGATGATGCTAGGGGTTGTGGTGGAGCTGACAATGATATTAAAGCATGTGTGGTAAGTGAGGCATCTCCACCTAAATTGGTAGTGCCTGTCTTTCTTAGACGTTTCTTCCTAATCATGGCTACATTTTTTTATAAATGAGAAAAACATGCATGTATAGATAAAGCAAAGCAAAGAAAAATGAAAAGCAAAATAAAATAGACACATGAACTCCTAGGTATGCAAAAAAAAAAAAAAAAAAGGCTAACAACAATATAATAAGAAAAGTAAAATGCAATATAATATTCTACATTTGCATTAATTAAATCCATAGAATTACATATCCTCATCATCAACATTTTCAACATTAGGCATTGGATCATCATCTAAAAGCTAGTATTTTCAACATTTTCAACATTTGCATTAATTAATTTTTGCTTCTGGTATGAGAAGGGTTAGGAGAGTGGAGTTTTAGGAATAGGTATGCCTAGGTCTTCTAAAAGCTAGGGATCTCACCTATGAGGGAAAACTCTACCAATAGGACATAGAATGTTAAGGGCAAGGGATGAAATTTGGTATGCTATGTAAATAATACAACAAGGAGAATCTCTTGGGAGTGTCCTAGATTAGCCTATTATGTAGGGTAGAGCAATTGGAAAATCTAGAATTTTTTGGTCATATTCATTGTGTAAGCATGGGCTGGATTGTTGTGAGAGGGAGGAAGCTAGTATTTTAGATAGTTTTAGGCTCTTGCAATGAGGGTCCTTATGAACAGTGAGGGGAAAAGGGCGTGTGCAAGGGTTTTCTTGTATGGTGTAGCCCTATGTTGATCAAATTCCAGGGATAGCAAGGAAAGGGAAGAAGAATCATCATGTTGAAAATGAGCAAGGGAGTAGAAGGTCTAGTGTTGCCTAGGATGGGATAAGTTAGAAGCCAAAGGTTAGTTACCAGTGAGATATGGAATTGTCGAGTTTAAAGAGTCTTATGCACTATTTTTTTATCGCTAAAGAATAAGTTGTCGAATAGAATCTCTTGTATAGAAAAGGGATGCACTCTTGTCCAAATGGATGGCATGGAGCCATGTAAATTTGGGGAAAAATGAAGCTTGGACTTTTAAGTGGTATATCCCCTAGGTTAAAGGGGTGGAGTGCTATGAAGTGGCTATTATTAGTTCTATATAATGGCAAATATATCCCAAGAGGGGGGTGAATTGAGATTTAGGTATTTTTCATAAACTTGAATAACTTTAGCTAGCAGGATACTAGGTTTCGAAACCTGCAGGAGTATGTTTCGAAACACAGGTGAGTATGTTTCGAAATCTTACTTACTGGAGAGTGTGTTTTGAAACCTACTATAGTATGTTTCGAAACCTTGCTCTCTGGTTTGCTTATTTCGAAACTTCTTTAACTTTTGAAAACTGATTCTCTTGAATGCACACACATCACCAATAATCAAAGGATATAATCACAACACTTGCACACGAGATTTATAGTGGTTCGGCACCCGCCTACTCCACTACCTTTAAGCTTACCCACTTGAAGGATTTTCAACCACAATCACTTTTCACTCAGTGATCAACACGCTAAGGGTTTTGCCACGGTTCACCTTAAAACCTTACACGATGAGTTTTTATGGCTTAATTCAAACCTTTACCACAATGAGCTTTTCCGGGATAAACTCGAACCTTACAACTTTAAACGAGATAAATACAGTTTACCTCTTACAGCCCAATGGATTTTAGTAATGAAAATGACTTACCAAAACTCGATTGTACAAATCTTTTTTGGTTTGAGAGTAGGAGAGCTTAGATGAAAGAATGCTTTTGCTTGCTACTCCTTTTTCACTTCACACAGCACACTTGAAGATGGATACAAAGGATATTTGTTGGATGCTTGTCAACGGTTTTCTTTCACACGTGCTTGTGAGTGTAACTCGTGTTTTTTGAGAGTATGAATGAATAAGTACTTGCTCATTTTTGTTCTTTGATTTGTTGTGTATCTTTTCATCTTTAAAGACCTGCTATATATATTAAGAAACAAAGCTCTGATTGAAAATAGTCGTTAGAGACAAGATCAGAAAAGTAGGTTTCGAAACATGCATACTATGTTTAACATGAACATCAGGTTTCGAAACATCACAGCTTCCAGTTGGACAAAGCACTTAGAGACACAGACAAATGGGAGACAATATCCTAGAGGAATCTTATGGCCATTGGGATATAAAACAGTCTCCACTTAGTCATTTAACAAATGAGATTGTAGGGCATGGAGAAATCACTTTAAAAGGATATTAAAATGCTTTTTGATTAAATAAATATTCAACTCCCATGCTACTTGGTTTTGAGAATATTTTGCTGACACATAGTCAGAGGTTTTGAAACACAGATATGAGGTTTTGAAACATACTTTGAAAACTTCTTTCAAAACATATGCAATTAAAAAATGATTGAATGCTCAGTAGATAGAGACATAGGTTTCGAAACATGATAGGGTGGGTTTCTTAACATACTTCTTAAATTCAATATAGGTTTCGAAATATGATATGCAGATTTAGCAAACAATGAAGCCTAGACCATGACCATTTCGAAACATATATAGAAACATATAAGAATAGTGTTTTGAAACATAGACACTTGGTTTCAAAACATCATACATGCATTTGGATTCTTTCAAACATTTAAGCATTCGGGCCTGAAAACTACTTATGCATTATTTCGAAATATGATTTTCTCAAAGATAGATTTCGCATCAAACATATTTTCTCATATACCAAAAAATATGATACAACAGCTATTTAAGAATTAAGGAGGTGTTGGAAATGGGGATAAGTCTAGAAAAAAAGGCTAGACATGGCCATTTGGTAATAGTAGCACATGAAGGCTTAATTTGGGTCAAATAGGTGTTCTAATCAGCCATTATCCATGAGGAAATTAAGGGAATATTGATCCTATAGAGTAGCCCAAAGGAATAGAGGTTAGAGGGAAAGGTAAGCATGGTTAATTGCTTACAAGGTCTCTCTAGAGATGATGTTAATTCCAGGTAAAGGTATAAGGAATGTAATCCCTTTAGGATAAGTCCAAGGGCTGAATTTTGAGTGCATGGAAAGCTGTGTGTATTTTAATGGTATGCCTAGGGAAATGTAAGGCAGCTTCATCAGTATTTGTTCATGAAGGATTCTCAAGGTATAGCTGAGTGTCAAGATCAGTTTTGAGAGTGAAGAATAAATGGAGAAGTTTGAAATTCTAAGGCATAGAGGCTGGAATAGGATTTTGACAGCTTAAGGCAGCCTAGGTTACCCAATCTTAAGCATATCTTGGTTCCTTGGTAGATAGTTAGAGGAGAGTCAAAGGAAAGATGAGAAGCCTTTTGAGTTGAAATAAACATGAGAACAAAGGCAGTGGTAAAGCCTAAAGGGCGGATTTTGGGAGGTAGGAATGGAGTTTAGCAATGAAAGGCCAATCCAGGTGAGGTGCACTGTGTTTGTAATGCTGTGTAAAAGTTTGGATCTTTGGAATGGAGAAATAACACTAAGTAAGGATTTGGTTTATGGTGGAGTGTGCCTAAATGAAAACTATGCATTTTAGGGTGAATAGATTACTGGGTATGCAGGAGAAATTCTGAAGGAGTGCTAAGTTGAAGTTAAGTTGGGTTAGCTAAAGTGCAGTCCACTTGGCTTAGAATTTAGTCCCACCATGGAAAAGACAAATCATATTGGTGTTATATATATATATATATCCATTAGGAAAACCCCCTTCAGAATGAGGAATGATCCTAATTACAGTTGAATGTATAGGTTATGCAGCTGAAAGTATTGTCCAAGGTGATCCATTGTTAAATTTACAACATTGATTGATGTTCTTAATGTTTGTTGATATTGTTGTTGTTTTGATGATCAGGTTATCATGTGGGAAACCCAAGGAAGAGCAAGCCAAAGTCTTTGATGGATGAAGATGGAAGGTATCACACTCAAGACAACGATGGAGATCAATTGGCTTTATGGGTGTAAGTTGTATTTATAGATACACAAATTAGTTTCTCATTTGAATTTGAGTAATGATATACCCACATTTGAGCAGATTGGGACGACAAACCTGTGGTGGTGTCCATGATATGTATAACCTATTGTTGCAGTGAATGGAGGCAAAAATAGGGGCTCGATAAAGACTAGTCTATTGAGTTTCTAGTGTCACTGGGGTGCTACTAAAGACTCAACAATTCGCTTGTTGGCATTTCTAAATGTTGGATCATTCTTTACTTAGAATTCAATTATGCTTAATATTGCATGAATTCAAGTGTTTTGATAAAAGCAAACATTCTTTCGTGGACAGGGTGCTTGTGGTTTCAGTTGATTGGTGGGCTCTACTATCTTTACATACTTTCTTACATGAATATAAGTGTTTTATTTGTCAAAAGCAAAAATTCTTCTAGGGACAGGGTGCTTGTGGTTTCAGTTGATCTGTGGATGCTACTAATTGTCATTCAGATGATGGTACTACTACTTCCCAGTTTACAATGACCAATTACAATGAAAATAGCTTTAGTAACAGTGCCTTCATTGAGGAAGGGGATTTTCCAAAGCAAAAATCCTTCCAGGGACAGGGTGCTTATGGTTTCAAACGATTTGTGGATGCTACTGATTTTCATTTAGGCGAAGGTGCTACTTCTTCCCAGTCTACATTGACCAACTACCATGAAAATATCTCTATTTGTGTCCTAAGCGGTTAAGTATTTATTGTCTAATTATTCTACACCCTTCTAGTAAGACATGTGAGGTGATATATTAGGAAAAATTGGTAAGTTCAACAATTTTTTTACTAATTTTTACTAAAGAAAAAAAATTAGACTAAATAATTAATTATTCTACACCCTTCTAGTAATAGTTTTTCTTTAAAAGAAAAAAATTGGACTAAATAAAGTTTGACAAAAATTCTAGTAAGAAAAAGAAAATGAGACTAAATATAGTTCGACAAAACTTCTTTAAATATGATTAAAGGTATCATGACTTTATAGAAAATTTGACTAGACGTAGAGATTTAGTAAGGAGCACATTGGTATTTTGGTAAGGGTTGGCTTTTCAGTTTTCCATAATTTTTTGAAAAATGGTATATGGTAAGTACTGTTTTACTTGTCCGACAACAATGAGGTGAACCCATTCAAATGATTAGTTAATAAGCTATTGTTTCTTTTTATCTCTTATCTTTTTTTTATCGTCCCTAACTTGGGATAAGGAGCACTTGATGATACTGATGAAAAAATGTTCTCTTTGATAAATCCATAAAAAACTTTGTCTCTCAAAGATTAGAAACATGTTTTTCAAGAGCATTAAGTTAGAACACTAAATGTATTTGTTTCAGGAATGCAAGTTGTTATTTTGTTGACTTATGGAATGAAAAGGAAATAAGTATGTTCCTAATTATTTTTGAAGCTTCAATGTCAACCAAAGCAGAATTCACATACCAGAAATTTAATGAAGAATGTCCTTCAAGAAAAGGGGAAAAGTTTATGAGATTGTACTTTCAAGGACATATATCTCCACATTGTTATCAAAAAAAGTTATTAGCTTAACACAAACAAAGTATCAAAGATGGGACAGGGCATTAAATGACAAGCAACACCAACTTTGACTACATCATTATATTATTTCCTACAACTCATAGATTTTCTAATGAGGATATATGAAAGTAGGGGTCATTTCATAGGGGACTGGGAAAAATTAATCTGAGAGTGGCAATGCAATTATACTCAAATTAACATGTTACCATAGTTTTATAGAACTTAATTAAAAAAAAATCATACTCAGAGCTTTTCAATGTGAGTTATGGCCTAATCTTGTTTTGGTGCATTTGTTTCTCAAATTGGTTTGGCTAAACAGATGTCTTGATATTGCCTTTTCTCTTAATTAGGGAGGCTATTTGCCAAACCATTTGGTTGCTGGGTATTTATATATGTTTTATTGTATTTGTTTATAATTGTTGTATATTTTTATCTTGTGGCTATTTGTTCGCGTAGCTGTGTTAGTTTTGCTCCTCAAAGTTGTCACCTGAGGTACCATTTCAATGCCTGCCCCTTGTGGGCAACTTTCTTATATTCAAGTCTTGTTGTCCAATTCCAGAAAAAAAAAACCATATACAAGGACCACATATATGGGAAAGATTTTTCTTTTGAAAAACAAATCCAAGTCCAAAGATTGTTAACTTTCTTGGAGTGGTCCCAGGAAAAGAAAGCAAGAAAGTTATTGAAATGGCAATATGTTAAGAATATTACCAAATCTGCCAAATAATTGCAGTGTCTCTTAAATGTGTAAACTGGGTATGACTACAATTATGGTAAGCAGTCACCTTAAAACAAATTTAGGTGAATGAACAATCATTTAATTAGATTGCCTACGAAATTGAAATTTCTTTCTTTTTTTTTTTTTTTGCTCTTTACTTCTAGGTATGAAAAAAAAAGGCTAACAACAATATAATAAGCAAAGTAAAATGTAATATAATATTCTACATTTGCATTAATTAAATCCATACAATTACATATCCTCATCATCAACATTTTTAATATTAGGCATTGGATCATCATCTATTTGTGCTCTTGCTAGTGACAAAATTCCAGTATCATTAGGAAAAAATAACCCTAAGTCTTGTGCTTGATATGGCTCGTTCTCATAGAATGTCTCTTCAGTGTCTTCACCCATGTTGTACAAATCTTTTGGTTTTAAATGTACAACAACACTCCAATCCTTTTCTACAACATCTTCAACATAGTACACTTGTTGCGCTTGTGAAGCCTCAATATAAGGTTCATCTTCTTCACGCTCACTAGTATGTATCAATCGAGAAATTCACTAAAGTAAACTATAAATCATCTTGTCTGATCCCTCTATCAGTTATGGTATTGGCCCATTTACACTTGAATAGAATAATCCTGAATCGATCATAGTAATTAAGCTCGATTATATCTACCAATTTTCCATAATAATTAATATCTCCATTAACTGGGTTGTTGTTATTGATTCTAGAATGGCTTCTTGTTCCAGAAATCACAAAAACTCCACTGTTTTGAGTTTTCAAGCTATGTTCTCATTCCACATTTCGAAATTTGAATCCATTGACATTATATGCACTGAATCGTCTAGCACATTGTAGTGGGCCTTGTGCAAGGCAATTAAGATCATCTAAATGAGATTCATTTTCATTATTCATAATCTAAAATGAAACAAAAGGAAATCGATAAGTACAATTTTTTATGATTGAAATATTGTTCTTAATAAAATATATCAATGGTAAACCTACACGCTTAGAGAACCAATCAACGAATTCTCGATGTACTGTTCTTTCAATCTCTATAGCCGATCGTGTTCGGTTCATGAGCCTTCTCTTGGTTATCTCTCTAAATTCCCTATATAAAATTAAGTCATTAACGCAACAAGGTAGAAAAATAAGGGATTTTGATAAATTATATATCTTTTATGTACAAACTCACTTCACAAACCGATCGACTAGTTCTGAATTCATCAACACATACCTATGTGCTTGTCGTTTCTCAATATGAGTAAGTCAAAATATGAAGTACTCCTAACTGATTTTCCTATTTCAGTAAGAAACGTTGAAACTTGAGACAATTCATTATTTGTCATTTGATCATCAACTCGTCCAAGCTGGTTGAATCTTGTCTCAATGCCCGCTAAGTATCTTGAACAAAAGGTTAAACATTCTTCAGCTAAGTAACCTTCAGCAATGGAATCTTCTGGTTGTGCCCTGTTACGTACATAGGACTTCAAATGTCCCAAGTATCTAAAGTAAAAAACACAATTAGAAAATAGTGTTATACATACCTGCAAATCCAATGGCAAATAACAATTACGATATATAGAATATTTACCTTTCTATAGGATACAACCATCAATAATGTACTAGGCCTCCAAGCTTCAGTTCATTCACTAGATGCACAACCAAATGAACCATGACTGTAAAGAACCTAGGCGGAAAAAGCATTTCCATATGGCATTGTGTGAGAATGACTTAATGTTGGAGCTTGTCAAAGTATAGAGGATTCAACACCTTGCCACATATTTACCTAAATATTGAGCACAAATCAACTAAAACGACAGACACTTGGTTAGACAACACATTTCTAATTGATATTGGTAGCAATTGCTCCATAACAATATGTAAATCATCACTTTTCAAACCAAATATCTTCAGATGCTTTAGATTAATACACCTAGCAATGTTACTTGAGTAACCATCAGGCACTAAAACATTCTTCAAAGTTGTAAGAAATACATCTTTTTGGGCATTTGACATTGTAAATAAAGCAAGTCGATACTGTCCATTTTCACTTGGCCATAGATCACTTCTTACGCCCATCTCTTTCAGTTTTTTTTGAGCATTGAGATTATCTTTTATTTTTCCACTTTCATTGAGAATGGTGTACAAGACATTATCACACACATTCTTCTCAATGTGCATAACATCAAGGTTATGGAGCAACAAATTGTATTCCCAATAAGGAAGTTGGAAAAATATACTTTTCTTTATCCATTGTTGACAACCACTTTCTTCAATATTTTTTAGGTGAGTTCTTTTTCTATTATCTTCAACCTCCATCCCTTTCCCAAATGTAACACGAACATTTTCCAACTGCTTGAATACCTCAGAACCTGATAGCGCTACTGGTGGATTCCTAAACTCTGTATTACCATCAAAGTGAACACGGTTAAACCTGAATATGTGATTTGGCTCTAAAAATCGACGATGACACATAAAACTCCACTTTCTACTATGAGGTAGACGATAGGCAATAGAGTTAAAATTGCAAGTTGGACAAGCTGAACCAGTGTGTGTGCTCCACCCAGATAAATTACCAAGCCCAGGAAAATCGCTAATTATCCACATCAATGCACCGTGCATATTAAACATTTGATTAAGTGAAGCATCAAATGTTTCCACACCATCATCCCATAAATCCTTCAAGTCTTTAATCAAGGGTTGTAAGTAAACATTGATATCATTCCTTGGCATTTTCTTTCCCATAATGATCATTGAAAGGATGAAGGAAGTCTGCTTCATACAAATCCAAGAGGGTAAGTTGTACGATATAAGAATCACAAGCCAAATGCTATAGTTGGTACTCAAAGTTTCGAAAGGATTGAAGCCATCACTAGTTAACCTAAGCCTAACATTCCATGGATCTGATGCGAATTCAAGGTGTGTTTCATCGAATCTCTTCCACGCCTCAGAGTCTCTCGGGTGCCTCATCAAGCCATCTTTGTTACTATCCACATAATGCCACCTCATATGTTCAGCAGTTTTAGAAGACATAAATAACCTTTGCAAATGTGGTTAAGTGGAAAGTACTGTAAAACTTTGGTAGGTTTCTTTTTTCTTTTCTTACCCCCACCAAACATGTTCATCAAGTTACCTTTCCTACTTTGTTTCCATCTTGACGTGTTACATACTTTGCATGTCTCCCTACTTTCATCTTCTCCCCAATACAACATACAATCATTTGGACATGCATATATCTGACTGTAATTAAAACCAAGCTTGGTAATTAATTTCTTCGCCTCATAAAAAGAATCAGGAATCTCTGCATGTTCGAAGGCATCTTTTAACAATTCTAAAATCATAGACATTGATTTGTTACTCAATCCGCACAAGCACTTGATATGATATAGTTTTACCAAGAATGATAACTTTGAGTCTTCGTACATCCTTCATACAATGCTTGATTTCCATCCCTAACTAGATCGTAAAATGCCTTAGTTTTCTCATTAGGTCCTTGATTCAATTCTGGCATCCTTTCTTCATCTTCATGTACTGGTTGATGCGATGTGCAAGCTCTACATTCACATGGTCCCTAGATATCCCAAAAGTATCGTTGATCATATTGTGTATTGGATCATGACTATATAAAGGATTTTATATCGAAGGTGTGCTATTAGAAGTTTCCCCTGTAGTTGACTCCCCGTGCCAAAACCAAATAGTGTATGTGGTTGGAAACCCTCTACAAATCAAATGATCATACACCACTACTCTGGTCTCCCAATTTCTAAAAACACAATCAGCATAAGGACATTTGATTTTGCCTTCAATAGATCGATGACAAAGGAAAATTCCAAAAATCCCTGCACCTCTTCCTGAAATTCATGTGTATTTCGTGGCTTTGTAATCCAAGACTTATCCATACAGCTAAAACAGAGCTTGTAGCTTGTATTCTGCTTTGCTAATCTACACCTCAATATGAAAACATTACATCCATATTAGTTTTAAGATACTTATTTCATGCATAAAAGGCATTTAAAAACTACAACAATTTTCCAATAGAGACCTTAATTACTGTCACTCTATAATACGCTCGACTTTTGTCTCTTGAAATACGCTTGTTAAAATTCATAATTTGTAGGATGTCCGTAAGCTTATATATCATAACAAAATTTATAAAATTGACCACGACTGTTGGATATATCTCTCTTCACATCCTTTCCTCACCAGACACTATAGACAGTTCGCAAGCTTAATATATCTTTCCTGATGCATCTTAATTTCTTTCCATCTGTTTCATAGGGAAGCTAAATATAGCATAAAGGCATCGACGACTACTTCTTGATCAGCAAAAGCGAGTTTAAAATGATATTTGTACGTAATCAAAATTAAGATTGTTTTGAGTAGTACTGAGAGTCATATGTTTCTATACTAATTCCCTACCAGTTTAGGATATGTGCCATAAAAAAAGACGAGATTACTTACACACATTATATAACACATACATACATGCATGCATGCATGTATGCACCAAACATGCAAGTATTGGAAGCTGCATGGATAAGAACACATAAATTTATCATATTTTCACACTAGCTGTCCACACCACCTAAATAATTAACTAGAAATCTTGATTATATATCTTGTTGGATAACTGATCACATATATATATATATTGTCAATAGCCTTGCTTAATTGTTTACATATATAAATTTTAACTTAATTAGGTCACTATTCCTTATCTCTCTATTCACACTAGAATTATATTTTATCTAATAGACTCAATCTCCATCCTACCTATTTGAGTTTTTTTATACAAAAATAACATAACTCACTATTAATTAAACTAAGAAACGATATGTATCAAATAGAAATTGCTGGATAACAAATTTTGTTATAATTATAACAAAATTTATAAAATGTCATGTTCTTTTTTTCTTTTTCCTTCTTGATCCTCATACTAAATGATGGAACAACCATGAGGTCGCCGTCATCATCATCACTAACAAGCTCTCTTTTCATGCTCTTTGAAGATGGTAGGCTGGTTGAATATCACTGGAACACAATGGACAATTGGAATTGGGTAGAGCATGGAACACCACACAAAAGTGTGACCTTGGTTGGTTCACCAGAACCTTGTTTTCAGGGTAATCAACTTTTTCTGATTGGTTCAGATGGTAATGTGTATCTATGATACTTGGATCAGACAACATGGAAGTGGAAAAACTGTGGTTTTCCACAAATGGAAAACAACCTTCTTGAAGAGGAAAGACAAGTTGGAAGAAAACTTGGAGAGGTTGAAACTTGTGTTGGTAAAGATGTTACAGATACCTTGGAGGAAATTAAAGAGAGACTCAACCAAAACTGCGACTCAAAGGTTAGCCCCAATCGGCCTCTTCTTAGCATATTGGCAACCTTAAATCAATGGAGACACTTTTTATTTTCGCAGGTTTCACTAATTCAACCAACTCATTTTTTAAAAGATTCGGTGATTTTTGAGCTTAGAGATGGTAGAGTAAGCAATCATCACAAACCCTATCCAATAATAGTTTCTCTAATCTTTCAAATTACCAACATTAGTACCATTTGAATATGCAAGCTAGCTCAGTTGACATAATACTTGCTAACTAGAGAGTGGTGTAGATGAAAATTCTCAATACAAAAGAGTGTAAAATGATTTACCTGAGGCGGAGGCGGCGATGAAAACTGGAGGCAGAGGCAGCGGCGAAGATCAAAGGCGAACGCTTAGGCGGAGGCCGAGACAGATGGGTCGATGGCGAGAGAGAGAGTGTGTGTGTGTGTGTGAGAGGGGGTATGACTTAGGGTTTTCAGAGGGGAAAATGGGGGATTTGGGAAAGCTCGCGGGAATTTGGGGATTTGGGTGGGGGGAATTTTTTGGTTTTTTTATTTTATTTAAAATATTTATTTGTAAAATAAAAATAAAATTATTTATGAAAATAATATTATTAATTATTTGATTGAAATTTACTAAAATAACTTATGATTATGATAATTAATAAAATAATAATCTAAAATGTGGTTTTAAAATAATTTAGATTATTACATCAAATTACTATTTATTTAAAAATATATTTATATTATAAATCTAATAATTATAATAAATTAGTTTGATATATTGAATTATTTATTATTAGTTTCTCACATCAAATAATTAATTTTTTTTTATAAATAAGAATTACATTAAACAAATATTGCAAAGCATTTACAAATTACCAGAGTAGACCTCGAGTCTCACAAATAAATAATGAAACAAAACTTGTAAACAATAAAAGTAAAACTAAACACTGGAAAAAGAATAAATTTCAAAAACTAGCGATATACAACTATTATACAAAGAGGTCAAGTGATCATCAACAAAAAAAACAAAGAGCCCAACTCACAAAAACAAGCATTGAGAGAGTTTAGAAATGATTTTGATAATACATGTGTAAAAAATAAGGAGACATTTCATGAATTTATTTTAAAAATAATTTTTTTCTAATAAAAATTGCATGTTGGAGTTAAGTTTTAACACATCATTATTATATACTAAATTTACACTATTATTGTCAAGATATAATAATAAATGTTTTTATGCTTATCTCAATCGAGATGCAAGAGAGTGTCTCTTAACGTCTCCGAGATGCTTACAGAGAGAAAAACAAGTTTAGATTGTGAACATATATTAATTTAGTTGAATCACAGTTTTGTGTCTGAAATGAAATTATAGTTTTGGTAAAATTGTGAACATATATTAATTTAGTGAAAAGTTTCCCTATTTATAGAGAGAAAGAAACTGATAAGATAACCCTTACACTCCTTTTTATATATGTTATGGGTATTTCTCGGACTACTCCTTATGGGTTGGGCTCGACCCAGCGAGCCGGCCCAATTGCCTCAAGCCCAGTATGTGACACCCATAACTTACTTACATGTTTAACAATAATAATAATATTCGAATGAACTTTAAGGTTTAGCGCAAAAAAACTGGAGAAACCAAGCTTTTATAAACTTAAGTAAAGTTTCGAACACAATAAAATTCAAAGCATGTTTTGTGTAAATATAAAGTTTGACATGAAAAACATGGTTTCAACAGAAGAAAGAAAGACTTTGCGAAGATGCTTTAGAACAATATCATATATAAAAATATCCGAAGCTTAAAACCAAACTCATACTTCCTTTAAATTAAATCAAAATCCAAGGCATGCTTTATGGCATACATATAGGAAAAGATCAGAGTTCAACCTGTTGTTGTACTTTTTGTATAATAGTTTTAATGATGAAAAACATATATTGGTTTAATCCCTAAGTCATGAGTCAAGTATGTGGTTTTCAATATATATCAATTTCAATATCAAGTTTCACTTTGTGAAAAAGAAAACTTTGTTTTGACTAAGTCTGGAAGGTTAGCACCTTATAAGGAGAAGTATAAGATAATGTTTTCTTTTTAAAAAACTAACTCCTGGTATTTTGATATCTAACATTCATTAGTGCTAAAATGATTTTTAATGATTTTTTCATTAAATAGAAAGTATATATTTTGGAGGTGGTATTATTGCTAAAACTTGAGTTTATACTAAAACCCAAAATCTACTTTCTATTGATTTGGATTTTGATTTTCTAAGTATTTTTATTGAATCCAAATAGGGGGTATTTCGTTATTTACATTTATGTATTAAAGTAAATGAACTAAAGAAATGTGAATAAGTTGTGATGTATACATACTGTGAATTGTGCTTTCATGCAAATGTTTCTGAATATCTGTCATGTTCCTATGCACGTTTCGAAACCCTCAATGTTTTCTGTGAATACTATTTCGAAACATCTATGCAATGTATGTGTTTTCAATTCAGGTTTTGAACCATGTTTCGAAACCTATATGTCTATGTTTCGAAACCTCTTGTCTATGTTTCGAAACCTTAGTGCATTTCTATGATGTTTCGAAACCTACTTTTCTGTCTTGTCTCTAACAGCTATAATCAACCAGATTTCTATATCTTGGTATAAATAGCAAGTGTTTGAAGACAAAAAGAGATGGATTGAGATTGATTAAGCTAGAACAAGATACAACAAGTGAGCACACACTAGAAGCACACACACAAGCACAAATGATCTAAATCCGTTTGACAAGCTTTCAAGGAAGATCCATTCATTCATAGATGTGCATTGTGATGTGAAAAGGAGATGGAAAGTGCAAACAAAGAGTCCCATCTCTCCAACTCTCCTCACCTCAAGTTAAGAGGTTTGCACAACCATGTGGTAAGGCATTTATTGCTCTTTGGGTTGTAAAGATAAATTTGATTATCTTGATTGTTGTAAGGTTTAAGTTTAACCTATAACTCATTGTGGTGTAAAGGTTTGAGTTGAGCCTAAAACTCATTATGTCAAAGGTTTGAGTTTAGCCTTAAAACTCACTTGGTGCTAGGTTTGAGTTGAGCCCGTAAAAACTCACATTGTAAGGTTTTGGGGTGAATCGTGATAAAACTTTTGTTATGGTAATCACTAGTAAAAGTGATTGGGATTGCGAAATCTTTCAAGTGGATAAGCTTGAAGGTAGTGGAGTAAGCGGGTGCCGAACCACTATATATCTTGTGTGCAATTGTTCTTTAGCTTTTGCTTATCATTATTGCCTATTGGACATGTTATCATAAGATTTGTTATCAAAGGCTAAAATAGTTTTCTTGTGCATAAACTTATACATAATACATAGATAACCTATCTTTGATATACAAACATCTTTGGTATACTCTTACTTATGTAAATCATCATTGCCAAAGATCATTAGTTTGATATACAAGGTAAAGGATTTCAAAATAAGCAAACCAGAGAGCAAGGTGTCGAAACATACTATAGTAGGTTTCGAAACATATCTTCCAGTGAGTTTGATTTCAAAACATACTCATCTATATTTCAAAACATACTTCACAAAAAGGTTAGTTTCGAAACATACTCCTTCAGGTTTCAAAACCTAGTATCCTGTAAGCAAAAGTTTTTAAGTTATCGAAAATCTATACAAATCCCAATTCACCCCCTCCTCTTGGGATATATTTGCCATCATTAGGAACCAACACAACCCCGAAAAACTTTGTTTCAAAAGGAAACTAAAACTTAAATTCTTGAAAATTCTTTTTCAACGAGCCGCCACACTCCACGTCCACGTCTCGATCTCCTCATCGATGATCACCTGGGAGGGGGAAACATAAGGCATGAGATTACTCAAATCTTAGTAAGTACAAGAGAACTATCAAACGTATTTAAACATGACATGAACTTGCAACATGAAAATATAATATAAGGGGACATGATAGGTTCTACCAACTTGCAGGGGTAAGAACCTTCGTGCGTAGTGCTACTAAATCCCATTCCCGTAACTTGCTTGAGAACATGAAACTTGCTTGAAACATAACATGAGGGACCATATAAACATGATTCATGAGCATGCTTAAACATCGTAGATAGTTCATAGTGTACTTACCTCAACTTGGTTGGAAAGGACCAAAATTTTCTAACGAGACTATTTTGCTCATGTTTCTACACCAAATTTGCTCATTCTTTTTATAGAATTTTCCCCTCACTCTCTATCACAAAATCCTCTCTTCTGATTCTCTCAACCTTGCCCAAATTCTTATAAAACTTGTGAACTACCTTAAGGCGTATTTATAGACATTTTCAGCCAATCATGTTTTGCCACATGCCCCATCATCATAAGGCCTCATTATTACCTTCCATGTGTGGCCAATAAATGCTTGCCACATGTCCTCAAGGATAAGGTTTGGAGACTTTTACAAACTTGGAGGCTAAGTAAGATTTTCCCTGGCCAATCATGCAATGCCACCTCAAGGGGGTCATTATGAGTCATCATGTGATCTCATCTTATCTTTCAAATGACCAATGGATGCTTGCCATATGTCCTTGATATTTTGAGCCTCACATCCTTAATTAGATTTTCAACACTTCCATTATTACATCTCACATGGTTTAATTCATTTTTCTACATTTCCCATCATTACTCCCACATGGTTAATTGATTTTCTACATTTCCCATCATTACACCTTTAACTAGTTAGCTATATTTGGTTACCTTAACTACTTAGTTTGAGATATTTTGAAGAGATATTTTTAGATTTCAAGAACTACACCTTGGCCCAAACTTTTTGAATAATTTGCACTTAGGCCCTTACAACTTGGTCTCCCGGCCATTTTTAATTGCATTTTAGCCCCCGAAGAAAGGATAAATTATGCTAATACCCTAAAATTTTAGGTAAATTACACTTTTACCCAAACTTCAATATTTATAATTTTGCCCCTGGCTCAGAAACTGAATTTTTGACTCAAGACTTCCACAATCCCTTGAAATGTCCTATTTCTTCAAGTATCTGAATCTAAAAATCTCGAGTATTACATCATATTTTAGTTTAAAAATCTCAGGTGTTACACAGTAGGCTGAAGTCGAGCTTGTCAGAGCAAGCTCATATATTGCTAAAACCCGAATTCATATCGCGAACTAAGCGAGCTCTCAGTAGTGCTTCTAGCGAGCTCTCAGCGATACTTCCAATGAACTCCCAAAGATGCTTCCGGCTAACCAGAGGTAGGGACCCACCTACTTTATGTAAGACAAACCAGATCCCCGGTAATACGGAGCCTAATCCCGATTTCATGGAATTGATAAGGACATTTTGTCCCCATGATGTCATTTTACCGCTTTTTTATTTTATGTAGTTGTAACTACCCCTCACTATATATAGGGGTCAAAAACACCATTATAAAATAGGGTAATCATAATGGCATACTGTTACTCTGCCGAAATCATCAGAGAACAGTCGTGGAGTAGACATCATTCTGATCGAATCATATAAAAACTTCCCGTATATGTTCTATTCTATTCCTCCTCCTTGCATTTTGGGCTTATATCCTCATTGCAGGCCTACAAATTGCGGTTGGTTAATTCTGAACGTCGACAATATATAATATAATCTCTCGATATTTTTCAAATGTAGTGTTTGTTTACATTTTGTACACATGCATTTAATAAATATTATCAATAATTAATTATTATATAACATTTGTAGTGTATGTTTATTATCAATAATTGTACACATTCAAATGTACTATTTGTTTACATTTTATAATTTAAGTAAGAAATCACAGATACGTGTATACCCACACATATATAACATTTATGGATAAATCACGCCAAAAAAACACTTAAAAATAAATTCATTGAATTAATTTAAATAAATTTATTAAAAAATAAAAAGTAGAGTTAAACATATTTTTTTAATTTTTTATATATTTTTAAAATTTTATATATTTCTAATATAAATATTAGATTATTTTCTAAAATTTTGTGATGGTTCTTCAAAATCATTGATAAATTTTATTTTTTAATCATTAAAAAAATTTAATATTAATTAATTTTTTAATTATTATATTATTTCTTAAATTAATAATTTTAGCGATGGTTTCTGATTGCCGCAAAATGATAATTTAAATGAAATTTAAAAATTATTCAAAACTTAACGACGGTTCTAGAAAACCATCGTCAAATTTAATTATTAATTTTTAAATTAATAATTTTAGCGATGGTTTAAGACCGCCGTAAAATGATAATTTAAATTAATTTTTAAATTATTCAAAATTTAGCTGCCGTTTATGGAAACCGCTGCTAAATTGAATTTTTAATTTTTAAATTAATGATTTTAGTGGCAGTTCTTGATCGCCGCAAAATGATATTTTTTAATTATTCAAAATTTAGCGATGGTTTCTGATCTCTACAAAATGATAATTTAAATTAATTTTAATTTTTTTTGATTATTTTATAAATTTTATTGTGGTTTCTAGAAAATCGCTGCACATTTTTTTTAAAATTTTTTAATTTTAAAATTTTGCAGCAATTTTTCTTAACCACCGCAAAACAAGTACTTAGCGGCGGTTTTAAAACCGTCACAAAATACCGTGTTTTGCGGCAGTTTACATAATCGCTGCAAAAAAATTGCCGCTAAATACCCTTTTTTTGTAGTGACGTCTTCTCCCCCATGGTTGAAAGGATATAGATCCCATGAGCCTATCAGATTTTTCAAGTCGTTCACCATAAAAAAATCCAAATAGGAGGAGGGACTCATAGGAGTGTTCGACTCAAACTGACGCCAGTCCACTAGGGTAGACTTCTCAACCTCGGGAGTAAGCAAAAGTTCAAGAAAAGTCTCTCTCGGATGCTGAGATTCCATATAGGTGCAAGCTAGGTAAAACTAATAATTCAAAAAGCCTGAGGCATACCTCCCCTTCCTATTTTGGCAGTCGGTCGAAAGACGATATTCCTTCACTGCTTCAGCATGAATGGCGCGGGCATCCTTACGACTTATCTTCAGCTCCGATAAGTGCAGGGAGTGTTCTTGTAGAAGCTCCTCATGCTTTGTCATCAATCCGACATTCTTTTGCTCTGAAACCTCCAGCTTAGAACTTAAATCCTGAATTTCTCGTTGAAGACCTAAGGTACCAACGACAACCTTAGATAGTTGAGCACGCATACCCTCAAGCTCTGCCTCCACATTTCGCTTCCCAGCCCCCATCCAGCGAGCACGACACTTTAGCTCCTGGCGTTCTTCATTCCAAGAGGATTGACGGTCCTTCCACTCTGAAATCTGAGCATCTACTTACTCACGATATGCCCTATCCCTTGCATTAGAGGCAATGATCCCCTGAATCCCTTACATCAAGAATTGCTCCGCTTCATCCCTAGCCTGGGCATGGTTGCTGCTAATAAATCGTCGCTCATCTCGAGGGAGAATGGTAGAGTAGATAAGACGAGCACCAATCCCAAGTTTGGAAACAGAGTTTGTCTCTAGTACGCTGGGGGAAACTTGAAAGTCCCGACCGCTAAGCTTTGTACCATCCCCAAGAATCATAGTCTGCTTCACCTCGTCGGGAATGGGAAGGATAGGAGGCGACCTCATTAACTTCTTACTGTCAAGACGACGACGATCCTTCCTGTTGGGGATCATAGGGCAAAGGCATTCTTCCTCCACCTGGGCCATGTCTCCAGCAAATCGAGAAGATGAACTCATCCCCCCAGAGAGCTGGGAGCCGGAGAATGAGCGTCAATGGTTTCTTCCCGTGAGAGAGGAACTGATGTTGGGCTTTCCATAGGAGAATGAACTTATACACTCGAATGGTCACCTCTCGAGCGACGCCACCTTTCAACCCCTATAGGAGAAACTCCTGTAGGTCTGCGCGATCAAGGAGGTCGAGAGCTGGTAGATCCCTCGGTGCGACGAGCGGAAGTCCTGGTGATTGTTGTATTGCGTGCCTCATCCTCACGATGGCACCTGCGCAATTCCACCAGTCTGCCTAATCCCGCCATCCCTACAAAAATTAGTGTAAAGCATTAGGTATAATGTGGTAGCGGAACAATGAAGACAATGGAAAAAGGAAATCTACCCCCAAGAGTGATTTCCTCCTGAGGATCAAAAGAAGGATGGGAAGATGGCCCAGGCATTTCCATCTCCTCCTCCTCAACCCCTTCCATCCCTCTGTTGGACAATGTAGAAGATAGAGGAGGAGAAGTTGGCGTTACAAACCCCCAACCTGCGACTCTGAAATTCTCTAAACTTAAGAGACTCGACAATTCAACAGGACCATATGTTGTTAGCATCCCTATGAGATGACGATATACACCTCAAAAATCTTTAGAATGAGGGAACCCTTAGCTAGCATCGTGATGGTTCTAATGCCTGGGAGCATCCCAATCGAGTGGAGGCTCTATCACCAACCATCGTTCTTCGAACCGATTGATCTTGTTAGGAAGAGCATTAAACAGTTCAAAGCCAGGTATCTTTTGGAGCGTGTAGAGGTGACGGTTTTTGCTAGCCTTCTGCAGCTGATAAAAATAGTTGAAAAGCATCAATGAAGGGACCACATCCCGCTGATGAAAAAGTACAGAGAAACCCACCAGTTGGGCCCAACCGTTAGGATGGAGCTAAGCTAGTACAATCCCATAATGATGCATGCAACCACTCTCTGGCAAAAGGCAGAAGAGGAAAGCGAAGTCCCACCTCAAAAGAAGCAAAGAAGCATAATGAATACCAAGGGAGCCTTCATCCACTTGCAAGGGATCCAGCTCATCAAGGCGAGGATACCTTACCATATATCCCGAGGGGGGGGCATCATAAACCTTTTCGAAATCTCTGAAATGAAGCCAAGAGCTTGAATTGTCAGGAATATGTGCGAGGCCGGGGGGTGATGCCGGTCTTCTCCTCGGCATATTGAAGAGACTTGAGAAAGTTACCTTGCTTAAATGCTGAGGAAGTGAAAAATACATATGGTCACAGCAAACAACACTTGTAAACAAAGAAAAAGCATCAGCACAAAACGAAGGAAAGAAAAAACTGTGAAAATGAGCAAAACAATAGGTGGTAGGGAGCAGGCGAAGACACCCACTCGGCCATGACTGAGTAGGGCTCAGCCAAATCAGCATGCCCACTTAGTCATGACTCAGTGGACCCCTAACCGCACCATCATAGCCACTCGGCCATGACCGAGTGGCTAGGCATCTCACACAAAAGTCCTTGACATGTGACGAGACTTGAAACGCTCCGAGACCTGAGAGACTTTAAGCTTTGAAGACACTCACAACCAAGATTGCATATGAATCAAATGAAGGCCTTGAGACCTATTTATAGGGGCTCAAAAGACAAAAAGGTATCAAAATTCACAGATGAATACAGAAAATAAAGAACAAACGCACCCAAACGATCTTTCGAAGACAAACAAAATATGGCAGGAAATGCGCAAGATTTTCCCAGGACTGTATGCTCTTTCACCTAACTTCCTCAGCTAAAAAAGCAGGGAGCAATTGATATACCCAAAAAAATCGAGCCAATACTTGATTAAAGGTGGGCCCTAGTGTGGTAGTAGAAAGGGAGATAAATCAAGAAAAAAATGAGGGCAAAAACATAAAAGGCAGGCAGAAGAAGACCCACTTGGCATCACTGAGTGGGGGCCCACTCGGTCCACTGGGTCATAACCGAGTGGGCCCCCTCTTGTTGTCTCGCCGGCTCTCCCATTTTCATGACCAACTCAATCATGACTGAGTGGGCCCCCCTCGTCGTTTTGCAAGAAAACCAAGACATAAAGCATTCGCGTGCGCCTAGCCAGATGGGCTTCAAAACCCTTGAAATGGGTTGCAGAATCTTCGGAATGGGTAGCGAAATTCTCACCGTGATTTCCATATGGCTTCCCTCACCCTCCACTATAAATAGGAGGCTATGCCTTCATCACAAGGTACGCACTTTTGAGCCTTTCGAGTACAATTTTGCACTTTTACTATCAGGAACTAACTTAAGCATCAGAGGGTTTGTGCGGGGACCTCCACCCACGTCCTTAACGGTGCTCTCGTCTTATAGGCTACCCATTCATCAAGGTTACTCGGTTTTCAAGGGCCACTCGTTTATTAAGGCCACTCGGTTATCAAGGGCCACCCGTTCATCAAGGATCACTCGATTATTAAGGGTTACCTGTTCATCAAGGCCACTTGGTTATCAAGGGCCACTCATTCATCAAGGCCACTCAATTATCTTGGGGCACCTGATCATCAGACCCACCTGATTACCAGACCCACCAGATCACCAGACCCACCTAATCAACAAATCCACTAGATCACTGGACCCACATGATCAGCCAACTTACCTGATCGGTGGATTCCCTTGTTCGTAAAAATTCTCATAATTGAAGACGTGACACTCGGTTATCTTGGGGCACCCCGTTATCTTGGGTGTGCAAGGGTTGAGAGTGAAATTTATATATATATATATATATATATTAAATAATATTCTAACGGCCCGCCTCCCGGAGCCCCCGCTAGCATAGAGGATTTGTGAGAGGGTCATTACTTGAGTGATATAGAACAAAAACACAAACTAAAAATTCAAGCACCACCCTTATTAAAACTATACCTTTTTAATCATATAGCATTTCATAGACATTCTTACATAAATATTCATATCGTGAGCCCATCTGGCTTACATAACAGATATCCACCTCAAAGTTATAGAATGTTACTTTAACACAAGCATAATGACATCGAGGATCTAGTTTTAGGAGAGCTCTGCACTTGCTATCATGGCTCAATGAACTGAGCCCAATCCCGTCAACATACCTGATCCCTTGGACCACTCTCTTACCTGGAATGATGGAAAACAAAGATGAGTCGCGAGACTCAGCAAGCTTATGAAAGAAAGGCTGTAGGTTAAAGATATGACTCTTTCCATGCCACCCCATTCCATTCATGCCAATGCAACCACGCCATGTCATGATCCATATGTGCCTTACTTTTATATGCATAACATAAAGTTAACTACACATAAAAGTCCTTAGGGCCCACATAAGTCACACATTGGCACCCAAGTCCCGCACACAAACCTGTTGCAGCCTAACATAGGCTACCATATCATTATCCATAAATGTCCGCCTTTTCTTGACCTTGGTCAGCTTTTCTTGGCATTCATAACATGTGTATAGCATGAGACCATCCAACCTTAGGTTTGGGATTTGCACTCGACTAACCTACTAGGTCCGTGCCCTGCAACCTGCCCATATCATAGCCTTGCACTCCCCGGTTAATCTATCGGGTCTTCCCTTGGGCTTCCCCCGAGCTAATCTCTAAGCCGAGCCGAAGCTCCCCCGAGTCGATACTCCCGCCACCCGTCTTGAGCTAAAACTCCCACGGGCCGGTACTCACGACACCCGGATTGGCACAATACTCTCGCCCAGAATAACAGTAATAATAGAACCATGCAATGCAACACATAAGAAATGCACTGGCTTCTGCAGCATAAACGTGATGGCAAGGCCCCCATAAACCAAGCATTAGCCCATGCTACGCCCACATAGCAATACACACATGCGACATGCTCTAAATGCACATCTTCGCCTAGGGTACCCAAATTGGCTCTTAGACCAACCAGGTCATACAAATGCTCACACATCCCATCGCATACAAAACATGTTTCCCCAAATGAATACAACCCAGTCCTTGTGCAATACACACATCGTGATATACACCAACCAAGGCGGGAATCTAGCAGTACCAGCTCTTCTGGTCCGTCTAGCGCTTATCGTAATAGCATATGACTGGTGCCCATACATCCAGCCATCCACTGCCACGACCCACGGTCGATAGTCAGTGGCTTTGTACCCATACCCTTAAAACACATATTAAACTTAGTCACTTAAACCCATCATTTCGCACACCTTATTCATGACAACATAGACACCATTATGTCATTCACATTCTCATCTCTTCTCATACACATGAAACCATTTTCACATTCATAACAAATTATTAACATAACCCCATAATCTTGACCACATCCATTTTCTAAGAACCTAGCCCCAACGGGTTCGGCATCATTCCCAAGGAAAGCGAAGCGATATGAAGCTCTGTGTCGGACGAAATGAATTACACCAAAACATCATTTACTTAACTTATTTAATCACCAATAGACCCATTATTAATATACAAGTTATGGAATTGTTGCCACGCGGATTAGCATTATTAATGCGTGGAATCGAGTCATGGTGAGGGAGGGAATAATATACAAGAAACCCCGAAGACTTTCATGGGAATTAAAGAACATGAGGAGAGGGTTAGGAGCTTTCCTGTGAATAGTCGATCCTAGATTCTCTCGCACTCCCACTGCGATGTAATACAATTAAAAATAAATAATGAGTTCTCGGGTTCCAATTAATTAATTTCAACCGTATAAAATTAATATCTCTATGTGTATAGTATTCTAATAATTTATTTAATTTACCTAGACACTTAAAACATGGATTAAACTAGATTTCCTCCCACTTCTTCGCTGCTGCTCGTTGTTCTCCTTCTTCAATCTTCTCCTCCAATTTTGTTCCCTTAATTTTCTCCTTTAATTGGCTTGACAGATGCAAGGGAGGAGCAAACAAATTGGGTTGTAATTTTATTTGCACCACAATGAATTTAGCAATGTGGAAGTTAGATTTCCAATTGAAGTTTCCTAGGAGCATCATTACGCCTGCCTTCTTCTATCCATTCCATTTGACCACACTTGATAATTTCGCACACCCAAGGTACGCATGGCCATCCTTTTTGCCAAGACCATCTCTTCCAACATTAATTTGCCTTGACTTGCCTCCCCTTTAATTTTATTATAATTTTTTCTAATTCAAGTTATCACATACATCCCATTTATATAAACATAAAGCGAGCTCGACAGCCGCTCATGCCTCCCCCGTTGCTTCACCATTTTATTTTCTTAATTTTTGACTTTTCTATAAACATATCCCTTCCTCAATTACCATCATTATACACATTGAATTCCTCTTATTTCCCCTTCTCCAATGCTAATCCGAGCTTCCACGTTTATGGCTGAAACTACATTAAAATTGGAGAGTAATTGCTTGGCCCAAAATCAAATTGAAATTGGTGAGGAGCTAAGGTTATATTAATATATATATATATGTATTATGCCATTGATATAATATATGATAATATTATATATGTATATAGTTTACTTATTCATATTGAGAACAAATCATGCGCACCAACTTGCTCCAAATTGCAAACACTTTCTTTATTTAATTATTTTATATTATATATAAACATATTAATTGTTATAATATTTTATTTACCTTAATCACTTAATAATCTAAGTTCTAGGAATTTTACAAACTTTCGATCACTTCCCCATTTAGAAATACAATAAATTCAATATCCTCTTTTTAAATTTCTTTAACTCACAAGTATTCCATAAGTCATCAATCACTCTAAAACGTTGGAATTAATAGTTATTATTTATCTCCAAAATTTCGGATGTTACAATTCTCCCCCTCTTAATAGAATTTCGTCCTTGAAATTCTCATCGGAACACTTGACTAATGGGGATAACTGCCTTTTATAGCTACTTAACCCCCCATCTTTTTTTTTTTTTTTTTTTTTTATGACAATCCTCAAACATCACATAAATTTTCCATCACTTACTAAAACTAGGAACTTAGGAAATCGGGCTCAGTTAGGATAGTTGATAGACTAAAGGATACGAGCAACCGTTTGCGACCGACCAGCTGTTCCTTACCGTCACTCGACAACCCATTGTACCTTCTTATCCCCGCTTTCCTTTCTACCCTTAGTTCCATTCTAGAATCATTGGCGGATTTTTGGAGCTTTCTTAAATTCCCATTCATTAAAATAACACTACCCTCATATTCCTTCACATATCATTTGGAAGCTGACTTGGCAAAATCCATCATTTATACACAAACTCACATTTTATTCCTCATACATAATTTACATACGTTTACCATTAGCTAACCACATATATTACACACATGTTCCTTTACTTAGCCCCTATTTTACAATAATTCCCCCCTATCTAAGGCATTGCCTCCCTATGCAGCACTCCCTTCGTCCCCTTTAGCTCGGGACGTCGCTTCATTCTCAAGGTCATCAAGGTTTTCGTTCTCTACTACACTGGAATGGGTTGATTCCGCACCTTGATCCTCAAACTCCCATGCTGGTAACACAAATGGTAGGTTCTTAGGGAACTGCCCAATTCAAGTCGGGTCTTCCCATAACCTCCAATTAGGCTCCCAAAACTTTACCTGCCGCTCCAAAGCCCGAATGAACTTGCCATACTGGAAAAAAAGATTTACATCTTCCAAGAGCATTTCTGCTATGTGCCTCCAAAAATCATTTATAAATTTCTTGGTAAACAGGACCTGTTTCTAAGAGAGACCCTAGAACTGCTCATACACTATGGATTTGAATACTTGATTAACCCGGCACAGGTAACTGATCACCATTTCATCTTGGTGCTGGGCACCTCCCATGCAAGTGAGCAGCTCGTGCTCCCAGTAGTGCCAGAACGAATCCAGAGCTCCCAAGACAACGTCCGGCACTCTACGGCTCGATTCACCAGGTTCCATATTAGTCTCCAATCTGCACACCAAGTCATTTAACACATCATTAGAGAAAGAATCCATTCTTCCAAACCTGAGGGTTCCTATACGTCTAAGCCAAGACTGGCGCCTAATAGCTAGACATCCCCCTATCATTACCCGATACCTATGCGTACAGAATCTTATTATTTCCCAACATATGCATAAGGATAGGATCATGCTCCTAACTCTACTCGATCATCCTACGTGTGCAGAGCCACTCCCTTAAACTTGCTCTGATACCAAACTGTGACTGCCTGCCTCCCGGAGCCCCCGCTAGCATAGAGGATCCATGAGAGGGTCATTACTTGAGTGATATAGAACAAAAACACAAACTAAAAATTCAAACACCACCCTTATTAAAACCATACATTTTTAATCATATAGCATTTCATAGACATTCTTACATAAGTATTCATACCATGAGCCCATTTGGCTTACATAACATATATCCACCTCAAAGTTATAGAATGTTACTCTAACACAAGCATAATGACACCGAGGATCTAGTTTTAGGAGAGCTTTGCACTTGCTATCATGGCTTAATGAATTGAACCCAACCCCGTCAAATGTACCTGATCCCTTGGACCACTCTCTTATCTGGAATGATGGAAAACAAAGATGAGTCGCGAGACTCAGCAAGCTTATGAAAGAAAGGCTATAGGTTAAAGATAGGACTCTTCCTATGACACTCCATGCAATTTATGCTAATGCAACCACGCCATGTCATGATCCATATGTGCCTTAATTCTCTATGCATAACATAAAGTTAACTACACATAAATGTCCTTGGGGCCCACATAAGCCACACTTTGGCACCCAAGTCTCGCATACAAACCTGTTGCAACCTAACACAGGCTACCATATCATTACCCATAAAGACCCGCCTTTTCTTAACCTTGGTCGGCTTTTCTTGGCATTCATAACATGTGTATAGCATGAGACGATCCAACCTTACGTTCAGGATTTGCACTCCCCGGCTAATCTACTGGGTCTTCCCTCTGGCTTTCCCCGAGCTGATCTCTAAGCCGAGTCGAACCTCCCCCAAGTCGGTACTCCTGCCACCCGTCTTGAGCTAAAACTCCCACGGGCCAATACTCACGACACCCGGACTGGCACTGTACTCCCGTCATGAATAATAGTAATAATAGAACCATTCAATACAACATATAAGAAATGCAATAGCTTCTGTAGCATAAACGTGATGGCAAGGCCCCCATAAACCAAGCATCAGGCCATGCTACGCCCACATAGGAATACACACATGCGGCATGCTCTTAATGCACATGTTCGCCTAGGGTACACAAGTTGGTTCTTAGACCAACCGGGTCATGCAAATGTTCACACATCCCATCGCATACAAAACATGTTTCCCCAAATGAATGCAACCTAGTCCCTGTGCAACACACACATCATGATATGCACAAACCAATGCGGGAATCTGGTAGTACTAGCTCTTCTGGCCCTTATCGTAACACCCGATGATGGCGCCCATACATCCAGTCATCCACTGCCACAACCCACGGTTGACAGTCAGTAGCTTTGTATCCCATACCCTTAAGACACACATTAAACTTGGTCACTTAAACCCATCATTTTGCACACCTTATTCATGACAACATATACACCATTATGTCATTCACGTTCTCATCTTTTCTCATACATTGGAAACCATTTCCACATTCATAACATATTATTAACATAACCCCATAATCTTGACCACATCCATTTTCTAAGAACTTAGCCCCAATAGGTTCGGCATCATTCCCAAGGAAAGCGAAGCGATACGAAGCTCTGTGTCGGACAGAATGAATTACACCAAAACATCGTTTACTTAACTTATTTAATCACTAATAGACCCATTATTAATATACAAGTTATGGAATTATTGCCACGTGGATTAGAGTTATTAATGCGTGGAACCGAGTCACGGTGAGGGAGGGAATAATATACAAGAAACCCCGAAGACTTTCATGGGAATTAACGAACATGAGGAAAGGGTTAGGAGCTTTCCTGTGAATAATCGATCCTAGATTCTCTCGCACTCCCACTGCGATGTAATACAGTTAAAAATAAATAATGAGTTCTCGGGTTCCAATTAATTAATTTCAACCGTATAAAATTAATATCTCTATGTGTATAGTATTCTAATAATTTATTTAATTTACCTAGACACTTAAAACATGGATTAAACTAGATTTCCTCCCACTTCTTCGCTGCTGCTCGCTATTCTCCTTCTTCAATCTTCTCCTCCAATTTTGTTCCCTTAATTTTCTCCTTTAATTGGCTTGACAAATGCAAGGGAGGAGCAAACAAATTGGGTTGTAATTTTATTTGCACCCACAATCAATTTAGTAATGTGGAGGTTAGATTTCCAATTGAAGTTTCCTAGGAGCATCATTACGCTTGCCTTCTTCTATCCATTCCATTTGACCACACTTGATAATTTCGCACACCCAAGGTACGCATGGCCATCCTTTTTACCAAGACCATCTCTTCCAACATTAATTTGCCTTGACTTGCCTCCCCTTTAATTTTATTATAATATTTTCTAATTCAAGTTATCACATACATCCCATTTATATAAACATAAAGCGAGCTCGACAGCCGCTCACGCCTCCCCCGTTGCTTCACCATTTTATTTCCTTAATTTTTGACTTTTCTACAAACATATCCCTTCCTCAATTACCATCATTATACACATTGAATTCCTCTGATTTCCCTTCTCCAATGCTAATCCGAGCTTCCACATTTATGGCTAGAATTACATTAAAATTGGAGAGTAATTGCTTGGCCCAAAATCAAATTGAAATTGGTAAGGAGCTAAGGCTATATTAATATATATATATATATATGTATTATGCCATTGATATAATATATGATAATATTTTATATATGTATATAGTTTACTTATTCATATTGAGAACAAATCACGCGCACCAACTTGCTCCAAATTGCAAACACTTTCTTTATTTAATTATTTTATATTATATATAAACATATTAATTGTTATAATATTTTATTTACCTTAATCACTTAATAATCTAAGTCCTAGGAATTTTACAAACTTTCAATCACTTCCCCATTTAGAAATACAATAAATTCAATATCCTCTTTTTAAATTTCTTTAACTCACAAGTATTCCATAAGTCACCAATCACTCTAAAACGTTGGGATTAATAGTTATTATTTATCTCCAAAATTTTTGATGTTACAAATATATTTATATAATATGTATTATTATATTATATATTTCATTTTTAATAAAATAAATTTATTTATTTATTCATATTTTACTTTTATAACTAAAAAATATTACAAGATTTACTAATATTAAAATATATATTTCTTAATAATATATTAATTTTAAATAATTATAATTTATTAAATAAAATACTATTAAAAATTAATTTTCAAACTGTATTTATTTTCAAACTTGTTAATTTTCAAACTCGTAATAGTATCTCACTTGTTATGAAATTACCTTTTTCAAGTCAACTTCTTTATTTATTCGTATTTTATTCTTATATTAAAAAAATATTACAAAATCTATCAATTTTAAATATATATTTTTAATAATATATTAATATTAAATATTTTTAATTTACTGAATAAAATGTTATTAAAAATTATTCTCAAAATGACAAAGAAAACGTGTTTTTAATTTTCTAAAAATAAATTTGAAAATAGAAAACTGAAAATGAATTCAAAACTCAAAATTAAAAATTGAAAACATAAAGGGAACGCAACCTAAGTTTTTAAGCTGCTTAATAGATGCAGACAACCGCGCATGTCATGGAAAAATATGTGGTAGATAAATTTGCAGCGCGTCGAACTAGTGGCAAGCATTGTTTGATAAACACCAAGTTTTTGAACTGATTAGGCGAGTGTTGACAATCAATCACACATAGAAAACGTGGCAACCATGTCTATCGTATGTTTGAAAGGTGAGCATTACTCGATTAAAAATAGTATTTTAAGTTCAACCAATCAATTTTTGTAATTCGGTTCATCTAATTTTAATATAAAAATATGGGTTTTTTATTTTTAATTTAGTTTTATCTTTTCATATAAATATTAAATCGAACGACTGATATAAATGATTATTTTTAAAAAATATATAATTAACATTAAAATTTTATGTTAATTTTATCATGTGAAGTTGCAAAAAAAAAAAAAAAGAATTGAAAAACATTTTAATTCTACATTTGTAAAGATCTGGAAAAAAATATATATATATAAGGAAATAATAATAATAATAATAATAATAATAATAATAATTCAATTCAATTAAAAAATTAAATTAAAAAAAGAAATATAAAAAAATAAAAAAATAATATATATATATATAAACAGAAAATATAAAAGGAAAGACGGAGGCGTGCGGGCAGCCCCCCCCTTCTAGAAAATCTTCTCTCTCTTTCTCTCTCGGATTTTGTTGATTTCTTGTTATTCGACCAACCGATCTTCGATTCGACTTCGTTTTCACTGTTAAAGCACCCTCGATCTACAATGAGGTAAGTGCTTTGGTGTGATTTTCGTTTGTTTTTGCCGTCGTTTTGCAAGATGTATGTTTATAGGCGCGGTTGGATTTTTGGCCGATTGTTTAAACAAAGATCTACAGAGATCTGACCGTTGGATTTGTTTGGTTTTGGGATATGTTGGTCGAAATACTTGAGGGTGTCGATGACGGTCTAAGATCGCCGGCCACGATTTCCGGCGGCAACTGGCAGTGAACCTTTATTTTTTACCAAAAGTTAAACCCTAAATCTACGAATATCTAGCCGTCCGATCTTTGTCATTTTTGGGAATGTTGCTCGCCTTGGTGCTACGCACCTCGTGGTAGCCTCCGATCGTCAAAAAATGGCCAGCGGTCAGCGATGGCCATAATTCGTCCTTGCGTTGGCAAAAAATTAGTTCTTAGATCTGTAAAAATCTAATCGTCTGATGGCTCTTATTTTAAGATATGTTGATGTTTGTTGTGAGGACTTTGATTCGGTATGTTGGTCGGCCTGTTGAGCCAAATTGCTCCAATAAACCTATTGTGTGTTTTGATGATTAACAAAATATAATTTTAGTAAAACTATTTTTGGTATATTTAAAACCCCTAATGGATTTTTGATATATCTTAAGTATTATAGTATTTTATGTATCAAAATGAACCAAGAAATGTTATATCTCTAAGTCTGGAATATTAGCGCACTATAATGGAACATATAAGAAAATATTTTCTTTTTGAAAAACTAACTCCCGGTATTTTCATAGCTAATATTCATTAGTGTTAAAATAATTTTTAATGAATTTTTCAAGAAATGGAAAGTATATATTTTGGAAGTGCTAAAATCACCAAATCTGGAATTTGTTTTAAAACCAAATCTACTTTCTTATCTATTTGGATTTTGATTTTTTAGATATTTTTATTAAATCCAAATAGGGGGTACTTTCTTATTTACATGTATGTATTAAAGTGACATTTACTTAAACTAAAGAAATGTAAATATCTTGTAATGTATATATGATATATGCTTTATATCTTCAATCTATTGTTATATGTATAAAATTTATTTTCTGTAATCTGGCCTCAGAAGTTGACTCTTTTATATCTAGAGTCGACTCTCCTTAAGATGGAGTCGACTCTTGCAAGGGTAGAGGCAACCCAGCCGAGAGCAGTTGATGCAGAGTCGTCCTAACAGCATTGATGTTTTTTGAAGAGTCGACTCTAGCATTAGAGAAGTCGACTCTTGTATAACTAGAGTCAACTTCTACTTCAAATAGGAGTTGACTCCTGTTTCAGAGAAGTCGACTCTTGGGTCCAATGGTTGAATTTTTTCTAACCGTTATAGATCCGTTGGAAGCTCCATTACAAATATCAAGAAGGGATTTTTGGAGAAGGCTAATGCTCTATCAAGATCCATCATCCGAAAGCACACCCAAGCTCTCAAGAAACTCAAGAATAGCAATCCAAGGCTCCAGCTTAAAGTTTAATCCATTGGAGCCTAAGACAAAGGAGAAGACATTCTCTCCATTTGCGGTAACTTGTATTATTTCTTTTACCTTGTATATTGTTATTGTATTGATATCCATTTTAGTCTAAGTGTGTTGTACATAGGATTGATTTATTTGTATTGGATTGTGGTGGCATCTTAGAGCTTATTGTAATCTAGGTGTTGTTGTATTAGTTTCCAGGGTGAGCTAAGGGAAAAACCTCGGGGTGTACAAGTTTGCTAGGTGATCTTGTGAGGAAACCTAATGTTGTGATTTTAGTGGAACCTCAAATGTCGGGTTGACCTTGAGAAAGTGGAGTAGGTGTTTGAGACACCAAACTACTATATATCTTGTGTTTATATTGTGGTTGTTTGTGTATTTATATTGCTATCATTTTCAAATAACATATATATATTTATAACAAGTATATTTTGTGTATAAGAAAATCTCAAAAGTTTTAAAAGGGAAGAATTCGATCAATAAGTTTTTAATCACTCAATTCACTCCCCTTCTTGAGTGGCCATTGTGTGTGTCAAGGGACCAACACGACCACGTTTCGCTGGCAGGCGCCAGTCGGCGGCAGCGGTAGAATGTCGGGAAGAAGAAAAGAAAAGAAAAAGGGACAAAAAAAAGAAAAGAAAATAAGAAAAAAAGGGCTTTTGGGGTTGGGCAGGTCGAGTAAGGTTTTGGCCTATAATGGTGGGGCTCGATTGGGTTATGAAATGACCCAATGTGTTGGGCATGGTTTGACCCAGTTGTGGCAGCCCTTGGGCTGGCCCACTCGACTTGTTTTCCCTTCTTGTCGCTTGTCCGTGGACCTATGATGACTTGGTTCGGTTGGTCTTACTCAGGATATCGACGTCAGCCTAATTTGGGTTCTCCTTAGATCCCTTGGAATTGATGATGTGACTGGCGAGTCACTTTGTTGATCGGAGTTCTAAGGACGAAGCCCTATTAGATGACTCGAGGCAGAGTAAGATTGACCCCGTGTGCGTTCTAGGATAGACTATGATGATGACTTGGGTTTATCCCGAATCCTAATTTCTAATGGATTCATTTTATTCTGAAGCTAGCACATTGCAAATTATTTCTTTTAAGCCATCTATTAAATCACTAATTAATTAATTATTATGTTTTTAAAAATTTACCAATTGAGTATAAATATAAATATATATGTATTTTGAAAAAGAGAAACTTTAAAAATATTATCTATATTAAAAGAAATCTAATTTATGGGTGAATATAGAAATATATATATATTATTCTTATTGCACCCTATAAGTGGGTGTATAGTTCCACTATACACTAATGTGTAGCATGCAAGACGAGGCCTAATGACGTAGTCAATGGCTAAGCTCGATGAATTCCATGGTTCCAAATTCAAATATTGTGCGGGCCAAGGTATAAAATAATCGATTCAGGGTGTTAGGCAATGGTTAGAATTTTCGATAATTTTTATTATGTCGCTACCTTTATTACCCAAATGTAACCACCCCATTCTATTTATTGTAGGCTTGAATTCTCAGGATTTTACCCAATCTTCTCCCCAAGCTTAGACTCAAGTCATCCTTTCCCAAGCGAGTAGACAGGATATATTATGTTTGCCTTATTTTGGCGCATGTATATATTGTCCATGCTTAACTTGTATATGATTTTTATATACGAATCGCAGAAAAACACTTTTAAATATTTCTAAATTGCATGAAATATTTTCATCCTACTAGGAGAGACATAAGCAGAAAGATACCCTAACTAATTTCTTGTCTTTAAGTATGTGAAATATTAAATGATATGGTGCATTTTGGGCACCACATGAAATGATAAATGGTTATGATTTGTGCATTATGTAGGGTATCATTTGCATTATTATTAGAGGACTATCTAGTAGATTCCCTAGTGACTCATATCAGGAAAAGATCATCATACTGTGAGGTTTGTCATGCCAAGGCCATGAGAGACACGGATAGTATGTTTCAGCACTGCTATCACGTGGGGTATGATGGTATTATAGTGTGATGATGATGTATGTGCTAGTATATGTACTTGTGTACATGTGTGTATAGGTGTTAGGCCAGTTTCTACTAGTGTGTCCTCAGATTCAGTGCATGCATCACATATAAAAAGTATAGGAGACTTAGGTGGTTAGGTAAGCAATTTATGGGGGTTGTCTCTAGGCACCTACCTTTCCTATACTATGTTTTCCTTTGAACCTCAAATTATTTAAACTTATGGTACATAGTCTCGTGCTTTTATCACTATTATGTTATTGTATCCATGATGTTCATCCTATTATTTTTATTGCATAATCTCCTAGTGGGCATGTCATACCTTATACTCACAAGTCCATAAGACTCACCCCCCCCCTTTTTTTTAAATATTTCAAGAGATTCTTCTTTTGAATATTGGTCCAACAGATTTTCTGGTATGATGTCAGACCTCTTTTGATTCCTGATGTGATATAGGATGCTCTGTGGAGACGTACATGTACTATTGAGTCTATTCTTCTGTATTTTATTTTTGTGGTACATAATTGTGCCAAAGGCCAGAGATATGGGACTGTATATGTATTTATGACAGCAGGATGATGGAAATTCAATTTTTTTTTATAGTTGTTGTATATGAGATATTGAAATATTTTTGTGGAAAGTTGATATAGTATTTTATTCCATGTCTCTATATTTTGTCAGTAGTATTAATGTTTTTAGCAAATCGAGCTAGAGAATAGGCTTACTAATCCACGGTGGGGTCGCTAGATCTAGGGATTAGTGTCGGTCATGACTTATTAGAAATCGGGTCATGACAGATTGGTATCAGAGCCTAGGTTACTTCTAAGTTAGGCTTGTATCTTTCCGTTCTATTTGATTTTCTGGCCTTGTCTAAGGTCTTGTCTCCTTGAGTCCCACAGAGCCATTCTTAGTTGAGTTTTAGATCGTGATGTGAGCCATGACGCATTATTGATCTAGCTTTTTCTAAGGATGTTAAAGTCTAGTATCTTTCGATCTTTTGCTTTCAAATTCTATTACTACTCTTATTGACCTAACACTACGATGACAGGGACAATGCCTCCTCACACTCAAACAGCTCCCCAGCCCTCACCCGCCAGCGATAGCATTATCATCAGAGGCTGTGGACAAGGCAGTATTGGACGGTGTGGCCGAGGCCATGGTTTAGGTCATGGTGGAGGAGTTGACTTTGATGGTAGTGCTTCAGCACAGGAAAGAGACCGGATGATTATTGACTCTTTAGCAAATATCACGGTGATATTGACGAACATGGTTAATTCGCAGAGACAACCAAAGGCACTAGGGAGTATGGGCCCAGATACTAGGGTTGGTGGCAGCATTGGAGATGGTACTGAGCACGGCACTAGAAGTGGAACTAGTGGCGGCATCGACAACAGTGAGGTGGCCGGTGGCACTAGAGGTGCTGTTAGCGGTGGCACTGTAGGTGTTGCCCTCGGCACTGGCAATACGGGCGAGGCTAGGGACAGCCTCCAGTGGACCCCTGAGGCCGTTGGGGTAGATTATGAGTTTGACAGGTTCATGGGTTTGAAACCACCCCAGTTTAGAGGTGTGAGGGACAAGGCTAAAGAGTTCTTGGATCAGTTACATAAATTAAAGAGAGGTTCTCGCATTCATGGCTACTGGATGGTGGAGCTCACATTTTTCTGTCTTCATGGTGAGGCGAGCGCTTTGTACGATATACTGAGGAGACGGTAGGGTGATGCCCTGTTAGGATGGGCTGAGTTCAAGAGACTCTTTTGGCTAAGTATGTCTCTAGCACTATGAGATTTTAGATTGCCCAATAGTTTGAGGCCTTAAGGCAAACCTCGGATATGAGCGTCGAGCGCTATGATGCATTGTTCAATGAGCTTTCACAGTATGCATTTGCTTTGGTCCCTACAGAGCAGGATATGATTACTCGCTTCGTGTCTCGACTGATTGAGTCATGGTTCAGGAGTTTGCACGCCTCCCGTTTTGGGACTTATGAGGAGGCAGTTGATAATGCCTTAGCCCTTAAGGCACGTGCAGCAAAGGAGAAAGCAACTAGAGACTTGAAGAGGGTTAGAGGCCAGAGTAGTACTTCATTCTCTTATGGGAAGAAGAGGAAGGGCTAGATGAGTTCGCAGTTGTTGACAATAGCACCATCATTTTCATTATTGCCTGCGCCCTCTTCCCAGAGACAACACCAGCAGCAGTGGCAACAGAGACAAGGAGAGAGGCCCCAATGTCCGATATGCAAGAAACGACACTCAGGGGTGTGCAGGTACGCGAGGGCTTTAGCTACATGCTTTAGGTGTGGACAACCAGGTCATATGCAGAAGGATTACCTACAGCCAGGGCGAGGCCCTTAAGGACAACAGGCTTCAGCCTAGTAGCCGGCACCTAGAGCTCAAAGCAGCGCTCCCTAGTCTTGAGAGGGACTTGGCCTACAGAGTAAGCCGAGGGTTTACCATATGACAACTTAGGATGCCCAGGCATCCAATCAAGTGGTGACAGGTACGGTCCATATTTGTGGTCATAGTGCACACGTGCTATTCGATTCCTGAGCAACGCATTCATTTGTATCGCAACAGTTTGCTCCTTGTTTGGGAGTAAGTGCCATTCTTCTCGTTGAGCCCATGTTAGTGGGGACTCCCATGGGTGATGCCTAACAGGTAGAGCGAGAGTATTGGGCTTGTGTTATTTCTCTCGTGAGTAGGGATACGCTAGTAGATCTCATCTTACTCAGTCCTATGGAGTTTGATGCCATTTTAGGTATGGACGCTAGCCTAGATTGTCATCAGAAACGCGTTTACTTTGATCTTCTTGGTGAGGATTTGTTTTATATCTAGGGGGATAGGACTCTAGAGGCTAGTAGGTTGATATTAGCTATATAGGCCTTATGTTAGACTGGTGAAAGGTCATGGAGATGCGAGAACATGATTGATTAGCAGGGGTGATTGCAACATCTCAGCGTCACTACCACACAGGCGATTTCATATCATTTTGCATATCTCATTTACATACATGCTATCTCTTCTTGTTGCACTCACTTAGATATAACTATCTAACTTGGGTGTCTCATACCCCTGGAACATTCAACGTTCTAGGTGGGTTAGTCGTGACAGGTGCCCCAGAATCAAGTCAGAGGAAAGGAAATGAAGTAGTTCTCGGATAGCTAGTTGTTCTACATTTTAATTGTAAAAGCTTTGTACTGTGGCTTTAGTGTGAGTTTTAATTGTTGGGAGCCTAAATGATCCCTAGATTCCCAAGTTGTATTATGGCTTTTCAGGTGGTTTTTGTGTTAAAAGCATATAGTGGAAGCCTTAAATATCTAGCTTATGGTTTTTATAAAGCTTTCGGTTTCGATCCTTTGCTTCCGTTGGCAAAGGCTTCCATAAACGCCTTTTGATTTTCATGTGGTTGCTAGCGTCATCATGCATCTTTGTATGTGTACCTCGGAAAAAGAAAAGTGGGGCATTACACATCGTGTATTTAAGTCGTCTGCAAAGGATTCTACCTACCACTCGGTGGAAATTATACTACACGGCAGCCCGCGCGACTACTCCGTTGCAAGGGCTACGCCAATGACACGTGCCTTTGGTCGCCCCTACTGCTGGTCGGCAAATGGGTGGCAGACGCGCGCATCGCTATTAGCCCAAATTCTAACTTGGAGGCGTTTAGTCATAATCCGACGCACAGTAGCTTCGTGCCACTGGCTTTTTAACCAAGCGCGATGACCAATTGTGCGAATCAACGGTTCATCTCATACTAGGTTGAATTACTATTGTGGCGTTGTCATCAGTAGGGTAAAACTAACATGTCTCATGATGGTCTAAACCTAGCTCACGTTCCCTACTGGTGGGTGAACAATCCAACACTTGGTGAATTCTACTTCACAATGATAGGAAGAGCCGACATCGAAGGATCAAAAAGTAACATCGCTCTGAATGCTTGGCTGCCACAAGCCAGTTATCCTTATGGTAACTTTTCTGACACCTCTAGCTTCAAATCCCAGAGGTCTAAAGGATCGTTAGGCCACGTTTTAACGATTCCTATTTGTAATTCCCCACTCCCACTTATGGGACACCACAGTGAGTAATCAACCGGACTACTCACTCATCAACCAAATATTGAAGGGTCAGACTATGTTTCAAGACAAAACGCCATAGGTGGGAACTAGGCTTCGTCCTTCCCTTCGATTCCCACTCAAGGATACGAGCATAGGAAACCTAAAATCTTGAGTGGTCGTCGCCTTCCTTGGCCCCAATCAATTACTTAAGGGTGACTCACCCAGGATTCAACTCAGGAACACAAGCATAATTCCCAACGCGGCCCCAAGGCCGACTCCTAACGGCGGGGGTCTAAGGGGGGACTCATCAATTCCTTATTTGGGCCATGATTCTATGAGTTAAACTTCAACCATTACTACTTAGGAAATTTCATCATCTTCAGCTTATTTTACTTTTGCATATATATAAACTAGTTTAGGCCTTTAATTATTCCAAGCATTGATTCCCTTATTGCCAAAAATTCCCAAAATTCATTTGGCATGCTCTCAAAATTTTCCCAAGGCATTTCCAAAGTTTAACATAATCAATAAATGATTTTGGCCCAATTTTTTTTCTCCCATTTTTTTTTTCAGTAGGGACTCACCTCGGCCTACCCGAGGGTCTCCTAGGGCCGGCCTCAGGCAGCTAGCGATCCAGCTCGTGCACAACCGTCTACGACAGCAGCTCGCTGCCACTGCCACTTCTCTTAAATTTTTTTTTCAAAAATTTTCAAAACAAATTCCAAATTTCCAGAATTTAAATTTAATATACAAGCATAAAAAATCTCCCATTTTTCTTCAAAAATAGGGCTATCCAACCCATAAGGTGCTTTAAAAAGTTACCCCATTTTTTTAGAAACACCTCCAAAACTCCTCTATTTAATTTTTCTTTTTCCATTCCATTTCAACACAAGCATATATAAAATCCACAAATCTACAACCATCATTCATGCTCCCAAAACAAGGGCTTCAAACCCACATGCTATATACAACATACATCAAACAAAACATAGCAATATTACATAAAAAGCTTGCTTTTCTTCAATGCATAAAGCCCTTTCTCTTGCAAATACCCATTCCATTGGCCACTTCTACACCTACAAGAGGTCCCAAAATAACCTCATGAGCCAAAGCTCAATAAGGGTGCAATGATATGTAAATAGAAGCATAACAAGTTTATGTAAATGCAAGTGCATGCAAGTATGGCTAGGTCTTCACATCCTCACAACCCAACATGGTTTGAGGCAACAACCTACCCCTTATCTCACCCCCATGGCCATAGGTCTCAAGAACATAACAACCATGCAAAATAAAACATAAAACTTATGCAAGTTACATACAAAACTTGCAAGGCCACCTCCACATGGGGCCATCCCTTACCTTTGTTCTTCATGGATCTTCCACCAATAAGCTTAAACTTTCAAGAACATGCTAGCTTCAACCCTTTTTAAAAAGAAAAAATAGATCTTTGATCAAGGAAAAATATTTGAAAGCTTGAAGATAAAAAAAAAAATGAGAAGATCCTCCTAATCTTTGCAAATCTAGAGAGCTTACCTCTACCTCTAGGCTTCTTGATTCTTCCTCTCTTCTTCTTCTTCTTCAACTAAGCACTTGGCCAAAAATCTTAGCCTTCTTCTCTACCTCCTTTTTTATAGCCAAAAATTCCCTTTATTCAATTATTTTATTTCTTGGCAAGAATAAATCCTAGCCCTAGGATTTTACTTAAGTTGGAAGAATGCATCCTAGTCCTCCAATTAAGCACAATCCATGTGCCCTTGCGAGACACAATCCCATCCATTCATTTTGGAAGAACTAATCTCCTCCCTTAAGAGAAAACACACTCTTAGTCTTCTTTCAAGACTACATCCTAGCCTTCCATCTTCTTAACCCATGATCTCTACCATCCAAAATCAATTTAAAAAGATTTCTTAAATGAGTTGGCAATTCATGCCATTCTCCAAGATCCACTTCTAGCCATTGGATCTATTCTTCTTCCAAGACTCAAGTACAACTATTGGATCACTTGGGAATTTCCATTTTATTTTCCAATTAACTTAATTTGACTATTTTCAAGACAAGTCTTGACAGACATAAATCACTTTCTTTTCCATTTAAGAAATTCTCTCCATTTTCACACCATGAATGGATGATTAATTTCTTTTATTTTTCATTTTCTTTTTAGGCAACATCATCATGGCTTGCATTTAATGCTTGAAAGACCATTATCTCTCCATTTTGAATTTCCTTTAAATGCTTATTCTTGCTTCACTAGATTATGCCATGTGTCACCAACCACCATTTCCCTAATTTCTCATTTCTTTAATTTCTCTTTCTCCTTAAAGGAGAATTTGCCATGTGTCACCACTAGACACAAGCCTTTGCCTCCAAGCTTCCATCACATTCCAAGGCCACTATAGGGACATTCTCAAGCATACACATGCCTATCCCTTGGCCACATTTACCATCAAGCCCCACAAGCTTGATTAATTAATCAAAATTAATGACTAACACTACTCAGGAAAGACCCGACTCATCCCTTCACCTACACGGGACTTCTATTCACTCCAAAACTGCTTTCACATAGCCCGCCTTACAAAACCTGACCACCTTCAGGGTCCCACGATTTACCAAAAGCTATATTCAAAAACCTGCGGGCCATTCGATATTTTTAGTTGTATTATATCTGTACCAAAAACTATCTCCATTTTGATTTCTTTCAATGTCATAAATCATATTTTGAGACGTTTTCCCATCTCAGACCTTCATTCCTGGACCGCCAAGTACTGGGGCCTTCCCTGCCGTTGATACGATAGTCTTTACTCTTAATTCATTTCTCAAAACCACTCTTGGACTCTCCAAGCCATTCAAGGCCCCATTCGATATGACTGGAAGTTATATTTCCGACACCGAGTAGCACCCAAGGCTTTATATCCAACCTCTCACTAGGTCTTGCTACTCAAATGACCAAATACGCATGCTCGCACTCGAACCCTTCTTAGAAGATCAAGGTCAGTCAGCAGTGCAACCCCGTCTTTGGGGAGGGCACACCCCATAAATTATCTCCCTTGCGCCTCGCGAGTTTACTCGCCCGCTGACTCGCACACATGTCAGACTCCTTGATCCGTGTTTCAAGATGGGTCGAATGGGGAGCCCACTAGCCGATGCCGGGAATGCGCAGGTGCTGAGGCACACCACCTAAATGGCGTGCACTACCAACCACGGTCGAAGCGAAGGCGTCTCTATGTGCTTGATCGACAACCCAGGCTTTGTTGGTTCCTAACGATGGCAAATATATCCCAAGAGGGGGGTGAATTGGGATTTGTAGAGATTTTCAATAATTTAAAACTTTGATTGTTGGTAGAATACTAAGTTTCGAAATATAGGCTATATGTTTCAAAATAAGACTTTCTATTAAGTAGGTTTCGAAACCTACTATATATGTTTCGAAATATACCTCACTATTTTACAAGTTTCGAAATATGAAATGTATGTTTCGAAATCTACTTCACTGTTTTGCTTGATTCGAAATCTTTTACCTTGTAGTTCAAAATAACAATCTTTGGAAAAGATGATTTATGTAATTAAGAGTATACCAAAGATGTTTGTATATCAAAGATATGTTTTCTATGTATATGTATAAACTTGTTCTCAAGAAAACTATTTTAGTCTTTGATAACAAAACTTATGCAAGCATGTGCAATAGGCAATAATGATACATGAAAGCTAAAGAATACTTGCACACAAGATATATAGTGGTTCGACACCCGCCTACTCCACTACCTTCAAGCTTACCCACTTGAAGGATTTGCAATCCCAATCACTTTTACTAGTGATCACCACAACAAGGGTTTTACCACGGTTCACTCCAAAACCTTACAAAGTGAGTTTTAAGGGCTCAACTCAAACCTAGCACCAAGTGAGTTTTAAGGCTAAACTCAAACCTTCGACATAATGAGTTTTAGGCTCAACTCAAACCTTTACACCACAATGAGTTTTAGGCTAAACTCAAATCTTACAACAATAAAGATAAATAAAGTTTATCTTTACAGCCCAACAAATGTATAGCAATAGAATGCCTTACCAAATGGTTGTACAAACCTCTTAACTTGAGGTGAGGAGAGCTGGAGAGATGAAACTCGTTGTTTGCACTTGTTTCTCCTTTTTCACATCACAATGCACATCTAGGATCATACGAATGGATCTTCTTGAGAAAGCTTAATTAAAAGAATGGATTTAGTTCATTTGTGCTTGTGTGTGTGCTCGTTTGTTCTTGCTTGTTGTCTCTCAATCAATCTCTTCTTGTCTTCAAATACTTGCTATTTATACCAAAAGATAGAAATCTAGTCGTTTTATAGCCGTTAGAGACAAGACAAAAAATAGGTTTCGAAACATACATAATAGATTTCAAAACATCACAATTTTATACATAGGTTTTGAAACATACTCCTCATGTTTCGAAACATACAGCCTTTACAACTAGATATGCACCAAGAGACAGTAATAAGTAGGAGACAATCTATTCCCCACTAACACATAATAATGATCTCCACTTCAAATTTGAATTTGAATTTTGCAAGCCATGGAGAATGCATTAAAAAATATTTTGAGAAGCTTTTAGATAAATATTAAAAATGAAAAGCAAAAAGCATCTCAGATCTCTGCTGACAGAGACATAGGTTTCGAAACATACTATCATAGGTTTCAAAACATACCTCTCTAGAAATGAGGTTTTGAAACATACCATCATAGGTTTCGAAACATGATATATAGGTTTCGAAACATAGTCCAAAACTTGATTTGAAAACACATGCAATGCAAAGATATTTCGAAATAACATACACAGAAAACATTGAAAACCTTTTCAAAGGGGTTTCAAAACATGCATAGGAACATGACAGATTATTCAGAAACATTTGTATGAAAGCACAATCCACAGCATGTATACATCACAGCATGTCCTCATTTTATTTTATTTATATTTTACCTCCATTTACTTTAATACAGAAATGTAAATAACGAAGTACCCCCTATTTGGATTCAATAAAAATATCTAGAAAATCAAAATCCAAAACAATAAGAAAGTAGATTTTGGGTTTTAGTACAAACTCAAGAATTAACAATAATACCACCTCCAAAATATATACTTTCTATTTAATGAAAAATTCACTAAAAATCGTTTTAGCACTTATGAATGTTAGGTATCAAAATACCGGGAGATAGTTTTCCAAAATGAAAATATTTTCATATATGTCTCCTTATAAGGTGCTAACCTTCCATACTTAGTCAAAAATAGGGTTTTGAAATCTTGATACTTGAAATGCTTTTGGTTTTCATTTTCACAAAGAAATACATGATATTGAAATTGATATATGTTGAAAACCATAGTCTTGACTCATGACTTAGGGATTAAACCAATATATGTTTTTCATCATTAAAACTAATGTACAAAAAGCACAACAATAAGTTTTAGCCTCCACCCCAACCCACACCGGTCCGTGCCCCGAGCCGATTAGCGAACCAGCGAAGCCATTCCATATCCGACCAGGGCGCATCAACGGCCCCCATTCGCTTCCCTCCCGATAATTTCAAGCACTATTTGACCCTTTTTTCAAAGTCTTTTCATCATTCCCTCGCAATACTTATTTGCTATCGGTCTATTTCCCATGTTTAGCCTTGCTGAGAGTCATTTTGTACGTAAAGTGAAAGACGTGATGCCCCGTCGCCGCCGTTACGGGGGTCAGGGGCATGCTCGTTTGTTTTGTTTCCGTGGCGCGTTATGCGCCGATGTTCTTTGTTTATCACGGGCAAAAGGCCACGGTCGCTAGCCCACCGCGGTGAGAAGGGCGTCGTAGGGGCCACCCCCTCCCACTAGGGAGAGTTACTAGTTCGTGGGTCGTTCTGCTCTTGCGAGGTATGACAATGATCCTTCTATAGGTTCACCTACGGAAACCTTGTTACAACTTCTCCTTCCTCTAAATGATAAGATTCAGTGGACCTTTCACAACATCACTAGCAGCGAACTGCCCACGTCGCCACGATCCGAACACTTCACTGGACCATTTAATTTGTAGAAGCGACATGCGGTATGTATAAAGGGCAGGGATATAGTTAATGCAAGCTAATGACTCGCGCTTATTAGGAATTCCTCATTGAAGACTAACAATTGCAATGATCTATCCCCATCGCGATGAAATTTTAAAGATTACCCAAGCTTGTCAGCCAAGGCTATAGACTCGTTGAATACATCAGTGTAATGTGCGTGTGGCCTAGAACATCTAAGGGCATCACAGACCTGTTAGTGCCTCAAACTTTCATGGACTAAAAGGCCATAGTCCCTCTAAGAAGCTAGCTGTGGAGGCACTTCCACATAGCTAGTTAGCAAGATGAGATCTCATTCATTAACGGAATTAACCAGACAAATCACTCTACCAACTAAAAACGGTCATGCAACACCACCCATAGAATCAAGAAAGATCTCTCAGTCTATCAATCCTATGGACCTGGTAAGTTTTCCCGTCTTGAGTCAAATTAAGCCGCAGGCTTCAATCCTGGTGGTGCCCTTTAATCAATTTCTTTAAGTTTCAGCCTTGTGACCATACTCCCACCGGAACCCAAAAACTTTGATTTCTCATAAGGTGTTAGCGGATTCCTAAAAGTAACATCCACTAATCCCTGGTTGGCATCGTTTATGGTTGAGATTAGGACTATATCTGATCGTCTTTGAGCCCTAACTTTCGTTCTTAATTAATGAAAACATCCTTGGAAAATGCTTTCGCAGTTGTTCATCTTTCATAAATCCAAGAATTTCACCTCTGACTAAAAAATATGAATGCCCCCAATTGTCCCTGTTAATCATTACTATGATCCCAAGGAAAACAGAATAGGATCGAAATCCTATGATGTTATCCCATGCTAATGTATCTAGAGCTTGGGCTTGATTTGAGCACTCTAATTTCTTCAAAGTAACAACGTCGGAGGCACGACCCAACCAGTTAAGGCCAAGAGCGCATCGCCAGCAGAAGGGACCAGACAACCAATGCACACCTGAGGTGGACCGGTCGACCCAACCCAAAATGTAACTACGAGCTTTTTAACTACAACAACATAAATATACGCTATTGGAGCTGGAATTATCGAGGCTGCTGGCACTAGACTTGCCCTCGAATGGATCCTTCTTAAGTGATTTATATTGTACTCATTCCAATTACCAGACTCAATGAGCCCGGTATTGTTATTTATTGTCACTACCTCCCCGTGTCAAGATTGCTTGCTGTTTCTCAGGCTCCATTTCCGAAATCAAACCTTAATTCTCCGTCACCCCTCACCACCATAGTAGGCCACTATCCTACCATTGAAAGTTGATACGGCAAGATTTTGAATGATGCGTCGCCAGCACAAAGGCCGTGCGATCCGTCGAGTTATCATTAATCACTAGAGCATCAGGCATAGCCCGCGTCGACCTTTTATCTAATAAATGCATCCCTTCCAGAAGTCAAGATTTGTTGCACGTATTAGCTCTAGAATTACTATGGTTATCCGAGTAGGAGATACCATCAAACAAACTATAACTGATTTAATAAACCATTTGCAGTTTCATAGTTGGAATTAGTTCATACTTACACATGCATGGCTTAATCTTTGAGACAAGCATATGACTACTGGCAGGATCAACCAGGCAACATTCTTATACAACGCCAGTGCCGCGTAAACCCGCTGACCCGACGGTCGACGGATCAGGACAGGCACAACAGTCATTCACATCTTTTGATTTGCAGGCAGACAAGGGCTAATGACCCGTCGCCCTCTTCGCGTTCAGCATCCCAGAGCACGAATGGCCATCCGTGAGCCACACGTGCAGCAAGACCGGGTAAGGCACTCACGGGGCACAGGCAGCACTTCGAGGTTCGTCCCAAGTGGTGAGCACGGCTCATCGATGAATCGAGGCACATTTTTGGAATCATTTCCCTCACTTTAGGTATGCAACACAGGAACCCACCTAGCGCCCGAGACAAGAAAAGCGCTCAAGGCAACATCTGAAGCGGGGTGGAAGGTCAAACATCGTTGCACGACCAGGGACATGATTGACCCGCAAAATTCAATCACCACTCACACGCCATCTCATTCTGTTTGCAACAGCTCCACCCGCCGCATCACACCCTTGTCGAGGATAAAGCCCAACAGAAGCACAAAACACCGGGAAAAGCCCATCAAGCACCTCTAAGCGTGGCCAAAAAATATCAGAAGAGGATAGCCAACGAAGAGCCACCCACATCAAAAAACCAAGCAAGACATTATCCCAACAACAGGAGGGCACCCCTTACCTTAACAAGGCCCAGCGCAGCTTAACATCGTCCGTTCAACCTATACATGGTCACAAGCAACCCATGGCAACCTTTGGCACGTCCTACGACATCTCTACTGATATTGTGATACGATAGGCCAAGCTCGAGCATGCCCAATTGCCCACGACATCATTGGAAGAGTGATTGAAAACGATCACGACATCCATCCTGGTGGCTTTCACAAGAGAACAACAGGGCTGTCCAACCAAGCCGCGAGCATGCCCACGCGAGGCCCAACGCATCACAACGTCATCCGTTCAACCTATACATAGCCACAAGCCGCCCATGGAAGCCTTTGGAAACATCCTGCAACATCCCATCTAACGTCGTGATATGATCGGTCAAAGCACGAGCGACGATTGTACACAAGCCCGACCAACTCCCATGCACGTCATTGTTCGCCACGAGCACCAAGATGAATGATCGAAAGCAATCAATCCCCCTCCTTGTTGCCTTGCGCGGACAACCCGAGGGCCTTCGAGCCAAGCCCAAAACACGCCCATGCCAGGCCCAACGCATCACGATGTTGTCCATTCTGTTTCACGTGGTCTTGCAGAATCCCTTTCAGTATCGTGATACAGTCGGCCATGCATAGGTACGTGATAGGGTTTAATTGTATATACATTTTCATCTATTTTTCATCTTAACCTTGTGCTAATTTTTTTACATAAATATGTGTTTATATAGATTTTACATTATTTTAATCTTATTTTATAGGTACCCAGCAAAAGATATTATTTTAAAGATTTTGTCATAAAAGGAAAAAATATATATATTACAAAGTTAATTTTAAAATTATTATTATAAATTAATATTATACTATAAATAAATAAATATTTTAAATAATTAATATTATAATAAAATTAATGTTATTATATTTAATAGTATATTAAATATTATATTTTATATTATATATTATATAATATATATTATATTATGTATATATATTATATATTATTTTATTAAATTAAATGATGTGAACGTGGAGCCTTAGGGTTGTGCGTGGAATCTATATATATATATATATATATATATAATAACATAAGTGAGGTGAGGGAATTGAAGAGACTAGGGACGGCCCACACTAAAGGAATAAAGGAGGCTCCGCGCGGCGCAAAGTGGGGATTGAATAGAAGAGAGGAAGTGGCCAAGCACTTGAGGCTCGCACAATGAAGAAGGAATTGGAGAGATTTTGAAGCCGCGCATAGAGCAGAAAATTGCAAAAGACACTTCACGCAAGCAGCGACAGTTCCAACCTTGTGCAACGGCGACCCAGATTTGAAATCAGATCTGGGCAGGAAGCATCTTTCTCTCATTTTTCAATTTCAGTGTTTATTTTTAATGTTAATAATGTCTAGCTAAATTATTTTAGCTAGGGTTTGGATGGATTTTAATTTTGAGATTATATGATTATTTGTTTAGTTCGATTCAAAACCCGATTATTATTGGCGTGAGGAATTTATATTATTGTGTTTAATGCTTTAAAAGATTGGCCACCTTTTAATGATTTAATAATTTATGCATGACTGACTAAAGGATTGTTATAAATTAGATCCATAGGCAATATAAATCACGTGTTTGACTATGAAATCGAAAGATGATTAGCTCATGTGTGGTAATCGAGAAAGCTTCGTGAGTCAAATCTCCTTCCGAGATTAGAGGTTTCTAAAGAACTTAATGCTTATTTATTTCGTTGATATTTGTTCATAAATCTAACAGTGAAATTGAATTAATAAAGGATTAATATGACTTGTGAAAGCTTATTAATTAATTGAGGGAAATCCACCATCACATGCAAATAATTATAAAATACTGTGAGGGTATTTGTGGTTTTGAATCGGGTTGAATAAATAATTACATGAACCAGATTAAATGAAATCTAAACCCTAGTGCATTTATTAATTAATTTTTCTCATAAATAATTCAGTTTTCTATTTATTTTTTATTTATTTATCCGATTAATTAACTAGTTCAACTTAGGCTAATTAAATTTGTTTTGGTATTGTGATCTAGTTCTTGCGAGATCGACACTCTTTTTATTACTATATGCATATTTGACTAAGGTACACTTCCCCGAATTAATTATGCATAAATCACACATCAGCACACCAGCAGGCAAAGCCCTATCGACCCCAAAGCACATCACCTGCTAGGCAACAACGAGGTTGTTTCACTCACTTGCCCGCATTGTTAGCCAACGGCAGTGGTGACACCGTTGGCCTGACACGCCACTTCGGGACCTAACATGTCATCTTGTTGCCCAACGACATCGCACCGCCCTTGGGCATTATGGCATCATTCGTTCCGAGGGACACCCACCACCTCGGGAAACACCCAGGCCATGGCAACACACAAAGAGATCGCTTGGCATAGAAGAGCCCTTTAAATTTAAGAGATCGGGCACTTGGCCAGGAGGTCACCGAAGGCCGACGGCACGCAACGGCCGGAGGCAGTGGGGGGCTAGGGGCGACAGCCGACGGTGGCAACGAGGGAGGCCAACCACCACGACTTCCAAGTGCACCTAGGCATCTTGATGGCCTAAGAACATGCGCATGGCATGCCTTGGGCACTGCTTACTCACATGCCCAGGCACCTCTTATTGTTGACTACCTGTGTAATACCCGAGAAATTCTAAAGAACTCAAGAGTAATTTATCTTGGGGCAAAAATAGAATTTAAAAATAAATTGAGGGTATAAGGGTAATTTATTACCGTATAATGACCGAATAGACTGCAGGGAGTGTCCTGGAGCCGAGATGGCAAAGGAAAATGATATAGCCATGATGAGTATTTCGAGACATGATTTATGGCATAGAAACAAATCGAATCGGGAACAGTTTTCGGCACAGCAAAATGGTAGCTGCCAATTAGACTGCAATACCGAATTGTTATATACGACTTCCGAGAAGTCAACGGAAGTTTGAGGGTTCTTCGATTTTTCATAAGGAACAACCCTTTAGTGGTTTCAAGAAGAAACGAAGAGGTTTAAGGCCAAAACGAAGATTCGGGCCTAAGTGTAATTTCTTAATTTTACCGGAGGAAGGTCGAAATGATATTTTTTCAGAATCTTTGGGGATGCAATGACAGTATTGGGAAGCTCAGGGACTTCAAGGAAAGGACCAAAAATTCAAAATGAGAAAAGATAGGGGTCAAAGTGTAATTTTCAAAAGTTGGAGATGGAGCAAATCTCCATGGCCGACCAAGCTTCCTCCACCATCTCCCATCACTGAATTCGGTGGTGAGAGACTCGAGGAAAGTGGCCTAGGATGCTCTTGGGTTGAGCTTAGGCCGACATTGGCCAAGATGATGACCAATTTTGCATGATTTTCGGCCGTTTTGTGGCCAAAATTTCAATACGTTGAATCCGTGTTTGGTGGCGTTTTTGGACTAATCTGGGGCAGGTAGAAACCTCAGGGAGGTTGGATCGACCAAGCATGGGCATTTGGAGGCTCGGATGAAGTGAAAAATTAAACTCTCAGATCCGAGAGTTTGGGTAAAAATTGAGAGCAGCGGATAAGGGGCTTTTGTTTCCCATATCCTAAGCTTCATTTTTGTGCAATTTGAGCCATTTTGGTTGAGAGATGAGTGAGATACGAAGGCTCATCGGAAAAACGAGTTTCACCAGAAAATGTACTTGAGCAATCTGAAAATGGATCCATTTGTGGGATTTTTTTGTGTTATCTTGTAGAGGGAGAAAAGACGAAGCCATAGGTTCAAACGAGGGGTCAATCGGAGGTCGGATGAAGGAGAAATGGCCATTAAACTAGAATGCGTCAGAACTGGCCAGAATCTGGAGGTTGAAGACGACCGGCGTGTGCACCACACTCTCTAGCTAGGCCCCGCGAGGAGGCGCGCGTGAGCTAACTTGTTTGGGTGAGTGAGGCCGCGTCCGGACTCCAAAAATTCTGAAAAAATTGCTAAATTCCTCTAAAATCGAGATCTAGGTCTTGTAAAAAAAGATTTGGATTTGGAGTTCTTGGTGTCTCGATTCTAGCACCAAAGAGCCTTGTTTTGTGTGAAAACGCACCATCCGGGTAAGTCCAGTATTTTTCCTTTTAAATTCATAGTATATTATGAATTGTTGTGGAGTTGGATTTGAGAAAATAATCTCGATGTTATTTATTGGGATTTTTAGAAGGAAAAATGGAAGAAAATAAAGAAAAAATGAAATAAATGGAGTTTTGAGATATTTAGTGATAAAATATCATTTTTATGATTGAGGTGATTGAGATGATATGATTGGTGCAACTTTTGAGAGTAGACATGAGAATCAAGGTTGGACACGCATATCGAGGCGATGCACGCTTTTCAAAAAAATGTAAGTTTATCTCAAAAAGGTGAGTTGTTCTATCCCATATGGTATGATTGTTTATTATGCATGATATTTATGAAAGATATCATTGTTTATTATGCACGATATTTATGAAAGATATGATTGTTTATTATGCACGATATTTATGAAAGATATGATTCATTTTGTCATATTGCATGGAAAGTCGTAATAATTGCCTGACATGATATTATTGTCATGTTAATATTTGTGCATGGGAATGGGATGTCGCCCCAAAGTGTAACCGTAATTCCCCTAGGGCAATGATGGAATAACGTTAGTCTTATCCTGCAGAGGTTCGGGATTTGCCTAGGATTTCGTGCCAGGTTGGTGGGCCTGGGAAGTTACATTAAGGGCAAATGTTACTCATGTTATTGCATCATGCATCCATATATATGTTTTGGACCCTCACTAGAAGTTTCATCTTCTAATGGGTTATGCCCCTAGAACATTCAACGTTCTAGTTGAGACTTGCAGTTTAGGTAAGGAGCAGGTTGAGATATGATGGCACGTGATGGCGTGGCCGATGGATTCAGCAGGAGGTTCCATAAATTTGTCTATCCGGATACGTTTTAGCTTATGCTTTAATGAGTTGAGATATAGCAATGTATTTATGTATTTCTGTATTGAGGATATGATGTTAATGTATGGTACGGATTCTTATATTGTTATAAAGTGAAATTGATTATGTACCATATCAGGTTTCGATTTTTAGCTTCTGCATTTATGATGATTACCTGTCTTAGCTTATTGATTCTTATTTAGTATGCTGGGAAGGTAAAATGGAATTGTCGGGAAACGGTTTATATTAAAAAAAAAATATTCCTGAAATTCCTAAATTATTTAACGCTCGAAAAAGCGGGGCGTTACAACCTGCCCCTCCTTATAATAGTATTTTGAGCAATCCTTTGAGTGGTAGGGGGAAACATTGGGATTTTTAACGAGTCATAATGGGGGTTTTGAAAAATAAGTACTTATCATTTTGATGTGATTTTTTATACAGGACCAAGAATTTATTAATAGGACACTAGGAAAAAATTTGAAAAAAATTTTAGGACGATAAATATTTTTTTAATTTATTTAGGAAAATAATTATTAAAAAAATCTTTTAAATTTCAAAAAATATAGAAAAATAAGGGAAATGGTTTGAAAAACTAATAGATGTCTCGCCGTATAGCCCATGTCGTTAGCCAACAATGGTGGCGACACCATTGGTCTAGCATGCCACTTCGGGACTGGACCAGTCAGCTTGTTGCCCAATGATGTCGCACCGCTATTGGGCATTGTGGCTTCAATCATTCCGAGGGACAACCACCACATCCAATAACACGTAAGCCATGGCAACACACAAAGCGACCACTTGGCACAGAAGAGCCCTTTAAATTTATGAGATCGGGCACTTGGCCAGGGGATTGCCGGAGGCCGGTGGCCTACGACCGGAGGTGGCGAGGGTTTGGGGGCAACTGTCAATGGTGGCAAGGGGGTGCAAACCACGACGATTGCCGACACGCACCTTGGCATGTTGGGCATGCTTGCTGTACCATGTGTGGCCATGCGACATGCACATGGCCTATCATAGGCGTTGCTTACCTACATGCCTAGGCACCCCATGCTACTGACGACCAACCCCCCCCCCCCCCTTATAATAGCATTTTGAGCAATCATTTGAGTGACGGGAAGAAACATTAGGATTTTTGATGAGTCATAATAGGGGTTTTAAAAAAAGTAATTACTATTTTAATGTGATTTTTTGTATGAAGCCAAGAAATAAATAAAGAAACACTAGGAAAAAAATATTAATTTTTTTTAAGAAAGGGAAGTATTTATTTTAATTTATTTATGAAAGTAATTATTAAAAAATCATATAAATTATAAAAAAATACATAAAATTATGTGGAATGCTTTGGAAAATTAGTAGATGTCTCCCAAAAATATTTGGAATCAGATTTACTTAATTTTGTGGATGGCAAGAAGCAACAACATTTAGAGAAAAATAATTAAAATATAAAATAATTGGCTAAAAATTCTTAAAAATTCCCAAAAATTATTAAACTGGTTTTGAGTTGAACAAGTGAGTGTGAACGTTCAAGTATGAATTGAGTAAAATTACTAAAGTGGTTTTGAGTTGAACAAGTGAGTGTGAATGTTCAAATATGAAATAAGTGCATGGAGATTCTTATACTTATGATCGGCGAATATGACAAATGTGAAGATTTAAGAATGTGCGAATGCATTTGGGGAAATCTTGAGATGCTTTTGTGAGTAACATACAGTTTAGAAGTTCGGGAATCCATCTATCCCATCGGGAAAACTGTCTAGAGTCAACAAAAAAAGTTCAAAAAGACAAACACGTGAACCTCGTTTTGCAAAACCTGGTCGTTTTTAGGAAGAGTGCCCAAATGCCATTGATGTTTCGATGTGGGGGGGGGGGGGGGGACAACAGGCCAGCAAGGCCTATGCCAAGCAGAGGGCCCCCACGCATGTAGAGTCCAGGAAGGTCACGCTTGCCCACGCAAGTAAGGGGCTACCGGAAAAGCTGCGCGCGCTGGCCGCCCACCGGCGCCTGCAGAGGCCTCGCGCATTGGTCGCTTGCATGCTCACATAGGGGCCTCTCAGCCGCATGCTCAAGCATGCCCTTCGCCCCTCTCCTAACAGCCCCGTCCGCCTGCACAGGTTAGCCAGGGACCGCCACCTGCCCCCTTTCTACACAACATGGTACCTTAGCACCCCCATCCATAGTCAAGCAAACATTAGGGAGGCCATGCACCACCACCCATAGAATCAAGAAAGAGGTAAAGACCAAGACATGGTCGTTTCTAGTTGGGAGCCTTCCTTGAATGTCTTAGAATGTCTTCCTAGCAACCAAGCCTTATATGCCAACGGATTAAGGAGCCATGAATTGTCGTAGGAAATCTAAGACCAGACGGTGTTGGCAAGGGGCCTTGGGACAAATTCAGGGACGGACTTGGAGGGAATAAGAAACTCAGGGGGGACTCGAGTGCATGGGCGGGGGACTTGACTTGGACTCGGGAGCTGGAAAATCTCGGGGGGCAGGGTGGCACTGGGGAACCTCGTCGAGGGGTAGGGCATGGAGAAGTGGGAGCCTTGGGAGGAGGAAGGGGGAGGGATGAATCGGAGCGACAAAGGGCTAAATCTCAATGGATTGTAGTAACAAGTCTACTCTGCTACTTACAATACCCCGTCGCATATTTAAGTCATCTACAAAGGATTTTACCTGTCGCTCGGTGGGAATTGTACTACACGGTAGCCTACGTGACTGGTCCATTGCGAGGGCTGCGCTGATGACACTTTCCTTTAGGGGCCCTAGGGGCGCCTACTTTGGGTCGGCAAGCGAGTGGCGAGCGCGCGCATCGCTTTTAGCCTGGATGCTGATTTAGAGGCATTCAGTCATAATCCGACACACGGTAGCTTCACGCCAGTGGCTTTTCAATGAAGCGCGATGACCAATTGTGCAAATCAACAGTTCTTGTTATACTATGTTGAATTATTATTGCAGCGCTGTCATTAATAGGGTAAAACACTACAAGAAAAATTAGTTTTAGTGATGGGTTTTGTAACGGGGATGCTCCCGTCACCAAAATGGTTTAGTGACGGTTTGAAATTACAGTCCCAAAATTGCGACGGGATGGCTTATCCCGTCGCAAATCAGCGACGGATAGGCCTTCCCATCACTGTTCTGCGATGGGATCAAGCGTCCCGTCGCAAAACTGCGACGGGATAAAGCTCTCGTCTCAAAACGGCGATGGGGTGTTTCATCCCGTCGCAATTCTGCTACGGGACTGACGCCACCGTCGTAGAACTGCAACGGGACATGTCAGCCCTGTCGCAGAATTTCCCTTAAAATCGCCCCCCCTTGTTCCCCACTCCAAACGAGCTCTCCCCCCCCCCCCCCCCCCCCCCTTCTCACACCATTTCACCCCCCTCTCTCTCTCTTTCAATTTTCTCTGTTTATTTGCTACTCTTCTCTACAGCTACTATCTCTCAATTTTGTGACTGTTTTCAGCGCCATTATCATTGTCTTCAGTGCTATTATCATCATTTGAGGTAATTATTTTTTTTTATTTAGTTTTTTTTAGTTTTAATTATTTTATGTTAGTTTAGTTGTAGTTATTTTGTGTTAGTTTAGTTTAATAGTTATTTTATTTTTGTGTTAGTTTAGTTGTAGTTATTGTATTTTATTTTTGTGTTAGTTTAGTAGTTTATTTTATGTTAGTTGAGTTTAATGATTATTTTATATTAATTAGTTTAATTTTAGTTTAATTGTTTATATTATTTGTAATGCATAGAAATTAAAATGTGAACTTCATTAATTGTTTATAAATTAATTATTTAGTTATTTTTTTATGTAATTGTATTAATAAATAATGTTTATTTTTTTATTTTTAATTTAAGACAGATTTTTAATGAAAAATACTGTAATTTTAAATAAAATACGTAAAAAAAAGTAAAATACTAAAAATAAACATACTATTTAAGAAAACATATATTTTATTGTCATAAGATTAAGTATACACATTAAAAAATTAAAACAATTCTATTTAAAATATTAAAAATAATAAATAATAAATAAAATTTTAATTAAAATTTTTAAAACTAACAAATGAAATAAATTAGATAATTATTTTAAAAATTAAAATTAAAATTAAAAAGGTATAGATTTTAAGATTTTTATTTAAAATAAAACACTAAAAATTAAAAACAACATGAGAAATTAATTAGATAAATATTTTAATTAAAATATATAAGGAATGCAATATTAAAAATAAAATACTATTAATAAAAAGTATAATTTATTGTTATAAAATGAAATAAGCACACTAACGAATTTTAATATTTTTATTTAAAATTAAACACTAAAAATAAAAAATAAAATTTTACCATGAAACATTTATAACTAACATAGAAAATAAATTAGATACACTATTTTAACCATAATATTCTTAATAACTCAATCAAAATAAAATAAAAAATGTAACAAATAAAAATGTTAATAATTATTTAAGTAGTAATGGAAATAAAAATTTAAATTGCGTTAGTTTAGTTTAATAGTTAATTTATTTTTGTGTTAGTTTAGTATGTTAGTTGAGTTTAATGATTATTTTATTTTAATTAGTTTAGTTTTAGTTTAATTTTTTATATTATTTGTAATGTTTAGAAATTAAAATATGAACTTTATTAATTGTTTAGAAATTATTTCTTTAGTTATTTTGTTATGTAATTGTATTAATAAATAACGTTTATTTTTTTGTTTTTAATTTAAAATACTGTAATTTTAAATAAAACACATAAAAAATAAAATACTAAAAGTAAATATAATATTTATGAAACATATATTTTGTTGCCATACGATTAAATATAGACATTAAAAATTAAAAAAATTATATTTAAAACATTAAAAATAATAAATAAAATTAAAATTAGAATATTTAAAAATTATGTACAAAATAAATTAGATAATTATTTTAAAAATTAAAATAGAAATTAAAAGGTATAAGTTTTAAGATTTTTATTTAAAATAAAACACTAAAAATTAAAAATTACATGAGAAATAAATTAGATAAATATTTAAATTCAAATATATAAGAAATACAATATTAAAAATAAAATACTATTAATGAAAAATATAATTTATTGTTATAAAATAAAATAGTACACTAATGGATTTTAATATTTTTATTTAAAATTTCAACGTGAGACATTACAACTAACTTAGAAAATATATTAGATACACTATTTTAACCATAATGTTTTTAATTACTCAATCAAAATAAAATAAAAAAATGTAACAAGATACAAAATTTATCTGAATTATTTATTATCTCAATTTATTAAAAATATACAAAATTTATCTCAATAAATTATTTATTATTATAATTATTTTTTATTTATATTTATTAATTACCTATGACAGTCTAGAATGATGAAATATAATTTGATTAGTTTTCAGGATAAATTATCTATTAGGAACTAGTACGTCTTTGTTATCCAATTTTGAATTGAAAATGGAAGTTCCGTTGCATCGTCAATAGATTGATAATAGGTGTATGTTAAGAAGAGGTGAGATCACTCCTGAATTTTATGCTGGTGTCAATGAGTTCATTCAACTTGCATCTTCTCAAGAAAGTTTCATAAGACTATGAGTGTTGAAATGTCCTTGTATGAAATGTGAGTGTTTGAAGTTTAAACCAATTAATGAGATAAAAAGGGATCTTTGTAAGCATGGGTTCATGAAAGGGTATTATTACTGGACGAACCATGAGGAAGAAATGCCAAGAATGCCTCTAAATGTTATTGTAAATAAATATTATAGAAAAGATAATTTTAGAGATCAGTTTAATCCGTATGAGCAAATGGTAATGGATGTGACAGGACTGTCACATGGGCCTGCTACAATGCAAGGAGCGTTTAGCAAAAGTGGTCATCAGTCGTACAATATTGAGGAACCACCTAATGAAAATGAAAAAGTATTTTATGAGATGTTATCTGCTACACAATCCCCATTATACTCGGGTTGTGACGCAGAGGGTGAACTTTCTGCTACAATTAGGATGTTGAGCATTAAATCTGATTACAACATACCTGAAGGCTGTTATAATGAAATCATGTAGTTTATGCAACATACAATGCCAACTGGTAATCGTGTGCCCGATGACTTTTATCATACTAAAAAGTTGGTTTCTAAGCTTGGACTTGGTTGTCAAAAGATCGATTGTTGTCCAAATAGTTGTATGTTATATTATAAGGATGATCAATTTGAGATGAGTTGTAAGTTTTGCAGTCATCCTCGTTTTAAATCTGCAAGAAGTGGCACAAGAAAATTTAAAGAAATTCCTTTTAAGAGAATGTGGTATTTTCCCCTCATACCAAGATCGCAAAGAATTTATGCTTCAACCATTATTGCTTCGAACATGAGATGGCACTATGAAAATCGGAGAGAGTTTGGGATATTGTCTCACCTATCTGACGGTGAAGCATGGAAATATTTCGATCGGACACATCCTGACTGCTCTGCTGATCCTAGAAATGTAAGACTTGGTTTCTGTGCAGATGGGTTCACTCCATATGGTCAATCGGGTCGCCCGTACTCTTGTTGGCCAATAATTGTGACCCCATATAATTTTCCTCTTGGATTATGTTTGAAAATAGAGTTTATGTTTTTAACAGTTATTATTTCGGGTCCTTCAAATCCAAAAAGTAAGATAGATGTATTTTTACAGCCTTTAATTGATGAACTAAAATTGCTTTGGTACGAAGGAGTGTTAACTTATGACATATCAACAAAGCAAAATTTTATGATGAAAGCAGCTCTGCTGTGGACCGTTAATGACTTTCCTACATATGAAATGTTATCTGGTTGGATGACATCAGGTAAATTACCATGCCCGTATTGTATAAAAAACACAAAATATTTTAATCTCAAGTACAGTGGAAAGCCATCATTTTTTTACTATTACCGACAATTTTTGCCAATAGATCACCCTTTTCAAAAGAGTACAACTGCATTTTGAAAAAATAAAGTTGATAATTCTTATCCACCTCCTCGTTTAAGTGGAGAAAACGTATTTGGTAGAGTATGTAATGTCCCGTCTATCTTAGAACAACAAGATTGTGTTATGATCAGATATGGTGTGTAACACAATTGGACAAAAAGAAATATTTTTTGGGACTTGCCATATTGGAAAGATAATCTTATCCAACACAACTTAGATGTCATGCACATCGACAAGAATATTTTTGATAATCTTTTCAATACAATCATGGATGTGAAAGGTAAAACTAAAGATAATAGCAAAACTAGAATGGACCTGAAGGAATATTGCAGGCGAAAGGAGTTAAAATTAGTAGAACATGGTGGGGGTAAATATTAGAAACCTAAAGCTCAATATACTTTCACGAGAGAACAAAATTTAAGTATTTTGAAATGGATAAAAGAACTTAAACTCTCTTACGGGTATCATCTAGATCGGGCAGATGTGTTGATATGAAGAATGGAAAATTATTTGACTTGAAGAGTCATGATTGTCATGTTCTTATGGAGCGATTACTTCCAATGGCATTTTCAGGATTATCAGATCAAATTTGGAGTCCAATAACTGAATTATGCCAGTTTGTCAAAGAAATATGCTCAATAACGTTAAGAACTGAACATTTAGAAGTTATGGAATAGAACATCCCGATCATTTTATGTAAAATAGAGCGTGTATTTTCGCTTGGATGGTTTAACCCAATAAAACATCTCCCAGTACACTTAGTTTACAAAGCAAAGGTCGGAGGGCCAATCCAATACAGATGGATGTATCCATTTGAACGGTAATAATAATTTTATATTCATATAATTTATTGATTTTTCCGTATAGTTTATTATGTTTTTTTTCATAAATTAAGGCAACTTTAAAATGACTTAGGTTCCTCAATATTTTAAAGAAGAAAGTTCGAAATAAGGCTCGCATAGAATGATCTATCTGTGAGGCATATTTAATTGAGGAGACGGCCACATTTGGTTCATATTAGTTTGAATCAAATATTCAATCAAGAGGACGAAAGCCCCTCGAAATGATGACGGGGGAGAATCTTCGCATCCACAAATTTCTATCTTCAATTATCCGGGTCATGCAGCTGGTCCAATAAAAAAAATATGGTTGGATGTGAATGAGTTCCAAATAGCAAAGTTGTATGTCTTGCTAAATACGCCAAAGGTCAAACCTTATATTAAGTAAGAACTCAAACTTAATTATATTAATATATTTATGAGTTCATATTAATAATTTTTTCATATTATGTTGATATATATATTTTAATGTTTCAGCATGTACACAAACATGTTAAGTGAATTATCGCCAGTAATCAGTGACGAAGAATTAGACAAACAAATCGAGGAGCATTTTTGTGTTTGGTTCCATAATCATGTAAGTTTGTAAAATTTAGGATATTTCTTAATTTAATATTAATTATGTATACATAAAGTGATGGAAATATTTGGTTAGATAAATTTGAATGGCGAAGTTATTGTAGACCCACTAATTTAGAGCACAGGGTGGGGGCCAACTCCCAACATGAAACATTGGCCAATGTATTTCGTCAATGGATACAAATTTCATACTATTGAATGGAGTCAGAGTAGGTCGACAGAAAACTATGGTGTTTGCGTGTCTGCGTCAAGAGGTGGAGCTTCACATATGAATTATTATGGAAAACTTATAGACATACTTGAGTTAGAATATGCAGGCTTACCAACAAAAAGAGTGATTCTATTTAAATGTGAATGGTATGATCCAAGTCTACGAGGAACTAAAATTCATGATAAATATGGAATTGTAGACATTCGATCATCAAGAAGATATAGGAAATATGATCCATTCATATTTTCCCAACAAGCTGAACAAGTATATTACGCGCCTTACCCTGATTACTGTCGTGAAAAAAATGATTGGATGGTTGTAATTAAAACAAAGGCACGAGGTACAATAAATGCTCCTGAAGTTAACATGGAAGAGCCTTTTCAAGAGGGTAAAATATTGCAACTGCCTGTAATTGATGTAAATATTGACCTCGGAGGCACTTTATAAGATGATAATGGGTTAGTAAAGGAAGTTGATGTCTCCAATATCATTGAGAAAGAAGAAAATGATATGGATGAAGAATCTATTTTAGAAGAAGACGAGGAAGATATATTATCTGACGATAGAGATAGTGACCAGGAAGACATTGATGAATATATAGAAGAAGATGGCTGATAGTTTTTTCTTTGTTTTTTTTTTTTTTTTTTGTGCATGTTAATTAATAACCTTTGTATTTTTAAAATATGGATATCAATAATTTGTGTACGTGTATTTTTAGTATGATGACCTCAATGTTAATGTAATTTTGTTTTTCATATATATATAATTTTCAAAATAAATGTTAGAACATTCAACACCTTCAAGTAGGGGAAGAGGTAGAAGTATAACATCTTATAGGACCACACCTTCGTCAGATGCCAATTCTGGTTCGCAATATTCTTCTCCCGACTCCACACTTGTTGTCCATTCCACACAATTCAATCTCCAGTCACCATCCCACAACCAGCCTCATAACCTTTTGCTCTCATGCCTCATCAGTTTCCATATCTTGGAACCACGATGCCATGGGGTTATTATGGTGTTCCACCTACTTCCTACCCACCAGATGTTGTACCATCGAGTGGCCAATATGTTGGGGGAACTTCTCATATGCCAGATAAACCTTCCCCATACACATTCATGCCGACACTGTAAGGACTCAATTCATCGTCTGCTTCTGCACAACACTCTGAGCCCATTCCAACTGACCCGGTTGGCACCAGTCGAGGAAATGGTCGAAAACGCTTATCTTATGATGAACAGTGTAATCAGTGAGTATCGTATTTATTATTTTTAATTTATTACTTGTAATTATATTATACATTCAAATTAATGTATATATATCTTTTGTGTTTGACAATTTTATCCCTAAGAGTGGCCCACCAAGCAAATTGGGAAAGATTTGGAGGGCACGATACACTGAACCATGGATTCATTGGGATGAGGTGCCAGAAATAATACGGAGGATGTGGCTTGAAGAATTTAGCGTAAGTCAATTTATAATTCTTTATTAATATAAGTTTGTATTTAAATTCTTATATATATATATATATATATATGTTTCTTAACTTAATGTAGAAGACGTATTTCTGGCAACCCGAGGAGAATGATCGCATATGGTTCACATGGAATAAATCTAGTAGACGAAGTTTTAGGAGCCATATGCATTGAATTAGAAGCGGGAAAAACCAAGCAATGTGGATGGATCCCAACGTGCGTAAGGCACTTGATGCAAAGTGGGCAGAAGAAAGCAGTAAAAAAATTGTAACACAAAATAAAAAAAAAAAATCGTGCTTCCGAGACCGGTGGGTCGCTCCACACTGGCGAGTCCATTCCATTCTCGTTGACTCGAAGAAGGCTGGTAATTATTTATGCTAAGTTATATTTTTTCAATTTATTTAAATTATAAGTTTAGTTTGATCAATTTTACTATATTATTTATTAATTTCTTATATAGGCAACTGAATTGAATCGCGAGCCTAATGAGTTTGAATTCTTCAGGAGAACCCACACGATGGAAGATAATCAAGGACAAGAAGTGTGGGTCGATGATAGATCTAGGGGCGTCACTGTAAGTATATTTTATAAATTAAATTAAAAATTTTATTTTAAATTTCTTAATTAATTTACACGAATGTTTTAATTTTATAGGAAAAATATGATAGATTGAGTGCGAATGCATCTTTATCATCCGTAAGTATCGGAGAGTCCTCATTGCCTACAGTTAATGAACACGACCTCTTCTATCAAATTGTTAATGGTCGGAATAAAAAGGGTCGAATATACGGGCTGGACTCCCAAGTTAATTTGTTATATTCATCTACTGCCAATCGTTCTAGTCAATCATCTTCAAATATGTCACAAGAGTTTGAACAAATGAAACTTAAAGTCACCCAATTAAACGATGAGTTGCTTGAATCCCTGGCTGAGAATCGGCAATTACGACAGTGGCAAGAACAAGTGACGGCGTGGTAGTTAGAAATGAATATATTAATAAGTAGATTGACAAAATAATCTACTGCAGATGCTGGACCGTCGACTATTCCAAATAGATCTGACCCGGTAGCTGATCAAAACAAGGGTGATGATGAGAAAGATGAAAATGATAATAATAATGACGATTGATTGTAATTGAATGTTGTAAACATTGATAATATTAAATTTTCATTTGAGATTTTTCAAATGAAATTTTTATTACTTATTAATATTAATTTTCTTTTTAATGTTAAATTTGTTTTATTTTTAATGTAAACGTGGGAAATATTAATATTTTTTTTAATGTTATTTTTAATATTTTATTTTATTTAATTTTTTAAAACAATTCTTGTTATTTTAAATTTTTTTATTCTTATAAAAGAAAATTTTAATTTTAATTTTAATAAATATTAATTTTTTAAAATATTTTAATATAAATTTTAATTTTATAAATTTAAAAATTAAAAACATAAATTAATTTCATAAAAATATATAATTGATTTAAAATATTAATATTAATTTTAATATTTTTTATTTCAAAATTATTATTTTTTAATTTAAAAATATCTGCGACGAGACAGCCTGTCGCAGATTGGTTGTATTAATTTTATTATTTTCAAATAAAATTAATATTATTTTTTTTATTTAAGAATATTTACGACGGGATATCACACTGCAAATTGCCCATCACAGATTTGTGACGGTTGATACCCCCGTCACAGATCTATGACGGGGCATTGTGCCCATCACAAATCTATGATAGGCAATACCCCGTCATAGATCTGCGACGGGCAATACACCCGTCATAGATCCAGGTGTCAAAGATCTATGACGGGATAGGATTACCCTGTCATAGATCTGTGATGGAATTGCTTTCCTGTAACACCCCACCCTATACAGGCGTGTCACTATAAGGAAATTCTCGGGGTTTTTTTTTTTTTTTCAAGTCTGATACTCGCGACGCCTGTGAGCACAATCTTCACATGCAGATGAAACACTCGTCTTAAAACTACAGCCGGCACCCGCGGTGATCTTAAGAACAATCTCCACATGCAGATATATACCCCGAGAGTTCCAGTCTTACTCGTTTAGTTAACAATAACAAATCTTAACCGAACGAGACAATATAAACACAGCGGAATACTTAATTAATCAAAATGGCGTGGCCTACCACGTGTTACACACAAAATGTTCCCATACTGTCATATGTATACAACATCAATACTAATTATTACAACATCGTCAAGCGATATATAACATCAATGCTTCCAAAATAATACAACAACAACAACTATCAAACAAACACCATTGGCTCATCTGTCGTGTCCTCGACCTCGCTGTTGTCCCTGACTGGAACGTTGAATGTTCCAGGGGCATAACCCATGTTAGATGATAAACCATCTAAGTGAAGGTATGAAACAGTTATACAATGCATGAAAGACATACGAGCATGGCATACTATACGACAACATGCAAGACACGTCTAACTCGAGATATCACCTTGACATACTTAATCCCTCGAATGCCCCACTGTGGCACACGTTCACCTGGTCCAACGTTAATCCCTCGAGTGCACCGTCGTGACACCCGTTCACCTGGTTTAACATTATTCCCTCGAGTGCCCTAATGTGACACCTGTTCACCTGGATTAACATTGTCCCAATCTCAAGTAGACCCCATCCCGCCCCATACAGACCCAACGATGCAATTAAACTTGACCCCAAATGATATGAAAATTTACACGCCATGCACCAACATTTTAAAATAAAACAGTTAATGCAATGTAGCAAATATCGACACAATGATCATAAGCAAAAGCCTTGTAAAACAATCTATGTCTATGAGGGTATAACTGCTCACTAGAACCCACCACAAGCACCTAAAAACACTTCCAAGACAAGGAAAAGCTGGAATCAAACCACTCACCTCAATTCGAAAAAGTCCGGATTTCGCCTCGAAAAATGTGCCACACCTCAAAAATTGTGTAATTCTTCTTCCAATGACCCAATTGATTCCTATTTCACCATTTAAGACCTTTGGAATCAATATTTCTATTTTTCCACAATTTTCTCTATTTTTATTTAATTTTCAAACATTTCTACCTTCGG